>NC_056725.1:94388165-94708165 GCF_019279795.1 Protopterus annectens
AAGGGTATCCTTCTTTTCCCTTACCGATAAGACCCTTCGAGAAAAGGGCTTGGTCTCCACAGAACAGAACAAGAAAAAGGAAGAGTATGGAAGAGGTTTATCAGCAACAAAGGAAAGCGTTGAGGTCCATCAATCGGGACTTGTAGTCAACATTTCAAGGTATGAGCTGAGTCAGAACGAGTTATCAGTTCTGAACAAAGGTATGAGCTTCATACCATCAGGTTTTACTGATTTAGCGGACATTATAGTGGACATAAAACTTTTCACCAGAAATATAGCATTAAAAATGATGTATGGGCAGGGGAATGTTAGTTCAAATAATCGTGCTCATAATGTATATAAAAAGCCTTCAGTATTTATACCACCACAACATCCCCATTTGGAGATATTTGAAAAAGCTTGTGAAAATGATCTCTTTAACTTGTATAACAGTGAGAAATTTAAAGCAGATTTTTACAATATAACATTAGCAGAGAGAGAAGCAATATCTTCTTTACAAAAGAATGAGACTATCATCATAAGACAAGCAGACAAAGGGGGTGCAGTTGTCATAATGGACAGCATAGAATATGACAAAAAGATGAATGAGATGTTAACAGATAAGAGCACATATGAATATGTAACAGTGAATTCATTGAACAAAATAATTAGGGATGTACATGGACATTTGTATGACCTTTTACTAACTAACATTGTAGATGAGAATCTATACAAGTATTTCATTGTTGAGAACCCTTTGGTTCCTATTATTAGAGGCTTGCCAAAAATACACAAATAACCAACTGACCCACCTTTGAGGCCCACAGTCTCTAGTAAAGGATGGCTTACTGAGCCTTTGTCTATATATTTAGACAAAGAGTTTAAGCCAATAGTGAATGATATAGAACAAGTCCTTAGGGACACCCAACATTTTATTGAGAGGTTAGCCGAGTTCATCAAGCTGTCTCCGATCCGAGATGACGATCTACTAGTTACCTTAGACGTCAAATCATTGTTCACTTCTATACCCAACAATGTTGGGATTGAATATGTAAGATTGCTCCTATTGGAGAGTAACATTAGTAGCAACAAGATCATTAGATGGACAGCTATACTTGAAATGATACTAGAGAACAATGTTTTGATATATAATGATGAATATTTTTTGCAGAAAAAGGGAGTTGCCATGGGAACTCCATGCGCCAACTCATATGCCAACCTAGTTTTGGCATATTGGGAGAGCATGTATATTCTCAGCAATACAGAATATCAGGGTAGTTTGATGCATTATAGTAGATTTGTTGATGACGTTTTTATTGTTTGGCGTGGCTCTGAAGCACAGCTGCAACACTTTGTCAGTTATTTGAACAGTACTACAATGTTTTTAGAGTTTGAATTTTGTTATTCTAAAGTGACCATAGATTTTCTTGATGTCAGACTTACTAAAAGCAAGGTAGGGATAGACACTGAGTTGTACAGGAAGACCTGCTGGAGAAATAATTTGTTGCATCGCAAGAGCATGCATCCAAGGCATGTACATGCTAACATCATGAGGAATCAAGTCCTAAGGGCTTCGAGATTAACAACCCAAGAGGAAAGGTTTGAGCAACAGAAGTTAGAACTAGCTAGTAATTTCACACAAAGGGGTTATGAATTAAGAGAGATTAACAAAGCCATTAATGAAGGTGATGAACAAAGGCGTGATAAGGGTTTACCCTTTTTACATAGAGACACCATCCATTCCTCAACTGAACAAGCTGAAGTACCCGTTAAGAATAGGTTGATCATACCATATACCAACAGAAATAGTAGTATTAGAGGCATTATATATGATAATTGGAAACTTTTACAGATGGATGATACCATTAAGGGGTTGGTAGATGATAGACCCAATATAGCTTATAGGAATACTAAGTCCCTTAAGAGGTTGCTGTGCTATGAGAAGCCAAAGGCTAAACGGCTCCATTCACAGAGGATTGGTACGTTTAGCTGCCGGCATTGCAATCAGTGTAAATATATTGCTGAAGATAATACTTTTGTACATCCTTTCACTGGACAGACTTATTCGTTCAATGGCTATGCCGATTGTAGGACAACGGACTTAATTTATATAGCTCAGTGTCAGACTTGTATGCTGTTTTATGTGGGAATGACCAATAGAACCCTACGTGAGAGAATAAGAGAGCATTTAAATGCAATCTATAAGGAGAACACCAACAATGCTCTAGCTAGACATGTGTTAGAACATGGTTCTTCACATGGTTTCAAGTTTAGGGTTATACAGTTAGTAAATAGATCTAAAAGATTAGGGAATGTCAGGGTGCATACTGAAGAAGTGGAGAATAGGTGGATTTTGAAGTTACAGGCCCACAGATATGGCCTGAATGATAAGATCACGTTGAAACCTTTTCTGGCATCAAAACCCATGAAACACTAAGTAATTCTTAGGGTGTAACTATAAGTATAGAGGAAATATACACATGTTTTGAATGAAGTTAATGTCTTTTGGCATTTAGGTTGCTCCTTTAACTCAGTGGGTGTTGTAAGCACAAATGGAACAATTGATTAATTGTTAAACAATTAGTGCTATGAAGATGTATTTAAAGATGTCCAGTTGTGAAAGTACTATTGAAGTCTGATGAAGCATCAGGAAGACGTGAAAGCGCTTACCATTTCACACTGGTTCTTATAGTAGTTTTTATTGTTTTTTATCGTGAATAAATCTTTGGATTTTACTACAGCGAGTGTCATTCAGTGGATGGTGTACCTTTTGTTTTTTATTGGAGTGTCAGAGAAGTATGCAAGAGTGGTACAGGATATGTACGAGGGTAGTGTGACAGCGGTGAGGTCTGCGGTGGGAGTGACAGATGCGTTTAAGGTGGAGGTGGGGTTACATCAAGGATCAGCTCTGAGCCCTTTCTTATTTGCAATGGTGATGGACAGGTTGACAGACGAGATCAGACAGGAGTCCCAATGGACTATGATGTTTGCAGGTGACATTGTGATCTGTAGTGAGAGTAGGGAACAGGTGGAGGAGACCATGGAGATGTGCTCTAGAGAGAGAAGAGGAATGAAGGTCAGCAGGACTAAGACAGAATATATGTGTGTGAATGAGAGGGAGGATAGAAGAATGGTGAGGATGCAAGGAGTAGAGGTGGCAAAGGTGGATGAGTTTAAATACTTGGGGTCAATAGTTCAAAGTAACGGTGAGTATGGAAGAGAGGTGAAGAGAGTACATGTAGGATGGAGTGGGTGGAGAAGAGTGTCAGGAGTGATTTGTGACAGACGAGTACCTGTAAGAGTGAAAGGGAAGGTCTACAAGATGGTAGTGAGACCAGCAATGTTATATGGGTTGGAGACAGCGGCATTGACAAAAAGGCAGGAGTTTGAGCTGGATGTGGCAGCTCTACTGAATTCTCCAATTATAGGCCAATAGCTGTACTCTCTCCACTTGCAAAGATTATGGAAAAATGTATTCATAGACAACTCATGCACCACCTAATCCAAAATCCCCTTATGGCAGACACTCAGCATGGCTTCTGTCCTCATCACAGCACTGCTTCAGCCCTCCTAGCCTTTACTAACACCATAAACCATAATCGCAACAATAATTATATATCCTCAGCCCTCTTTTTGTATCTTTCCAAGGCATTCGATATGGTTGATCACCAACTTTTAATCCACACCCTGCAAACATTCTGTCTAGATACAGGAGCCCTCCATTGATTTCAATCCTACCTGAATGGTTGACAGCAGGCTGTCCTCTGGCAGAACAAACTCTCTAGCCTTCTACCCAACACCCTTGGGAGTACCACAAGGCTCTATACTAGGGCCCTTGCTGTTCTCCATCTTCATTAACGACCTTTATACTGTCATCCCAAAAGTCAGCTGTATCCAATATGCTGATGACTCTACTCTGATTTGCTCAGCCACATCTCCAGTAGAGTTATGGTCTCCTACCCAGACCACCTTTAATACAATAGAAAACTGGCTTTCTGAACATTGTCTGATCCTAAATCCCAGAAAAACTAAAATGCTGTTATTTTCACCAACACGTAGGTCTACCGCTTTCACCTTTACTATAAAATCAAATGATGGCACAATAATCTCCCCTGACCCATCTACAAAACTATTAGGTGCCATCATAGACATAATCTAAAATTTGACCTACATGTTAACCAAACTATCAAAACCATCAATAAAAAACTAGGGTCACTTTACAGAATAAAAGCCTTCCTAACCCCTCCAGCTAAAACTGCCATAGCTCGCTCTCACCTTCTTTCAACCCTTCTGTATGCATCCCCTCTACTCTCGAATTTAAACAAGACTGTCCTTAACAAACTCTCAATTTGCTACAACCACATTGCCAGGTTTGCCACTGGGCTGCCTTTTAGGACACATCATTGCATCAATCTAAATCAGCTTGGGTGGCTTGAACTACCCAGCCTAATCCAGTATAACCAACTGATTCTGGCCTATAAAATCCTCTATAATCCAGACAATACTCCTGCACTTAAAAATATTATCACCCCCTATAACAATCCTAGACTGCTTCGATCCTCTAACAAATTACTAATTCAGACTAGCAAAATTAATAACACAGCCGGTTATTCTCTCTTTGTAAACTCTGTAAGTAGATCCTGGATCTCTCTTCCAGCTGATATTACCTTACTTTCCACCTTAGGTCAATTTAAACTAGACTCAAACAACATTTGTCACTTAACTGGCTATGTCAATGTGTCAAGACTGGCTAACTCTCTCCAGAATGTGTAAACATCTGTTAACCAGTTTACTGTGTAATTTAATTTAATCCTGACTTGTGCTCAGGATTAACTGTAATCTGTGGAACTTGTTTAACTTGCTTACTTATGTAATCTCTGTAAATAGTCTGTAATATGTAATGCTGTATCTGCTTACCCTTGGAGCTTTTCTCCCTGGGCCTCCACTGAAAATGGACATGCATCCAGTCGGACTATCCCGGTCAACAAATGTAAAATAAAAATAAAATAAATTACAGATGTTAAGATTTGCACTGGGTGTGACGAGGGTGGACAGGATTAGGAATAAGTATATTACAGGGTCAGCCCAGGTTGGAAGGTTTGGAGACAAAGCCAGAGAGGCAAGATTACATTGGTTTGGACATGTGCTGAGGAGTGATGCAGAGTATATTGGGAAAAAGATGCTAAGGGTGAAACTACCAGGTAACAGGAAAAGAGGAAGGCCTAAGATGAGGTTTATGGATGTGGTGAGAGAGTACATGCAGGTGGTTGGTGCGACAGAGCAAGATGCAGAGGACAGGAAGAAATGGAAACAGGTGATCCGCTGTGGTGACCCCTAATAGAAGATGATGATATGTGTGTGTGTGTGTGTGTGTGTGTGTGTGTATATGTATATATATAGATATATATATATAGATATATATATATATATATATATATATATATATATAGAGAGAGAGAGAGAGGTGTGTGTGTATGTATGAATATATATATATATATATATGTGTGTGTGTGTGTGTGTGTGTGTGTATATATATATATATATATATATATATATATGTATATATATATATATATATATATGAAGAAACTACTAAACTCCAAGAACCAAAAGTCCCAAAGGCACAGGACCACCAATGATTTATTTAGCGCTTTCGTCATTTGTGAACTATCACTTCTTCAGAATAAAATGCAGTATGAAAAACCAACATATATATATATATATATATATATATATATATGACCCCAACCTAACCATAATTGATTAATTAGATAAGTTGCTATTAATTTTTGAAGTACCAACACTGGGGAAATGTCTTTGCTCAGAATTCCCCTGAAGATTCTCTTATCCCATCCATCTGGCAAGCTTTACGTGGACCCTCCAGTCTCTCAGGCTAACCACACTGTTTCTTCAGTTTCATTAATTACCAGGGATCCTGTTTTACCTTCCCAGGGTGATTTCATATTCTCACAGCTGTTCAAATGCTTGCTGCCAGTTCAGAGGGTGGCCTAATGGTTAAGGTGTTTGCCTTACAAACACAAGGTGCAGGGTTTGAGTCTCACAAGGGATAATTGTCTAGACTTAAAATGGTTTGTAAGGGCAGTTAGCCTAGTACTAACCTATGACTTACCTATGTTTACAGAACTAGAGGGACACAATTTTTGGTATGAGCCATTAACCAAGGATTCTTTCTCTTTGCCATCCTAAGACTGGCAGTCCAGCAAATTTCGAAATACCTTTTTGATCAAGATTCCAGCTGTTCCACTATCAAAGTACAATAGCAGCCATTTCTTACTTTCAGCAGTATATTCACTCATCACTGACCTAAAACATTTGTAAGACATGAAGAGGTGCATTTCTTTTAAGACCACTTCTCAGAGACCCTGTCCCCTTTCCAAGGGTGGGGGATTTGAATTAGCTTGGGAGAGTCTTAAATGTGCCAAGTTGACTGCTTCCTACTATCTGGGACGTAGAACTCCACAAAGTAGTCATACCTTAGGATAAATCTCACTGTTGCTGAAACAGACTTCCTACTGAAGTTACTGTATGGCTCTGTAGGAATGGTTGATGCAAGGATGCCCAAAACCGAATACAGTCTGATCACTAGGTGCTATGGGATTTCTAGCAGCTGCATATCCTGTGAAAAGCTGAACAGGTAGGGTTGGATGACACTAAAACAGAATCTTATTTCAGCAACTTGCTTTTGCCCACATTGTATCACCTGAATAGAAATTAGCAAATCTGTGTGCACTGAAAGGTTCCTGAAGCAGATACCAGAACTGGCGATGAAAGAATCCAGGCTTTTATTGTGCATAAAATTAAAACAACCTACTACACCATAGAGAGAGACTGCACATTTGTGTGTCTGTGGATAAGGAGGTTGTATGCTTACAGATGGTGCTGGAAGATTTGTGGTGGGAATGGAGCCTGTAGTCTTCTAGCAAATAGATTAATTTTCAACTGCTGATACTGTAGTGCAGGATAAGGTTGTGCCGCACTCCTGAATATGCCATCCTTCAGATAACACGATAAACTGCGGCCCTATCTTCTTGAGATGGTGGTAGCTAACTTAGATTTAAAAGATCCCATGTCATTTACTCGAGTAGTGGGATTTTCCCAGTGCCTTGGCCAAATTTCCCCTAGTCTGTATACATACCAGATCTGGTTTCCTCTGAAACTTAACCTAACTTTGTGTTAGCAAAGTTTAAATAAAATAAAAATTAAAATGTAATTGTAATTTTAAAAAGCACCGTGTTTCTGCCTCATCTTGCTTAAAGTGTGGAATTGCTTAACGTATGCAATAGACAGTAATGATAACCTGAAATGACCAGCTGTCCTCTCTAAAACCCATTAGTTCATAATCGGGATGAATACCCCAAACCATATTCCTGACTCTTGGCTATATTCTGTAGACCCTGGGCAGCAGTTTTTGGTCAGAATCCCTAACCTTCATTTAGCTGTTATTGACGTGTCTAAAGTGATGAAGGCACACAGCTGGAATCTAAAGCACTCATGCTTTACTTTTCTCCCAGTTTATGTACAGCCAGATGTTCTAACCACTACTTTGAAATAAATCTCATAGAACTCTCTTTAAAGAACAAGAAGAGTTATTATGTTTTTTTAATTGAGGCATTCTGCTTCTACTCTAATCCTTTACTGGTTACATTCTCCATGTTGCAACATTCTTTCTTGTCAGGGTAGAACACTGTAAAGGCAGGTATGCACCTGGAAATATATTTTTATTAGTTAATCTAGTCTATGCCTTTGATTTGCACACTTACAGTAAGTCATGCAGCTATTGTAATTATGAATATGTATTGTGATAGCTCCTGCAGTGTACTTTGTCCAGATCTCAGCAGACTATGCAGAATATTGGAAGTTGCAAATTCTATCAAAGTACAATTTACTGTGGAGTGGTTTACACTGTTATAAATTAATGGCACAAAGTTAAACTGTTCTGTTGTACATAGTGCTTCTATGCAGTATTTTGGGAAGTGTATTCCCCGGGTTGTTATAAAAATGGATTCAGACATTAGGGTAACTTGATGAACAAAATAAAATATTTTCTATAGGTATTCAGTATGTTCCAAGGACATTTGTTATGTATTTATTTACTTATTAATTGTTAAGGTTAGACTACAAAATGTTAACGGACAAATCTTCTGGAATATTATGCACAATCTCCTGCTTCCCCGGGGACTGGCTGCACCAGTCCACGGAGGAGTAGGAGGTTGGCATAATGGTTAAGGTATTTCCCTTACAGACACAATGTGAAGGGTTTGATTCTCACACTGGGTAATTGGCTAAGCTTGGAATGGTCCACAATGGCAGTTAGTTAGCCTAGTACTAATCTATAAACCTATGACAAAGACCTTTTCCACCCTCATAATTCCTATTTTAGTCAAATAGGAATTAGTAGGCATTCCAGCCTGACAAATTCCACTCTCATGTGTCTTTGTGGCTGTACTCAGCAGAAGCTGTGACAACCCACCCCTGAACCAGTAATCAAGGAGCCTCAGTCCTCACTACTGGCAACAATGGCAGACTTGCACTGGGAGGATGACAAGTATACACACAGTATTTCCAGATGCAGCTCTCTGCACCAAGTACAGTTTCCCTTAAGAGCACACAGAGACCACAGTCAGTCTGGGACTGGTTTCTCCCTCTTTATCCAGATTCCCCAATAAGACTCCCCACTGGCACAGCTATAGAGTTGAGATCTCAGCTGAGCGTCCAAGCCAAGACGTCAAGCACCCTCTTTGTCCCACCACTGCTTTGTGTCACTGCCCAGGTAGCCGACACCCACACTCTGAGGTTTGATTTTTACACACACACACACACACACACACACACACACACACACACACACACATACACACCTGGGAAAGGGAAAGGCTGGCACAGGTTTACTAGCTATGCCCCCTTTTGCCCAGACTATAAGATAGTTATCACTGCCACCAGCCAATTCTTATCAGCTACTTTAAGGCCCTTAACAAAGGGTGCCCAGTCATACTGTGTAATATTAATATTAATACAAATGGTAGTTTGACCAACAGCAAGGCTGTTAGCAGTGGCCCACAGTGTCACCAAATAAATATGCAAGTACTCTCAAAACTTAAATATGTCTCACAAAGATCAGCTACAATGAAAGGTTTAAATATATTTAATAATAAATAATAAAAGAAGAAGAAAATACTCCGTATATATTCGCAGTGACAGAGTTCAAAACAACAGGAAATATTTAAAACAATATTGCAGGACAGTCCCAAATAAAGAAAAACATCTAAACTGTGCTTCACTATATTCCTGACAGAATCTAAGAGAATTACTAAACCCTGTTTAACTTAAGAGCAACGTAGATTTGGTGAATGGATCTTCTAATCGTTGCAGTCAGGTCCAAGCCAGAATGCTGTTTCTCTCCAAGAGACCTCTCAAATTAATATCTCAAATTACTGCTGGGAAATTACTCCTGGGATAGCTTGCAAAATGACAGCATTTCTTGTCATCTGATTCTATCCCAGGTGAAACCCCCACTGCTGGAAGCTAGCAATATTTAGCATCTACCTGTGAAAATACATAGACCTCAGATCTCTGGCAGGTGCTGGAAGTCGTAAAAAAAATGCATTCCTTCAGATTTCAAATAAAAATACAGAACATTTCCTAGTTTTAGACATTGCCTCCTTGCTGCATTGAAAACTGAAAGATATCATCTTTTATTGTGTAGCCTATAAAGTAAATTAATTTCGGGTATTTTTCTGAAGTTTTGCTGGACTGAAGTTAGCCTCCTGTGTTCCAGTTTCCACTGTTAAAATATATACATTTAAACAGTTACAGTAGTGCATGTACATTCCTGTTCTCTTCCAGTAGGGCACACTGTGGGTCCAATTTATAACATACCATTCTAATACAGTTGTAACGCAAGCATCTTATATAAGTCATGTTGATATTCGCAAGTGACATATAATTATGTACAAAATTCCAGATAGTTGCGCTGGCAGTATCTCCCTTTGTCACAGAAGCATCCAAAGTAAAATATCTGACTTTGAAGTCCGTTTACTGACGCAGCTGTCAAAGATCCCTGCAAAACGCCTGACTTGGAAGCTTTTCTTTACCCAGTAGAACAGCATGTCTGTATAGCTCCTGAAACTTGGTTCACTTGGCTTGGCACTCCTGTTCCAGGGTTCACCTGCCATCACAAGTTTCCGACCATTGGTGCTAGCAGGAGTGTAACCGTATTTATTAGAGATCTCATACATATGCATCTCATCCTAATAGACGTCACTGTTTTTACTCATTAAAACAAATTTTTATTTTATAGGTAATTGTAGATCACTTTGTGTTCTTGGAACACACTGAATACCCAAACATGCTCTGCCAGCTAGAAGTCAAACTAAACACCTCTTCATTGGATTTCAGTTTCCCAAATATCTGTTGCTCCTGCAGTTAATCAAACAGTACATCCAACAATTGTTATGCTATGGTCTCTCTCTCAGCATCATTCAACTCCAGATCCCTGATCCAAAGAGTTACTCTCCCTTCCAGAGGCCCAGACGTTTAGAACTCATCTTAGCTAGCTGCACTTCCCAGATGTCTGTTCAGTGCTAGAAGTCTAAACCTCAAAATGCGCTCTCTCGAACCACTCCTAAAAGTGGAGAACATCGATATCTGTGCAGTAAATGAGACCTGGTTCAAGACTCTAGAGAGCACCCGTGCAATACCAGGCTACAACTCTTACTACACTTTTCGGCCACCAAACCAAGACCAAAGCACTAAAGACGGAGGAGTGTCCATATTCACCAAGGATATTCACACCTCCTGGCTAGTTGCCCAACACAATGCATCTGAAATTCTCCAGGTGCAACTAACACACTAGGTAAGACTGCAGTCTAAATTGTAGCTTGCTACAGATCCCCCACCATGCCCCACGATTCTCACTACACTTTTCTAAACATACTGGAAAATATTAAGATACAACCAAGCACCATAATACTGGGTGATTTCAACTACCCTGCCATTAACTGGGAAAACTACTCTGGTACCAACACCTTTATCCCAGCAGTTCTTGGAATTCATAAATTCCAATGCCCTGGATCAACGAATCCATTGTCCCACCAGGGCCTCCAGTATCCTAGACTTGGTCATTACCAACATGGGAGATAGATGCTCCACACCAGTTGTCACCCCCTCATTGGTCAGGTCTGACCATAAGCAAATCACCCTTGACATCCACATCCCACCCCACCCACCCCCAGTAAGGAAACCTCTGTAAAAAAAAAAAAAAAAAGAAAAAAACTTCTCCAAAGCCAACTTCATGCTACTTAAGTAAGAAGTGACAAACTTCATGGCACCCATGCAGATGGGAGCTGAAAGTTCGACTGCTGAATCCTACACTAAGGCACTGTACGAGCACATCCACTTGTGCATGAATCGTGCCATCCCAAATAGAACCAAGATGCTCTCCTCCCAAAAAAGGAAGGCAATCTGGTGGTCCCCTGCCATAAGCAAACTATACAACAGAAGGAAGAAACTGTTGCAGAAAAGAGGAAAATCCCAGGATGCAAAAAACTCCCTTACCAGCCTCAGTAAGGAGCTGAGATTCCTCATAAAATCCTCCAAAGCTAGTTACGAAAATAAAATTGCCAAAGATTCCAAAGACAACCACAAGTCATTCTGTAGTTATGTCAAGAGTCTAAATGGCAATGCTCAGATCTGCTCTGAGCTACAACAGAATGGCATTAAATATACTGATCCCAAGGATATTGCCAAAATCCTGGCAGATAGATTTAGTGCCAACTTCACCCCCCTCTCACCCCCTAAAAGGCCCATCTCAGTACCAAAAGATTGCCAAATTCGGTAATCACAGTCACACAGGTAGAAACCGCACTCTCCAAAGCTAAGAATACAGCATCCATGGGACCAGGTGACATCCCGGACTGTATACTACATGAACTACAAAATGAACTGGCACCTCGCCTGAGTGTCATGTTTAATCATAGCCTCACCTCGGGCTCCGTGCCCACTGAGTGGTGCACAGCTACAGTTATCCCACTCCACAAAGGGGGATCCACCTTGGATCCCGGGAACTACCATCCCATCAGTCTGACTAGCCTGATCTGCAAGGGCATGGAACGAATTATCGTGGAACTTATAAACAAAGACCTTGGCAACCTTCAAACATTGGACCCCACCCAGTTTGGGTTCATGGAGGGCCGATTTTGTCTCCTGAACCTGATTGACTTATTCAAATCAGTCTCCAGAGCTGTGGACGAGGGTAAGGAGGTCCACACAGCCTATCTGGACCTCGCAAAGGCCTTTGACACCACCCCCCACTCTGGAATCATAGATAAACTTACTAAGCTGGGCATAAATCCCTATGTCACTTGATGGGTTGCCAACTGGATTACTGACAGAACCCAGCCTGTAAAAGTAGCCAAGTCCAGCTCCAGACAAGTGGAGTACCTCAGGGTTCAGTCCTGGGACTGCTCTTGTTTGGCATTTACTTCTTACAGGCCAACACTAAGGGGCTCTGGCTAACAAAGTTCACAGATGACTGCAAACTGGGAGCCATTACTGAATCCCCAAATGATGTGAATAGTCTACAAAAGGGCCTTACAGAAACAGATGCTTGGTGCCATAGTCATGAGCTCAAGCTTAATGCCAAGAAATGTATAGTCATCCTCTTTGGGGAAAACCATGTACCCATGAATTACCACATAGGTGGCAGTACACTAAACTAAACCCAGAAAATGTGATGAGAGACTTAGGGACACAGGTGGACAGTGGTCTCACCTTCGATAACCACATCGCCACAACAGTCAGGAAAGCCTTCTATGTGGCACACCTCATCACTAGGGGCTTTTCATACAGAAAAAAGGAGGTCATTGTCCCACTGTACTCGTCCCTCATTAGACCCATTATAGAGTACAACGACCCGTTTGTTATGTACCTCACAAGACATCTGCAACAGCTGGAAAGGCCGCAGAAATACCTCACTAAAAGAATCATAGGCCTAAAGCAGATGCCCTATGCTGACCGTCCAGAACAATTCCAGCTATACTCTGTGGCATATCGTCTACTCAGAGGCGATCTCTGCTTAACATACAAGGCCATGTCAAACCCTGGACTGTTGGACATGCTCCACTTTAAGAAATCCCAATCCCTCAGAGCCACATGCTCCGGGGATCTAAACCTTGTCATCAGAATGAACAAAACATGCTGGAGGGATAGCTTCCTGACCCAGAGACTCCCCCATACTCTGGAATAGACTGCCCGTACATGTCAAGCAGAGCGCCTCCTTGGCCCTCTTCAAAAGGAACCTTGATGATTGGATGGGAGATAGGAAATTCACCCCAGGGGTCACTTCAGTCACCCTGCTAGACAGGGGTCCAGGGAAGTAAATATTGTGAGAAGAAATATCTGGGGACTTGTTTGGCTAGGTTAGTATTTATAGGCCCTAGGGTCGATAGCCTAGTACCAACCTATGAACCTATACCCTCAAGAATTCCCTTCCCGTGTTAAATTCACGTCATTTAGCTATCACCTTCTCCCTTAAAGGAGGACTCCACCCAGATGTCAAGTTTTTCTTTCCAAAAAGTGTTTTTCTTTCACTATAACTCAGCACTACACACATTACATACAGGAAAAGCATCAGTTAATAATTCCATTATTTTGTCTGAACTTATTACTGTTTGTCTTCTCCTGCATTTGTCTTGCCATGTGTTGCATCACAAAGGCTACTGAGAAGAGCAGAGGAATTAAGTTTAGATTACTTACAACCGCAGAGCCATTAAGAAAACAATTTCTTGTAAACATTGGCATTTAAATGTGCCTTATCAGTCAGATTGTCAACATCACACTTCAACTAGTTGTCATTCCCTTTAATCACACTCTTGAGTGGCACAAAGAAAGACAATGTTTTCATCTTAGTCTTCTTATTTTCTGTCAGTATTTCATTTTGCATTTTTTCCTACACTGAGTTTTCTGTAGAAGTGCATATTTCTTCTGGTGTTTTGTTACAGCATTTTTTGGATTGCATACAGTGTTTTGAGACAAGTCAGTGAGTTGGGGAGGGAAAATTAACATCAAAAGGCACTAATTCTAGCTACAGTATTAAAATCTGTGAATTCAACACAAAATGTCAGCCCATGTAACACACACAAATCACAAGGGTCAGATTTTTCACACTTCAGCACTGAACTACAGTACAGTGAAAAGTGCAATTAACTCCGCTACATTTTCAAGCCTTTCATTCAGATTTCCTTAAATTGCTGTAGGAAAAATGGCCACTAATAAAAAAAAAAAAAAAAAAAAAGGAAGCAAATTAATTAAAAGTGCAGATTGATGCTGACAGTTAAAAGTAGGCAGTCACTGTACTCTTGTAAGCTGCAGAGAGATGAAAAATGATCCTCATATGTCTGCCCCTCTAAAATGACATCAGGAAAGGGAAGCCACTAACTGTAAAACAAAAGGGTGTAACAAATTAGATAGTGATACCATTACTTTGATACAGCGTCATTAGTACTGCAGAAGTATTCGTGGTACACTATTAAAAAACTTATATTTTTTTCAGGTTTTATGTGTAGTTTTCCATTAAGACTAGCCTTCCTAGTGCCAGTAATACATCTGCATTGAGGGACGTCAGCAAAACCAACCTGTTAAAATGTATTGACTTTTTTGGAATGCATAAATGATCCAGCCATCCAGAATCCATGAACAGTGATATCCCAGCCCTAACCAAGGCATTTTACGGTGTATGAAATCACTAGATAGACAACTGGCCCATTCCATCATAAGTAAAACAATGAATGCATCAAATGTCAACAAATTATGTACCAACAAATGTAAGCTCCTGCCTTGTACATCTCGCGCTTTCTTTCAACTCGTAAAACAGAACTTACCCGGATTTGCAAGGACCCAAGGACCTGATAAACACCAAGGCTGCCTGCAAGCACAAAATAGCCACCAGCACTAAAGGCAGTTATAAGTCATTTTTTTTTTTTAGCTCTGTTCAAGAACTCCACAGTAATACCCTGCTGTGCTCTGTACTGTTTATAAGTGGTACTAGCCACACCAACCCATAATCCATAGCTACCGTCTCTGCCACTAAATTCAGCTGTATTTTCACTCTGCACTCATATTAGCGGAGTTCAATCCCCTGTCATTAGTACTGACCACATTTTAGCCACCCTCTTGAAAACAACACCTAGATTGGGCTAAAAACCAGACAAGATACTGGCTGCTTACTAGTAGGCTTATAGCATCACTTAGCCTAACCTCTCCTAAACATTTTCAAAAGGCTGTCCATAGGAAATGTACCTGAAGAGTGGAGAAACATCATGGTTCCCCTCTCCAAAAGAGTGGCCCCTCCACTGTCCCAGTTAACTGTAGACCCATCAGTCTCATCAGCCTTTTCTTTAAAGTCCTGTTGCAGGTTATTGCAGTATTAACCAATAAGGGCATGCAACCTCTGTGAAAGGTAGTCTATTCATAATTCTGCTTTATCAAGGGTGGATTGTGCCATCTTAATTTTGTTGGCTTCTTTAGAAAGAGAATCACCATTTTACTTTCAATCAACACTAACCTGAACTTGGCCAGAGCAGTTGGTAACCATTTCCTATTCTGGCATTATAAATAAGGTAACCCAAGTAAGCATTAGCCCTTTTGTAGTTCACTAGGTTGGTAATTGTCTTAAACACACTCATTCAGAATAAGTTTTGCCTTCTCAAAAATGTAGAATGTGACTAGTAGTGACTTTCCTCGAGGCTCTGTTTAGGCAGCATCATCTCTGAAATCTTTCTCTGAAGTTCAGGCGAATGCTAACCTATGGTTAACTAAATTTGCAGACCCCAAGCTAGGGAATCTTCATAATTTCCCATTCAGATTTTACTGATACCCCAATAATGCCTTGCTCACACTAAACTTAAACTCACCGTAAGTGCAAAGAAATATTCTGTTGTGGTAAAAGTAGTGCTCCTACACGGTATCACAAAAGTGAAACTCTCCTTAAAACTGAGATGTAATTACAGGTTGAGTAACTTACATAGACAAGGAGCTGTTCTGAAATGTGCATATATCAAAATAATAGAAAGTCCATCTGCCTCTTTCATATCATCTGTCATGGGTACTTGTCCAAGTCTGAGTCCATCCGAATTCTGCCATCATTCACTCCTTTGTAGAATGTGGTGTTCCATTTTGCATATATAGTTTTAAATAACTCTCCCAACTAGAAAGACCACATTCTGTACCAAAGGATTCCAAAGTGTAAGGAACCAGTCTTATTTATATAAACTAAAAATCCTGTCCTTATTTTCTATGGCATATAGATTCCTGCAGAGTGATGTGCCTTGCCATGTCCAGCCCTAAATTCTGCAGCCTCCTTTTCCTTGAAAGGCAAAACATATCAGTTAATGCCCATTCCAAAGACCTAGATTTACACTACAATATCAGCTTGAAGGATTTGTCACCCAGCCACCTTACTTACCCAGTGAAGAAAGCTGTAGATACTGTCCAGTGTAAAACCATAGCAGTAACCAAACTTCAGTTGGATGAATGGTGGAGATGTATTACCTCATCTCTGGAGTCATTGGCTGCAAATTTTTAACTATGCCAAAATGAACAGCCTGCTGCTTTTTCCTCCCTTTTTAACAATTCTCTGTTTCCCTAACATAATCCTAGCTAATAATAATTTGTCTATATCTGTTAACCTCCTTCCATTATCGCCTGACGTGTTACTGTACTTTCAGGGGTTCTTTTCTGGCATTGTTCGTTAAGCCTACAGTGGTTGACAAACTGCTGACTTAGAATGAATCTGTGATGAAGTTTTAAGCTATATCTGAAAATTTCCAGTTCATTGCGTAAATAGCTTTCAGTGCTAAATCCTGGTATAGAGATTATGCAGAAGCAATATAAGTTTTTTGAGCTACATTGATGCATTTATTGTTCGTAGCATAAAGAACATTGATTATCACTGTTGATGTCCTAGAGTAGTGAGTTGCAGTGCTGAACAGACAAACATCTCGCATGGTTTTAGAAAGATTAGTCGTGTATCATATGTGGTAATTATATGTAGTAGCTTTTTTTTGTATTAGACCTCTTTATTAAGTTATTATTTAAGACCTAGACAAACATATATTAATAGAAAAGAAAGCAAACTATATTAATATTTTTTCAGTTTACATACGTTATATATAATATGTATGTTTAACCGTCATCCGTCATCAATATTACATAAATTGTTCAATTCCTGCCTTGTCATAAACCTCACTCCTTCTCCTGAACATTATTCTGCATATAGTATTCCCATAATTTCCATTTATTTCTGTGTTAATTTGCTCTGCTGGCAGTAGAGTTGAGGGTACAGGTAAGTAGTACAGTTCATGAAACTTAGATTTAAATTTCCTATCAGTTCTAGGAAGCTAGTTTGTGCAAGAAATAAAATGTAGAATTATGGAGAGAGTGAGGTAAAAGGTGGAGTTGGTAGTGCAGAGACAGAGAGTGCAGTGTGGGAGAAGAATTAAATTATTTGTCATACAAAAGACTGGAGTCAGGAAGTAAAGAGTAGAGTTGAGTAGAACAGAGAAGGGTGATGGGTAACTCAGAGTAATCTCCTGATTTGAGATGATGAGGAGACTTGAGTGCTGTATGGATCCTAGTTGAGGTAACACTGGTATGAGTTTTAACTGGGATTTTAGGGCAGTTTGAGAGCACAAAGAGCTTGTTCTATTGTTTAGGTATATCAGAAGACAAAGTGGAGACTTTGCATTTTGGGATTATTTAGCTTTTAGTGTTTGGATTAAACAGCAGTTAACTGTACCAGTTAATCATGGCTTTGTCTACTAGAGATACAGAACATAGTGTTTGCTGCTGTATGTTGTAATCCGAGATGGTGATAGGTAAATTTCAGCCATTTTTCATTCTTTAAGATTACACAGACGTAGACTAAGCTACTGGAGGTTTGCTGCAAATCATGCATTTATGTTGTAAACTTCAAGTTTTGAGGGCCGAGAGAAAGTAAGCTGGTAAGCAGTGCAGAGTGTATAGAGTAACTACAAAAGCATGAAGAGTCTTGTATGTGATCTGTTAGAAAAGGCTTTTATTTTATGTAGCATGCTCAACTTCTGACACTTGAGGCCAGCTTCTTAGTCCATGGTGGTATCTGAGCAGTGTGATGGAGTTTACTGTCTCTAGCCTCAATCTTTGGTTAGTATGCTGAAGCTTATAAAAGCGCTGACACCAACAGTGTGACTGGAATAAAATAGTGGTACTGTTGTACTAAAGATTTTGGTGAAAACCAGAGCATCAAATCCCTGTCTGTGTAGGAAGACAGCTGCTAAGCAATTGAGCAGGTTATTTTCATTTAATAGTGTGAAGTCAAAGATTTTAATTTTGATGGACCAGATGTATCGAGTACTGTAGGCAAATGAGTATTTTGGAACCACAAAGCTAATGAACAAAATGGAGCCATGGTTGTGGACTAAATTGCATACGTCAGCTAATATCTAATAAGAGGTAAATTTTTAGTATCCTAACCTGTAGGATTTACATTGCAGGCTTTTGAACCCTCAGCACATAAATTACCTCAGGCTGCCTGGAACCCTCAGGCTTCCCATTGTTCATCATGTGTCTCACTCTGTCCAGTTGCTAAAAAAAAAAAAAAAAAAGACTACTACAGAACCAACTGATCTGTAAAAAGTGCATCATTTTAGTTGTGTGTGCAGTAACTATTGGTCAGCCGCAAAAATAAGACTCCAGGCCAAACACATCCAGTTCCCAGAGGTCACTATTTTTACCAACTGTTGATTTTTTGAGAAGCTTGCTGAAGTCATTGTTAGTGCTCAAGGCAGAAGGTTGCAAGCAATCTTTTCTGCTTCCTGTTCACTAAATGTTAAGGTAGTCTTTCCTTTTTGCTTGATGCTTTCTTTTGCGTCCGTTTCCAGCATCCATGGTTCTGTCTTCGGCATGTTTTTGGTCATTCAACACCAGCCATAGGAATGCCAATGTCAGTGCCACTGGTGGTGTTGCTAGTCACCTTACATGGTTGTCCATCTTAGCAGCTTATCAAGTGTCTATTGTGTTACCATCAGTGATGTTACAGAAAGTGCCATGTTTTTCAATGCCGGCCCTTTCAGCATCTGTTCCATTAGAGTTTTAGTGTTGTGGATCTGGACCCCTTAGAGTGTCATATCATTGATGCTGGTTAAATTGATCATGTTGCGTTGGTGTAGTCTGGCATTTTTCTGCCTCCAGTTCACTCATATTGTGCTTTCACACAGTCTGAGACATTTAGACATCAGTCTCTTCAGTAGAATTCCAAATATTTTCAGAGTTTCAGAGCCTCTGTAGACTGCTTCATCCTTGAGTTTGCACCAGATTTAGTCAACTGTGCAGACTCTTTGGTTTTCATAAATGCTAAATGTACCAACTTCTCACTGATGCCCCTCTCTGTGGGTGGAATAGGGGTAGACCAAGGATGCCACAGCTCGCAAATGATTAGCTGGACTGCATTACACAAACACACACACACACACACACACACACGCACACGCACACACGCACACACGCACACACACACACACACACACACACACACACACACACACACACACACACACACACTTTTCTGTCACAATGAGATTCCTCTAGAAAAAAAAGATTTTCAAAGCCACAAGTTCTGTCTGCTGAGTTTTTATTCTGAAAAAGCTAGTACATGAGCAGCCTTTTAAGGCACTGCCACCTCACTTCAGTTAAATCACACTCCCTAAAGCTGATAGCATGGTTTTCCGGCTCATTTACTGGCTAATGTTCAGTTTGGAAGCCCATTTAGCTACAGAGACAGTGCTTTCAGAGTGGGTTATTACCATTTCATGCTCTTGGAGGCCTTTATCTTAAAAGGCTTAAAAGGATAACAATATCCATTGTGCATACAGCCATAATCTACACCCCCTCCATACCATTGCCCAGCATCTAGTCTTTTCAGTAAAATACAGAAGGAAAATGTTTTCTTGTAGTAAAATAAATCATTCAAGAGGTTCCACAAGACAAGAAGGGATTACTTGGCTTCTTTTTGGTTATGAAGAAAATAGAAGGATCTCTAAACCATCCTTCCCAAGGAAACTTTTTAAATGGTCATGCAGTCCATAGTTCCTTGCTTGTCATGGAGACATTATATGCTTTTTTGGACCACCAAGATGCCTGCCTCTGCATAAAGGGAATCCAGAAGGTGTTGATGCTTATGGAGAAGAGTCAGTCAGTAGCAGTTGGGGATTGTTTCATTAAATTTCATCACAGCCTCCGGGTTGTTCACCACATGTATGTCTGTAGTTCTAGTGAGCTAAGAGCTTCATGGAACAAAGTGTTCCCCTGCCTGGACAGCTGGCTGCTTCTTCCTGTACACTGTATTCCGGGCTTGTAAATGTCTGAAAAGGCACTTTTGGTCATTAAGACATTACATAAGAGCACTGAAAGGTCTTAGTTGAAGCCATGTTTAGGTGCTTATACTCTTGGTCTTCATTCTGGACATGGTACGTGCAAAGCTAATCTGTCCAGATATAGAATCCTGCTTGACCAGCACCCTTTTTCATGGCTGTGTCAAGTCTGACTGTCTAAGCACACTTTTGTTCAGAATTTCTGGGCAGAGACAATAAACATTGTGCCCTTCATCAAATACTATGTTGAGAGTATTGCAGTGGTTATTGCGAGTTCAGTGGTCACAGCTCTGTGAACCAGCATCCCAGAAAATCAAAATATCCTGAATGTACACATCTTGCCTGCAGTGGTGATCACACCAGTCCAGTGTGACACAAACTGCCCATGTGGCACTCATAATGGACACCTCTGCCCTAGGATGTTTGTTTGTCAAGGGCAGGATGTTCTTCGTCTTCCCTTGCTGCAGTCCTGACAATTGGGTATAGTCCGCGTCCCAGTCGGCCCGAATACCAGAGAGCTGATCGGTCATGGCGCTTTAGACTGACGCCAGTACGCCAGGGTACTAACGCGCATGACCGACGCCATTTCTCAGTCTTTTGCCGCATGGTCCGATGCAGAAGCAATTTTGCGAGTGCAGGTTGGCGTTCTGAGATTTTCCAAACCGGAGTTTCAGACCAAACAGAGTTGGCTAAAACCCCGCTAGAACATTTTGGTTTTTCTTGCCTCAGTATTTAACCGGATGTCAGAAAAAGTGAATAACTGTATTTCTTGTGGGAAGCAGATACCGATAGGGATTATCATACATTGTGTATACCTTGTTTAGGGCCTGAGCACGACGCTGTTGGTTGCCGCCTTGTGCTAGATTTAACAAGTGCACTATTAAGAGGAGGCTTGATTGTGCTAGGTTAGTGTTTGGGAAGCTGTAATTATAAAATGCCGCCGGATGCTTCCCACGCCGCTTCATCCAAGAAGCGCAAGGACAAAACAGTGAAGCCTAGGTGAGGAACCGCAGTCCCGGACGCCGGTTCTTTAGAAGGCTCAGGGGAGCCAGAGGTTTTGCCAGGAGTCTCTATGGAGTCTCAGGCAGATACTTTACTGTTACAGGATGTGCCCTCTCAGGAGGTAGGCCAGGCTGAGGGGGCTTCTCAGGTAACTGTTCTTCCCTCTCTTCCCAAGGTAGTTAGGGCCTCTCCTTCTGTTGCCAAAGCTTCTTTTAGAGGTAGGCCAAGTTCAGCTTCTGTGGGGCTTCTCCTAGCATTTCGGCTCTGTGCCTAAGAAACATATGCTTAAAATGGCAGAAGATTTGATTACTCTGATTAGAGGTTCTATGCCCCCTCCTGATAAGAGGCCTAGGGTGGAACAGGAGTTTGATAGTTTTGAACAGTGTTCACAGGCTTCAGAGTCTTCTGTGAAGACTTGCAAGAGTTTCCTGCTTATTCTGATTCTGATGTGGATGATTCCACTCCTACAGCTTCTCCTCCTGGGGATTTTTCATTTTCAGAGACTCTTCACTCCATGAGGGAGCACTTTAAATGGGAAGGCCAGGATTACTCTGATTCCAGGAAAAGGCTTAGGGAATTCTTGTTTTACCCCAGCATAGGCCCTTAGCTATTCCTCCTGTGTTGAATGTGGTGGAGGATGTTTTTGCAGAGGCTTCTCTGAACCCTGACTCCTTGCCTCCTGCTCCTGTTAAGCCTGATAGGTATTATAGGGTGCCCAAGCTCATAAGTATTTGTCGAAGAGTCCCTGGGCGGACCCAGGATCTGTATGGCAGGGCCCTAATGGTGTTAAAGCTTCTGTGGTTAAAAATCCTGTACCTCTGATAAAGAGGCAAGGGCTTTGGATAGGTGGGGTAAGAAAGTATATACTTCTTCCACTCTAGCCATGAGGGCTTGAATTGTCAGTTTCATATGCTGAAATATCAGAATTATCTCCTTTCACAATTGAAATCTAAGGTGGATGCTTTGGCGGAAGGTATTGAGTGTAAAGAATTGCTGGATTTGGTTCATGTGTCTGAACAAGTGGGTAAGCATTCTTTGCAGTGTGGTTTTGATGCTGTTCAGGCCTCCTCGAGGGTGGCTGCTACTAGTTCTGTTCTTCGCAGACATGCCTGGTTGAAGGATCAGAATTTAGCTGAGCATGTTCAGACCAGGATTTTGATGCTCCTTTACAGTCTGATGTGTTGTTTGGACCGCCTGTGGAAGCAGTTTTAAAAGAAAATGGAGGACAAAGCTAAGTCTATGCAGACTGTTAAAGATTTTTGCAGGTGCAGCCTCCAAGTTTAGTAGAAATTGGCCTGCTAAGGGGTGGACATATCCTGCTTATGGTTCCCAGTCTAGGGGTAGGTCTAGACGTGGTAGGGGCAGGGCTCAAGGTCTTTAGGCCTAGATCAGACAGTTCACCTGCTCAGACTTCTGGTGAGGGCAGGGGTCAGTCCTTTCGTAAGCAGAACCAATGACCTGCCTTTTCAGCTGCCAGTGGACTCTCGCCTGGCAGCTCCTTTGGGAGGAAGATTGTCTCTTTTCACAGAAAATTGGGATTTAATCACTCAAGACAGATGGGTGCTGGATATCATTCTTCACGGTTACAGATTTTATTTCCACACAATGCCCTTTTCAAAGGCATGCCAGATGTTCCTCCTCCACAAAGAAAAGAGGCTCACAAGCAAGTTTCTCAGTTACTCCAGATAGCCATTCAGCCAGTCCCTGTATCAGAAAGGGGCTTCGATTTTATTCTCGCCTGTTCCTAGTACCAAAGAAGGGGAACACGTGGAGACCAATTTTGGATTTATCTATCCTCAACACTTATCTGGACATTCCCAAGTTCAAGATGTTGACGTTACAGCAACTGTTACCTCTGCTGGGCAAGGATCACTGGATGGTAACTTTGGATCTCAAGGAAGCCTACCTTCATGTGCCTATAAGGCTAAGTTGCAGAAAGTATCTGCATTTCAACTGGAGATTTTCATTATCAGTTCTCTGCATTGCCCTTTGGCTTATCTACTGCGCCCAGAGTATTCACAAAGGTTCTGGCTCCAGTGATAGCTTACTTCAGGCTTCAAGGCATTCAAATCTATCCTTACTTGGACGACTGCCTGATTCTGGCTCAAGAAAAGGAAGACCTTCTACAGCATCTGGAATATGTCATAGCAGTGCTAAGATGCCTAGGGTATTCTGTGAACGAAATCAAGTCCAGTCTAGTACCCTCTCAAGACATGTGCTTTCTGGGTGTGAGACTGAATACAGCAGCCCAGATGGCCTTTTTAACCCCGGACAAACAAAAGAGTCTGTCACTTTTACTTCCATCAACTATCTCATCAGTCCGTGCTGACTGCAAGGACAGTCCTTCAAGCATTAGGGTTCATGGCATCTTGTATTCTGGTGCTTCCCAATGCCAAACTGCATATGAGGAAGCTGCAATGGTATCTCAAAATGTATGGACACAGCACTGCCAAGATTTCACACTGTCATTCACATAATACCTTGCCTTCAAAAGGAATTCTTGTGGTGGGCTCAGGAATGTCACCTAAACAAGGATTCTCTGTGACCCGCCAGAGGCTTAGTCAGATTTTAACGACAGATGCCTCGACACTGCTTGGGGAGCTCATCTAAATGGAAAGTGGATACAAGACAAGTGGCCTGCCAGACTACAGCATCTACATATCAACATGAAGGAGATGTTAGCAGTCCAGTTTGCATTGCTGGCTCAAGGAGTTATTTTTCCAGGGCAGGTGTTGATTCTAACAGACAACACAACTGTCATGTGGTACATCAACAAGCAAGGGGAACACATTCTTATCCTCTATGCAGGCAAGCAATGATTTTATGGGAGACTGCTAAGCCTGCAACTGACTCTTCAGGGTAAGGTTTCTGCCAGGAGCACAGAACTCCTAGCAGATGTATTAAGCAGACAAATCATGGATCCCCAATGAGTGAAACTGATCTTCATGTATTTCAGAAATTGACAGTGTCATGGGGAACTCCAGACATAGATCTGTTCGCTTCTCCACTAAAACCACCAGCTGCCAAAGTATTGCACAAAGGGGTTTCATCACACAGCTTGGAAAGTGGATGCTCTGTCTTTCAGTTGGAAAAACCTTCATGTCTATGCCTTTCCACCTCTGCCTCTTCTTCCAAAGGTATTATTAAAGGTCAGACAAGACAGGCCAAGGATGATTTTGATAGCTCCAGATTGGCCTCGCAACACTGGTACCCACTTCTAAGGAGTCTTGTAAAGAAGCCTCCATGGCCTTTACCTCTGATTCCTCATCTGTTATCTCAGAAGGACGGTCATCTGCTCAATGTCAAGCTTCAATCTCTTCATCTCACAGCTTGGCATATTCTGTGTTGAAGCACAACAGGTCTCAGGTTCCTCAACAGAAAAGGCCTTTTATTTTATGTAGCATGCTCAACTTCTGACACTTGGAGGCCAGCTTCTTAGTCCATGGTGGTATCTGAGCAGTGTGATGGAGTTTACTGTCTCTAGCCTCAATCTTTGGTTAGTATGCTGAAGCTTATAAAGCGCTGACACCAACAGTGTGACTGGAATAAAATAGTGGTACTGCTGTACTAAAGATTTGGTGAAAACCAGAGCATCAAATCCCTGTGTGTGTAGGAAGACAGCTGCTAAGCAATTGAGCAGGTTATTTTCATTTAATAGTGTGAAGTCAAAGATTTTAATTTTGATGGACCAGATGTATCGAGTACTGTAGGCAAATGAGTATTTTGGAACCACAAAGCTAATGAACAAAATGGAGCCATGGTTGTGGACTAAATTGCATACGTCAGCTAATATCTAATAAGAGGTAAATTTTTAGTATCCTAACCTGTAGGATTTACATTGCAGGCTTTTGAACCCTCAGCACATAAATTACCTCAGGCTGCCTGGAACCCTCAGGCTTCCCATTGTTCATCATGTGTCTCACTCTGTCCAGTTGCTAAAAAAAAAAAAAAAAAAGACTACTACAGAACCAACTGATCTGTAAAAAGTGCATCATTTTAGTTGTGTGTGCAGTAACTATTGGTCAGCATAAAAAATAAGACTCCAGGCCAAACACATCCAGTTCCCAGAGGTCACTATTTTTACCAACTGTTGATTTTTTGAGAAGCTTGCTGAAGTCATTGTTAGTGCTCAAGGCAGAAGGTTGCAAGCAATCTTTTCTGCTTCCTGTTCACTAAATGTTAAGGTAGTCTTTCCTTTTTGCTTGATGCTTTCTTTTACGCCCGCTTCCAGCATCCATGGTTCTGTCTTCGGCATGTTTTTGGTCATTCAACACCAGCCATAGGAATGCCAATGTCAGTGCCACTGGTGGTGTTGCTAGTCACCTTACATGGTTGTCCATCTTAGCAGCTTATCAAGTGTCTATTGTGTTACCATCAGTGATGTTACAGAAAGTGCCATGTTTTTCAATGCCGGCCCTTTCAGCATCTGTTCCATTAGAGTTTTAGTGTTGTGGATCTGGACCCCTTAGAGTGTCATATCATTGATGCTGGTTAAATTGATCATGTTGCGTTGGTGTAGTCTGGCATTTTTCTGCCTCCAGTTCACTCATATTGTGCTTTCACACAGTCTGAGACATTTAGACATCAGTCCCTTCAGTAGAATTCCAAATATTTTCAGAGCCTCTGTAGACTGCTTCATCCTTGAGTTTGCACCAGATTTAGTCAACTGTGCAGACTCTTTGGTTTTCATAAATGCTAAATGTACCAACTTCTCACTGATGCCCCTCTCTGTGGGTGGAATAGGGGTAGACCAAGGATGCCACAGCTCGCAAATGATTAGCTGGACTGCATTACACAAACACACACACACACACACACACACACACACACACACACACACACACACACACACACACACACACACACACACACACACTTTTCTGTCACAATGAGATTCCTCTAAAAAAAAAAGATTTTCAAAGCCACAAGTTCTGTCTGCTGAGTTTTTATTCTGAAAAAGCTAGTACATGAGCAGCCTTTTAAGGCACTGCCACCTCACTTCAGTTAAATCACACTCCCTAAAGCTGATAGCATGGTTTTCCGGCTCATTTACTGGCTAATGTTCAGTTTGGAAGCCCATTTAGCTACAGAGACAGTGCTTTCAGAGTGGGTTATTACCATTTCATGCTCTTGGAGGCCTTTTTCTTAAAAGGCTTAAAAGGATAACAATATCCATTGTGCATACAGCCATAATCTACACCCCCTCCATACCATTGCCCAGCATCTAGTCTTTTCAGTAAAATACAGAAGGAAAATGTTTTCTTGTAGTAAAATAAATCATTCAAGAGGTTCCACAAGACAAGAAGGGATTACTTGGCTTCTTTTTGGTTATAAAGAAAATAGAAGGATCTCTAAACCATCCTTCCCAAGGAAACTTTTTAAATGGTCATGCAGTCCATAGTTCCTTGCTTGTCATGGAGACATTATATGCTTTTTTGGACCACCAAGATGCCTGCCTCTGCATAAAGGGAATCCAGAAGGTGTTGATGCTATGGAGAAGAGTCAGTCAGTAGCAGTTGGGGATTGTTTCATTAAATTTCATCACAGCCTCCGGGTTGTTCACCACATGTATGTCTGTAGTTCTAGTGAGCTAAGAGCTTCATGGAACAAAAGTGTTCCCCTGCCTGGACAGCTGGCTGCTTCTTCCTGTACACTGTATTCCGGGCTTGTAAATGTCTGAAAAGGCACTTTTGGTCATTAAGACATTACATAAGAGCACTGAAAGGTCTTAGTTGAAGCCATGTTTAGGTGCTTATACTCTTGGTCTTCAGTCTGGACATGGTACGTGCAAAGCTAATCTGTCCAGATATAGAATCCTGCTTGACCAGCACCCTGTTTCATGGCTGTGTCAAGTCTGTCTAAGCACACTTTTGTTCAGAATTTCTGGGCAGAGGCAATAAACATTGTGCCCTTCATCAAATACTATGTTGAGAGTATTGCAGTGGTTATTGCGAGTTCAGTGGTCACAGCTCTGTGAACCAGCATCCCAGAAAATCAAAATATCCTGAATGTACACATCTTGCCTGCAGTGGTGGTCACACCAGTCCAGTGTGACACTCATAATGGACACCTCTGCCCTAGGATGTTTGTTTGTCAAGGGCAGGTTGTCTAATATTCCTGGTTAAATGTACCCAAGCAAGCTTATTCACTGGTTTTCTGGAAATGAGGCAGCTCTTTTATCACTTCAAGTCTTATAGGACTGCGCATGGTATAACAACTGTAATGATTTTGGGTGGCTTGGACTGTGCTGACAAATAGCTTTTTGATGGCAGCCACATTTTTGCACAAACTCAGTTCACTAGCAGCTCAAATGTTACCTCCTTCTGTCAAGTAGGGCAAACCAAGCAAAATTCTCATTCCCTCCTTCCGGTTAAGACAGTATCAGCTCTCTTGACCCTTGACAAAGGGAAATTCCACTCTCTCCCACAGGTAGTAGATCACCTCAGCCAGGCCAAGGGCTCACTATTCCAGCCTTAGCTGGCCACACTCAAGCTGATAGCCTGGAGGTTCAGGTTTTGACATCAAAAAATGTCAGCTATCCCAGTGAACTGAAAGCCATCCAGAAAGAGGCAGGGAAACCCACCACCAGAATCATACAAGATTTTCTGTCTGGTGCCACAACAAGAACACCAGTCCTCCTCTGGCAGACATCAGTTCAGTCCTGGAATACCTTTCAAATCTGTTTAGCCAGGACTTGTCCTCCTCCATTATTAAGGTACATGCATCTACCATCTCAGCTTGCCTGCTGCATTTTCCTATTTACTCTCGCCCCCACCAGAAGCTCTTTCAAAAAGTGGTAATTCACTTAAGATCACCCAGAAGGAACCTATTTCCTACATTGGAATCTCAACTGTGTGCTAGAAAAACTCAGCTTACCTTCCTTTGAGCCCTCAGCTAGTGCCCCACTAAAGTTTTTCACTTGACAGACTACCTTACTAATAGCTGTCACCACAGCAAGGAGAGTCTCAAAGCTACAAGCCCGCATGAGCAAAGAACCTTTCACTATCTTTCACAGGGATAGTGTAACCCTTGGAACAAATTCATCCTTCATGTCTAAGGTGGTATCAGAACAAGGCTATCCACCGGCCAGATTTCTTTCCAAATCCACAGAATAAAGCAGAATAAATCTTTCATTCCCTGGGTGTATACAGAAACAGACAAGTCTGGTACTACCCAGACACGACAAAAATTCCATATAGAGCAGTACAGTTGTTGGTTACATTCGCAAAGCTGAAAGATGACAGACCCATCTCCAAACAAACCATATCTAAATGAATAGACATTTGCATTAAGTTGTGTTGCACCCACCATGAAAAACCTCTACCTGGTCAGGTCAATGCCCATTCCACCAGGCAAGGTGTTCCTACCCAGGCCATCCTAGAAGCTGCCACTTGGAAATCGTGCACAGTTTTACAAAACATCACCATTTAAGCATTGCCTCTAGAGCTAAAGCAGGGATCTGATGATGATCTTCATTCATTCCTCACTGATGGGTCGGCCTTATACCAAGCTCGTGCCAGCCAAAAACTTCCAAGCTGAGCTTTTACCCATAGTACCCTTCTCCCTGTTACCTCCCATCTTGTTTGCCGCATAACCATAAAGCCACGTTCAAGCCAGCTCTCAGCTAAGTTGAACTTTTTTGATATTTTACTAGAGTTTTTGTAGTAATTTTTTGTATTTCTCCATCCCTTTGTCTAGCTTTCGTTAACCTTTCCTCTTTATATTCAGCTTTCTTCCCTATTTACCTTTCGGTAACCTTAGTACCATTGTTGGTATGGCCTTTCTCCCTACCCTTGTGGTAATCCTTGCATACCTTTGCTGGTATTCCTCCCTCCCTTTCCTTACTGTCAAAATTAAAAAAAAAATGTATATGTATGTGTGTGTGTGTATATATATATATATATATATATATATATATATATATATATATATATTCCTTATAGTCTTTCTCTTTTGCTGTTTATACTTGACTGTTTAGTATGTCTGAGAAGGGAATGTCAGGCTTCAAGCATTGCCTGAAATGTAGTAGGAAAATGCCAATTTGTGACTCGCATGAAGATTGTGTGTACTGTTTGGGAGTGCTTCATCTCTCGGTACAACCACCGTGCTCCATCTGCAAAGGATTTAGTGCCTGTACCCTGAATGAATGGAAAAATAATTTAATTCTAAAAGGCCTCCTTAAGTCACCCTTTTCAGAGGATCTTTCTGCATCGAAGGGTTCACCCTCTCCTGAAAAAGAGAAAAAGAGACCCCACTCTGTGCCTTTTTCACCTTCTGGTGTTTTGGATAAGCCACCTAAGCCTAAGATGCCAAAATTGTCATTGACGCCGAAGCCAGTCTCTTCGACACCGACCTCTGTTCTGCCTACTGTTCCTATTTTGTCAACCCCAGTAATGTCTATGGCACCATCCGCATCCACACTGCCAATTGTCACATCCTCTTTGGTGCCAGGTGCTGTCTCAGCACCGAGCTTGCCCTCCAGTACCAGTAACTATAACTACATTCATTGCTGAGCCACCAGTGATCACTGCCATCCCTTTTTTGGTACCGAATATTGTCACGGCACTGAGTCTACCTTTGGTACCCATGACTACCATGGATGCTCTACTCCCTGTCTCCAAATTCGAGAAAGTGGTACCATTGGACACCGCAACATGGACCCGATACTCCCAGTCAGTGCTTTTCTGGGGTAGATATATAGCCCCTTCCTTGAACAGCCAGAGTCCTCGCCGGGGATATCCACTAGATCCACCAGGAGCCTTTCCGAATTTGATGTGGTGCTCTTTATGGACCAGCTGCTCACAGCCAGGGGGATTCCTCCACTTACTAAGACCCAATCACCTGCCGGACTTGGGACTGTTTCTCCACAGACTCTGTCCTACTCTCCTCCTTTGACCTCTTTGCAGGTTTCAAAGCCTTAGATTCAGATGCCCATTTTGATACCCACATCCTCTGTGCCATTAGTGGACCACACAGTGGCCCTGGGACTGACCCTTTGGCTTGTTCGGAGCCAGGTCTTCCTCAGGCCCAGGATTAGGTGGCGGGCTTTTCGGTGCCGAGTACGGTTCCGAGCGTGTACAGTTCCATTCACGGTGACAGGAGCCCTGCCGGCACTGATCCCTCTTGAGGCTCCTCTCTCGGGAGTGTGCTTGGCGCAGCGTGATGTAACCCCAGTTCAGAGGTTGTCTTGCTTGGTTTTGTGGTCCCATCCCTCTTTGGACAGGCCTGCCTTCTGGGTGATGGAGAGGGCGCTTGCCTCTGGAAGCAAACTGCTGGCGTCGGAACCCCAAACGTCTCCTCCCCCAGAGCTGCAGCTGTCACAAGCCACCACTTTGGGACAGTGAGCTTGAGACCCGCAGGAAACCCTACTGCATGCCCCTTCTTCAGAGTCCTCCTCAGAAGTTCCCACAGAAGAGGTGCCACAGAAGAAGTCGTGCAAGGGGAAGCATGTAGACTCCCCTGAAGAGTCTCTTACAGAGGATATGGATTACGATGAAGGGGAAGGGTCCCCACGGTCACCCCCTGAATATGTCTCCTTTGGGGAAATCCTTGAAATGTTGAAACAGACTGGTGACTGGAAGCTCAAAAAGCCTTTCTGTGTGGAATCCATTTTCCTACAGGCCTTTCGTGCTCATCCGTCTACCTCTTGTCTCTTGTGTGATGCCTCCTGCCGACAAGGTAATCCAGCTTGTGGTGCAGCGAACCTGGAAGAATTCGGACTCTTTTGTGCCAATCCCACGGAGACCAGATAAAATTCTACCCCCCCCCACCACCACCAAGGACAGCCCACATTGGTCTAAAGGTCTATCAGTAGATGCTGTAGTGGTGGCGGTGGCCACAAAGAAGGAGCTCGCTGAAGAGAGCCAGACTGTTCACCCGCCTAACCAGGATTCTTGGGCAGTAGACAGATTAGGGAAGCGAGTCTTTGCTTCATCAACCTTTGCCATATGGTCCTTGAACTATCTGGCGCATATATCAGGACAGTTGTCTGACGAGGTGAGTGACAAAGTTGCCTTGCAGCTTGCAACCCTAGAATCGATATCGAACTCATACATGAGGTTAATATCCCATGCAACTGAAGGGGAGGCAAGAGCTGCAGGTTCAGGCCTAGTTATGAGACGTCATGCCTGGATGCATCTGTATGATTTCATGGACCCCTTTAGGAGGACCTTCCTCCTGGTAACAATCTGCCCATTCTTGAAAACATCCTATCCTGGTTCTCCCACAATATACCATATGAGACACTTATCCTTGGTGATGTCAACATTGACTGGTCCAAACTCACAGCTGACTCCCCCCAACTCAGTATCCACCTACACGGCTTCCACCAACTTATAACATCTCCCACTCACTTCCATAAAAATTCCACCTCCAGCTCCATCATAGACTGGATCCTTACCAATTCACCCCCACCAATGCCACAATCCCACCACCTTACCTGACTCCATCAGTGATCATGTCCCTATCACCATCTTAAGACACAACTCTCATATTCCTAAACCCCACCTTATCAAAGACTGTCGAAAACTATCAACTTTCAATTCATCCTAATTTAACTCCATTCTCCACAACATAGATTGGTCCATCCTAAAACACCTCCCCCTAAACGATGCTGTAAACACTTTCAATAGCATCTTCATGAGTACTCTAAACTTCTTAGCTCCCTCTAGGAAGATCAGAGTAAAGTCAAATCATGCTCCCTACCTCTCCAAGGAGACTAGGTCCCTTATGAAATAAAGAGATAGTGCTTGGAAAACCTGGACTAAAACTAAACAACCACCTCTTCTTCAAAAATACAGGCAACTGAGGAACCCGGAAAAAAAACATGCAACTAATGACAAAAAGTTACACTATAGCTCTGCTCATCTTAACAACAAATCCAATCCTCGAAAACTTTGGTCAACTCTCAACAACATCCTCTATCCTGGAAAGCCCTCTAATCCCTTCCATACCCTAACTCTTCCTCTCAGGAAACCGCTACCCTCCTGAATAAACACTTCATCTCTTCCATGCAAAATCTGGTAACCTCTAAGCCAAACTCTGCTTCGACACCCACCCCTCCAAGTCCCACTAACACAACTTTGTTTTCTTTTGAGCCAGTTCCCATTACGTGCATCAAATCTCTACTACTCAAGCTAAAACCCTGCTCTCCTTCCACTGACAATCTATCTCCTACATTCCTCAAACTTGCTTCTGACTCAATTGCCTATCCTATATCTATACTAATTAATCGATCTATTCTGGAATCTACTGTCCCCACCCTTTGGAAATCTTTCTTTACTATCCGTCTTCATAAAGGTGGAAACTCCACTAACCACTCAAACTACCGACCCATTGCCATTCTGTCCCCCCTCTCCAAGATATTAGAAAAATGTATTCACTCGCAACTTCTCAATCATCTCCTCACGCACCACTTACTTACCCCTACCCAACATGGATTTCGTCCTCACCACAGCACAACCACTGCCCTCCTCTCCTTCACTCATATCATTGCAGAGGCCCTAGACAACAATAAACTCATGTCCTGTCTCTTTCTAGATCTCTCCAAAGCCTTTGATTCTGTCATTCATCCTCTGCTACTATCCAAACTCGCAGATCTCCACCTATCCCCCTCTGCACTTGTCTGGTTTAATAGTTACCTATCTGGCAGGGAACAATCTGTCAAATGGCTCTCACCCTCCTCACCTTTCCTTCCCATCTCCACTGGTGTTCCCCAAGGCTCCATCTTGGGACCCCTTTTGTTTAACATCTTCACCAATGATCTTTACACCTCATGCAAAAAATCCTCCCTTATTCAGTATGCCGACAACTCTACAATTATATTCATCTCAAATAACATTCCTGAATTACACTCCCTGACCCAACAAGCCCTACTATCCACTGAACAATGGCTCTCTCACAACCTACTGATCCTAAATCCCAACAAACTCCTACTTTCCCTTCCCCGTTCTCTTTCTCATTCACAAAACCTCCTTTTTTATTACATCTTCTAACAATACAACTGTCCAACCTGACACCCACACTAAACTCCAAGGGGTCATTATCAATGACGAACTAAAGTTCAACCTACGCATACTCCAGTGTATAAAAAAAAAAAAAAACAGAAACTAGGTCTGCTATATCGGAACAAAAAATTCCTAACCCCTGAATCTAGACTTACCCTGGGCCAGGCACTCCTCCTCCCCTACCTCTTATACGCCATCCCAGTTCTTACCATATCCAGGCTTTCACTCTAAACAAACTCCAACAGACTTACCATAAAATAGCCAGATTCATTACTAACTCCCCATACAACTCAGACCACTGCATTTCTTTAAACTCTCTTCAATAGCTTGAACTTCCCCAATTTCTGCTATCTTATCAATTTCATATGCTACACTGTATTCTTTATAAAACCTTTTTCTGTCCATCTCTATCTTCCTTAGTCTCCATCTACATCCCATCCCGGACCCTCCGTACTTCTAACCAACAATTACTTGATGTCTACCACCCAAAAAGGTCAGTAGGCAAACTACTCTACAAACACTCCCTTGCCCATGCTTGGAACAAACTTCCCCTTGACTTACGTTTACTCTCCCACACCTCACACTTTAAAAATAAATTAAAAGCTTATTTTCTCAATTCCAGGACATGCCCTTGCCATGACCCCACCTAGTCTACCTTCCCTTTATGTACCCTCAAAAGGTCCATACTTAATACCTCATTACACCTCTCTCTCCAATGTGCCTACTATGCATTTGTATAATTTTATACAAACAAAAAAATTGTATTGTTGACCAATTGAACTATATCAATGTAAAATTATGTTACTAAGCTTTTTTTTTAATGCAGCTTTAACTTTATGCATGTAACCCAACATATGTGAATCTTTTTGCTATAACTGTTGTATCAATATTATTTGAAATTGTACTTGTTTAAAAATGTACTACAGGAGCTTTTTTCCTCGGGTCTCCACTGAAAATGGGCCACAAGCCCATTTGGACAAACCTGGTTAACAAATGTCAATAAATAAAATAATAAATAATAATATAAGTCTTCCAGTCGAAGCATCTGCCATTTTCGGCCCAAAGGTGAAGGACCTTCTAGCCGGGTGTGAAAAGGACGGTAAGACCCCGTCTGCCGTAGGTGTACGGTTTGCACCCCTCAGTGTTCCTTCTCCAGGAATTGAAGGAGTGGAGAGTTGTGGCACAAGAAGTCTCGAGGTCCTTTTCGTGACACGTGGTGGTGTATTCACTCCCAGAGGCAGAGGGGGGTAACTCTTCTGGAATATGCCCCTACCGAGGCAGAGGGGGCCCACATAACCAGGGACCCAGAGACTCCTTCTCTGGATAGTCCTGTCAGCGCTCCTGAAGAGTGGCCTGAGTGCTTTCCTCTGGAAGCAGTCGGGGGACGTTTCCCTCTGCACCATGCTGCCTGGCAATCGATAACCACCGATTCTTGGATGCAGAAGATAATAACCAGAGATTACCACATCCCATTCGATTCTTACCCAAAGTCACCAAGCAGAATTCCCAATGTTCCACCCAATCAAAGGGAAGAAGCAGCCCTAGAGATAAAAAGGCTGTGTCAAAAAGAGTCATCCAGGCAGTCCCTTCAGACCAGTGCGGATCCGGATTTTACTCAAGATTCTTTTTGGTGCCAAAAAAGACAGGAGGACTGGAGACCGATTTTGGATCTCAGCAATTTTAACAAGTTTGTCACAAACTTCTGCATGGTCACAGTTCAGCCCATTCTCCCTTTTTTGGGGAATGGCAATTGGATGTGCTCAATGGACATTCAGGATGCGTATTACCACATCAAAATGGAGAAGCGCTGCACTGCGGAATGCTACTTCACTTCCAGCTGGGAGCCAGTCACTACCAGTTCCATGCTCTGCCCTTAGGACTCTCTACAGCCCCCAGAGTGTTTGCCAAATGCATGGCAGTAGTGACAGCTCATTTGAGATTGCAAGGATTCCGGGTGTTTCCATATTTAGACGATTGGCTCCTCACTGCCCCCACCAAACATCTGCTGGTAACGGCCCTAAAATACACCCTCTCTCTGGCGAACCTTCTGGGAATATCCATAAACTGGGAGAAATCCAACCTGACTCCGACCCAATCCATACAGTTCATAGGAGCAGTATTCAACACCCACTACTGTTTGATCTCTCTTCCAAAACACAAATTACAAAGACTAAGGCTTCAACTCCAGGTGGTACTCTGTGTCAGCTTGAGAGGTTCTTCAGCTCCTAGGTTCTATGGCAGCTTCTATACCAATGGTACCTCTTGCAATACTTCACATGAGACTCCTTCAATGGCTTCTACTATCTCAGTGGTACTCAAGTCATCATCTTTTGTCCTTTCAGATTCGAATAACAAATCATTGCAAACAGGACCGAATGTGGTCGGTGAGGCCAGTGACAGAACTTTGGAGCCGCCCCTTCCATTCTCCTCAGCCCAGAGACACTGTGACCACAGATGCCTCCCTGATTGGGAGGGGGGCATTGTCAGGGAATGACAGTCCAAGGCACATGGTCTAGAGTGGAGGCCAATCTGCATATCAGTGTCCTAGAACTGAGGACAGTGCTTCTAGCATTACAAACATTCCAGTCTGTCTTTCCTTCTGGGACAATTGCCATTTAATCAGACATGTCAGTAGTTTGGTATATCAACAAGGAGGAACCAAGTCCTACCCCTTATGTTGAGAGGCCATGAGAATTTGTCAGTGAGTGATAACTTCCATTTTCTGATAGCAACGCATATTCCCGGGGATGGCAGCTCGATTGCAGACAAGCTCAGCAGATGTATTCTCCTGCCTCACAAGTGGTCCCTCAGTCCGTCCATAGCAACAAAAATTTTCAACTGTTGGGGCCAACCTTGCTGTGACCTGTCCGCCTCCCCGTCAGACTACAAATGCAGCAACTACTTTGCCTAATCCCTCCGCAGGGGGAGTCCACAAGGGACGCTGTAATCCACAATTGGCCCACGGGACTTCTGCATTACCCCCTCATTCCTCTGATTTCCTCAATTCTTGAAGAAAGCTCTTCGGTTGAAAAGCAAAGTGATTCTCATAGCTCCTTACTGGCCTTGATAAGTATGGTTCCCCTTTCTTCGGCCTCACCTATTATGTCGATCGTGGATTCTGGATCCAGTTCCAGATCTGATTTGTCACCCCCAAAGGTTGAGCCTACTGAACATAACCAGTCTCAAGCCGACAGCTTGGTTTCTCCACTTCTGCTGATCACCAGGCAGAACATTCTTTCCTCTCCAGTACGTGATATTATTCTGGCTTCTCACAAACCGTCCACCAGGAAACTTTATCTGGATAAATGGAAGAGATTTTCAATTTGGTCTAAGGAGAGAAAATTAGATCCATAGACAGCCCCAGTTACTGCAATACTGGATTACTTGTCGAATTTTTTTGCAGACGGCGCTGTAGCTTCCACTATACGAGTCCATCTAGCTGCCATTTCAAACTTCCATAATGGGTTTGGGAATTCTGCTTTGATCTCACATAGTCTGTGTAAAAACTTTCTGAAAAGAGTCTCTCACATTAGACCCCCTATCAGACAACCTGTAGAACCATGGAACCTTACACTAGTCCTACAATCTTTGACGCAACCTCCCTTTGAACCTGCAGCAACTTGTGACATCAAATTCCTATCACGGAAATCTCTTTTTCTGGTGGCCATCTCCATTAACCAGACTGTTGACCTACCAGTTTTATTCCTGAAATTTTCAACTAAAGGGGAGTACTGTCTACATTTGTTAGACGTACACAGACAGTTGAGATTCTGTCTGGCTAGGACAAAACCAATGCACAGATCTGACCAGCTATTTGTTTCCTTTTCTGGTCCTAAAATGGGAAAGTCAGCCTTAGCTATTCCTCCTGTGTTGAATGTGGTGGAAGATGTTTTGCAGAGGCTTCCCTGAACCCCCTCCTTTTTGCCCCTGCTCCCTTAAACCACAGTAATTGTTATAGGTGCCCAAGCTCATAAGTATTTGTTTAAGAGTCCTTTCTAAGGTAACCCTTTCTAAATGGCTTAGAGACTATACTTTTCATCTACCATCATGAGAAAGAACCTATTCCACAGAAAATCAAAGCTCACTCCACTAGATCTATAGCTACTGGCATTTCACTCGAGAGCTTCTTTGAATGATGTCTGTGCAGCAGCAATGTGGGGTAATCCTCATACCTTTATAACTCATTACAAATTGGATTTGGTCTCCAGGAGAAGAGCTTCATTTGGTTCAGTGGTGCTCAGGAGTATTCTTCCATAGGGGCCACCCAAGTGACACAAGGTAGCTGGGGACTCTGTACTATCAGTGAGGAATGAATGAAGATTAACAACATCAGATAAAGAAGTTATGTCTTACCATAACGTTCCATCTGTGTTGTTGATTTTCATTCATTCATCACGTCCCACCCTCCTTCCCCCTCCTAAAGCTCCTGGGGGATACTTTGGTCTAAGTCCTGAAATAGGGTACTTGTGCAGAAACTGCCTCTATTTTATTAATAACAGGCAAACTTGATCTGAGGTAACGGAAAAGGGTACTATGGGTAAAAGCTTAGCTCAAGAGTTTTTGGCTGGCATGAACTTGGTATAAGGCCGACTCTGTTCCGAGGACGGAACCGGCAACCCATCAGTGATGAATGAATGAAGATCAACAACACAGATGGAACATTATGGTAAGACATAACTTCTTTTTGCTACTGCCATCCTGCAAAACCATATTCCCTTAAGGCCTGCCACACAACGTGTAGCTTTGGGAGTCCACCCAAGAACCAGTACTGTAACAGTGAGTACAGAAAACATAGTACATTCATGTCACACTTAATTGTAGGTATTTGAGTAGGTCAGTGCTGCAGTACAGACTTCCACCCACCAAACTCTCTGTATGCTGGCCCTTTTTTCCCCCCTTGCTGCGGAAGCAAGGAGGAGATTCCTGCAGATAGATCCTTGCTTCTTCATCATTCCCTCTGTTCCCCCTAATGTTTCACACTTGCACTCACAATTTCAGACAACTGGAGAGGTCATGCTGGCATCAGACTGCTTGTTCAATGCCTAGAAAGACCTGAAGATGGTGTCAGTGGATGCTTTTCTTATACCCCAATGTCCAGACATTGGTCCTTGGGTGTCCATTGGTTGTGGATGATGCAAAGGCTCTTGATATTGGGCTGGTCACTGGCTTCTGCATGGCAGATAGACTCAAGAATCAGTCCTGCAACATTAATCCAGTTGAACATCTACAATTATGGTAAATGTGACACACTTCCATTTGTATGCATTAATCCTGCCTTTCTATCTAGTGTGGTGTGGATTATTATGTCTTCCCAGAAGCCTGACAATAGGAAGGATCATTTTTTTCCTGTAGGGGTTTACATCTAAAGGTCTTTACCTTTCAGTGTCATAGAGGGATAAAGCCTTAATTACGATCCAAGTGACCAGAGTTTGATTAATGGCTTGGGCACCTGATGGAGTTGATCTTCGAGGAAGGACAATGCTGGGCATCACTCTGTGAGCCCTGTCAAGTGCCAGGACTCATAAACATTGAAACCAGGCTGGGGGGGGGGGGGTTAGAGGGAACTGAGTAGGTGCATCTGCCTTACAGCCAGGGGCAAGATGCTTGCACAGTGTGGCCCTGTCACAGTCTACATCTAGGGGAGTAATGTTAGCATGGAGGGAGGAGTTAGGCCAGCAGAGAAAGTCCCTTATTGCACAGTTAACTGCTCCTCTGCTGAGCTTGTCTCGCCTGCCTCCCCATCAGGAAGTCTAGTACTAAGAGCCTTCATGAAGAGATGGGGGGCTTAGGACCTCTCCTAGGAGAAATGCCCTCCTGGTGTGGAAACAAAAGATTTGCCAGCGTGGGACTTGCAGTTTTTGACATTGGACTTTCTAAGGGGATGTGATGGTCAACAATTCTGGAAGAAAATTCTTTGTCTGAACTTGTCTGTTAAGGTTAGTTTAGTTTGTATATCCATTTTCCATCACTGCTCAAATTATTTGCTTTCATCTTTAAAGATTATGTAAAACCTTTCTGAAGGGAACCTTTCCTGTAAGACCACCTATAAAGTATCCCATTGCTTCTTGGGACCTCTTTAGTGCTTGAAAAGGCCACCCTGTTCCTCCATTTTTGAGCAAGCATCTTCTGTAGAACTGATTGTTCTTATTTTAGAAAAACGTCTTGTAGTCATTAGTTTAGACAGAAGAGTTTGCAAGCTGGAAGGAAAGACTTGTTACTCTGAGGTGTTTTATCATTGAGAAGACTAAGGTAGGAACTAAACTGTCATTCGGACTGCACATTTACCACATGTTCTTCATGTTTCACTGTTGCAGTCATCACATTTGGGTTATCTGCTTGCAGTAGCCCTCAGTCGGCCTGATTAACAAAGTCTTGGGTCCTGTGTCGGTTGCTGTCTCTTCTTCCGTGACATCAGGGGTATAAAACATGCAGCCAACGCCAGTACATCAGTCTTTCTTGCCATGCGGTGCCCGAAACAGAAGCAGTTCGCAAGTGCCGGTCGGCCGACTCCTGAAATTTTCATTTTCGAGTTACAGAACCGAAGTCTTCAACTAAAAGCTAAGTACCCCGTTGGGTAAACTTTTTCTTGCTCTTAAACGATGTCAGTAAAAGTAAATAATTGCATTACTTGTGGAAAGCAAATTACCTCATAAAGGTTTTCATTCGTACTGTATTCCTTGCCTAGGCCCTGACCACAACGTACCTCGCTGTCGGTTTTGTGCCTTATTTAAACCACAAACTATCCGTCGTCGGTAGATTTTCGCTTCTAAATATTTTGGTGCTCGGTTCAACTATCCTGATATGTCTTCAGTAAGCCATCCGACTACCGACATTCCAAAAAAAATGCAAAGATAAAGACAGAGACAGGCCGCCTAGGTCCAAAGCTGCCAAAGCCAGTCGCCAGTTCACCAGTACGCAGTGAGGCGCTTTCGCAGCCCCTGATACCCTCTGCTTCAGATTCGCAGGCCTCTACTGAGACCCATTCGGAGTCTGGTATGCCGCGAGATGCTTCAGCTGTGGAACCTGCAGATGTCTCTTAACATGGATGGGTCCGGAGCTGCTCTGCAGGCACCAGCTTCTGAGGGTGTATTCAGGCCTACTGACGTGCATATTAAACAGACACCATCCTCTTCTTCAAGGCCTAAATCTCAAACCATGCCTAGAAAACTGACGCCCAGACTGCATGGTCAGGCCTCTTTGCCTAAAAAACAAATGATAAGAATAGCTGAAGACCTTATTACTTTAATTAGAGGAAGGCAACCTTCCCCCTCTGAGACCTAGGACTGAGTTTGCTTATGATACTTCTCTGACCAGGATTCTGAATTTTCTGTTTCCTCTGACCAGGATTTAACCTCATCTACCTATGAGGATTCTGATGCTGAGGACTCTATTCCCTCTGCTTCTCCCCCAGAGGATTTCTCTTTTGGTGAAACCTTGCATACTCTCAGGGAGCATTTTCATTGGGAAAGTCAGGATTTCTCTGATTCTAAAAAGAGGCGTTGGGATTTCTTACTCCTGCCCCAGCACAGGCCTTTAGCCATACCTCCTGTACTAGACATTCTTGATGATGCCTTTTCAGAATCTAGCTTGGCCCCTGACTCTTTACCTCCTGCTCCCAGAAAACCTGATAAATATTACAGGGTCCCTGACTCTCACAAGTTCCTTTTTAAAAATCCTACTGCGGATCCTGAGACCATTTCACAGGGACCCAAGGGCATTAAAGCTACTACTACCAAAAATCCTACCCCCTCGGATAGAGACTCAGGGCGCTGGATAGATGGGGTAAGAAGGTATACACTTCTGCAACTTTGGCCATTAGGGCCTTAAACTGCCAGTTTCATATGTTAAACTATCAGCAGCATATTATCGGATTGCTTAAACAGAAAATTATGTTGATTCATGATTGTGCTGAAAATAAGGATTTACAGGATTTACTGCATTCAGCTGAACAGGTTGGAAAACATACTTTGCAATGTTGTTTTGATTCACTGTAGAGGCATCTTGCAGGGCTGCTGTAACTGGGTCTGTACTTAGAAGGCATGCTTGGCTTAAGGAGCAATCCTTGCCAGATCATGTTAAATTGAAATTACTGGATGCTCCCTTAAACCAGGTCCACCTGTTTGGCAACAAGGCAGAAGAAGTTCTTAAAAAGATGGAGGAAAAGGCTAAATCCATGCAAACTGTTAAATTTTTTTTCAAGTACAACCTCCAAGGTTTAGTAGGCATTGGCCTTCCAAGAATCTGTCCTTTCCTGCCTCTTCCAGACCTTCTCAGTCCAAACCCAGATCCAGCAGAGCTCCCAGGCTTCAGTCCCAGGGTATGCACAGGACTAAGCAGTGGGGGGCCTCCACTTCCAAATCTGGGAGTAATAAAACTCCCCCTATGGTAAACTGTCTCAATTACTTCTTTTTAAAACTTCCAAGCACTTCTCAACTGCCTGCCCCTTTGGGGGGAAAGATTGCTCTTCATGCCAAGAACTGGGAACTCATTACCCAGGACAAATGGGTTATAAATATTGTGTCCCAGGGATACAGATTTCACTTCCACATGTTACCAACACCAAGTGGGTGGCCAGATCTACCCCCAAATCAGTGGGCAGAGGCCCAAAAGCAAGTACTTTCTCTTAAGCACGGGGGCTATTCAGTTGGTACCAGAAGAGGAAAAGGGACAAGGTTTCTACTCGAGAATTTTCCTGGTACCCAGAAAAGACAGTTCATGGTGTCCTATCCTGTACCTGTCTACTCTAAACACCTTTTTGGTGATTCCAAAATTCAAGATGCTAACTCTTCACCAGTTGCTCCCTATGCTAGGCAAAGATGCCTGGTTGGCAACACTAGATTTAAAAGAAGCATACCTGCACATCACAATCAGGGAATCTTGCAGAAGATACCTATGCTTCAAAGCAGGCTACATGCACTATCAGTTCTCTGCACTGCCCTTTGGCTTATCTACTGCGCCCAGGGTATTCACAAAGTGCCTAGCTCCAGTCATTGCATTTTGCAGGTAAAGAAATATTCAAATGTACCCATACCTGGACGATTGTCTAATTCAGGCAGAAAACCAGGACATACTTTTGAATCATCTGACCTTTGTACAAAGGGTACTAACTTGTCTGGCGTACACCATAAACGAAAAGAAATCACACCTGGTACCCTGTCAACAAATTATATTCCTGGGAGCAAGCTGCTTCCCAGATGGCTTTCCTCACGCTGGAGAAACAAATTCATTTGACAACCTACTTCAAACAAGTGGCCACAAAAACCCTGCTATCTGCAAGGCAAATAAGCCTTTGGGTTCATGGCCTCCTGCATCCTTCTAATTCCATATGCAAGACTGCATATGAGGAAACTACAATGGTATCTAAAAAGCCTATGGTGTCAACAATCATAGGATCTAGAAGCAATGATTCCTATCATACCTTGCCTACGCCTAGAGTTCCTTTGGTGGGCAGAGGCCTGCCACCAAAACAAGGGACTACCATTCACACTACCACCTGCCGCCCAAACCCTAACAACAGACTATGCATGGGGGGGCTCACCTGGCAGGGAAGTGCATTCTGGGCAAATGGAACCCAAGTCAAATGCACCTGCATATCAATCAAAAAGAACTGTTAGCTGTACAGAATGCTCTGACAGCCTTCAAGGACCACATTCTTCCAGGACAATTAATAGTAAAGACTAACAACACCACTGTTATGTGGTACATAAGCAAGGGGGTACCCATTCTTACCCCCTCTGCAGACTAGCCATGGCATTGTGGCCACAAAAACCCTGCTATCTGCAAGGCAGCCTTGAGCTACCAAGTGCATCTACAAGCTCAGTTCCTGCCAGGAAACCTAAATACACTGGTAGACAGACTAAGCAGAAACCTCCTGGACCCACACAAGTGGAAACTGGAACCAAGGATTTTCAACATGTTGATAAGCAAATGGGGGAGCCCAGATATAGACCTGTTTGCCTCCCCATGGGGGAGCCCAGATATAGACCTGTTTGCCTCCCTACAGAACTATCAATTGGACAAATTTTCCACAAGGACACCCCACAAACAGGCATGAAAAGTGAATGCTCTGTCCTTCAGCTTGAAAAACCTGTCAGTTTATGCCTTTCCTCCTCTGCTTTCCAAAGTACTACTAAAGATCGAACAAGACAAACCAAGGATGATTTTGATTGCACCAGACTGGCCACGCCAACACTGGTACCCCCTCTTGCGCAGTGTGCCACTGTTGGCCCCATGGCACCTGCTTCAGACTCCTACCCTGCTGTCTCAGCAGGAGAGCCAGATTCTGCACCCTCAGCTTCAAACTCTGAACCTAGCAGCCTGGCTAATTTCCTAATCTCTCTTTTACCATCCCTCAGTAATCCAGTGATGGATATCATTTTAGAGGCAAGGAGGCCTAGTACTAGAAAATCTTATGCTGAAAAATGGAAATGATTCTGTGCCTGGAGCCAGTCTCCAGGAACGAGCACAGCAGCGCCCAATTTACCTCAGATTTTATAATACTTAACTGAGATGCTTCACAAGGGCCTGTCTTTTTCCTCCATTAAAATTCACACCTCAGCCATTTCAGCTCATTATAACAAAGAACCTCCCCTCTTCTCTCATCCACTGCTCAAGCAGTTCTTCAGAGGAGCCAAAAATTTAAGACCACCCAAGAGAGCTCCGACCACAGCCTGGGACCTTAACTTTGTATTGGAAAAACTCACTCTCCCTCCTTTCGAGCTAGCTGCTACTGCAGATTTATAATTTATTTCTTGGAAAACAGCTTTCCTTTTAGCAACCACCTCAGCTAGAAGGGTATCGGAATTACAGGCCCTTATGGCAGTGGAACCTTTCACCATCTTTCATGCGAACAGGATGTCCCTCAGAACCAACCCCTCCTTCATGCCCAAGGTGGTATCCAGTGTGGCGTTTAATCGGTCCAGCCATTTGCCAACCTTCTTTTCTAATCCACAGAACAAAGGGGAACGGATGCTGCACTCCGTAGATGTGCACAGACAACTTGGATTCTACTTGGACAGAACTAGACCTCAAAGGAAATCTGAACAACTGCTGGTGGCATTTGCTGCAGGGACAGAGGGAAGGCTATTTCAAAGCAAATAATTTCTAAATGGATAGGCCATTGCATTCATTTCTGCTATAAGCACCATGGAAAACCTATCCCACAGGGGATCAGACCCCACTCAACCAGGGCTGCACCTGCCTCTACAGCCTTTCTCAGAGGCGTCCCTACCAGGGATATCCTAGAAGCTGCTACCTGGAGTTCTGTACATACTTTCAGCAAGCATTACCATTTGCCAATTTTCTCAAAGTCGAGAGCTGGCTTTGCCACTGCAGTCTTGCAGGGCCTTATAGCAGGTCCTTATGCTATCTAAATTCCTCCTCCCATGGTTAGCTTTGGAAATCTACCCAAATGTGATGACTGCAACAGTGAAACACGAAGAACATAGTACAGTTGTGTACACGTACCATAAATGTAGATGTCCGAGTGTAATTCACTGTTGCAATCCTGGTTACCCTCCCTCCAGCCCCCTGACGTCTTTTGTCTATACCTCTACTCTCCTTTACTATGCTTAAAAGCTTTTTGATGTATTTACTTTTTTGTTGGCGGTATAGCCTTGTATTTTTAGATATATTTAATTGCTCCCCATTAGGTGGGCACCTGACATCTGGGGCAAGAAAAACTGATGTAATGGTGTCGGCTGCATGTTTTATACCCCTGATGACCTGACGTCATGGAAGAAGAGACAGCAACCGATGCAGGACCCAAGACTTTGTTAATCGGGCCGACTGAGGGCTACTGCAAGCAGATAACCCAAATGTGATTACAGCAACAGTGAATACACTCAAACATCTACATTTATGGCAAGTGTACACAACTGTACTTTTCTTTCCCAGTTACTGTGTGTGTTTATATATATAATAGATATATGTATATATAAGTACTTTTTGCAGTGTAAGAACGTACATAAACAACTATTCTGTGTCAATAGAACTAAATCCATTAAAAAAAGATACTTTAGTAATATTCGTTTCTAAAAAGAAATTTGCAGGTAAACTATCCAAAAGTGACCTTAGCTAAGTGATTACCTGATTGCATTACAATAGAGTAAACTTTTGCTCACATTGTGCTTCAGCAGTGATACCTCTTAAAGCTCTCTCTCTTTCCCAGTGAAGCTGCGGGTTTTTGTGCAGCAAATACATGGTCTTCCCTGAAGCCGGACACAATATCCATGTCTAGGTCTCCCTGGGACCATAGTAATGAGTTATGTTCTTATGAGGTGTGGAAGATCACCAAAGAAGATCAACTCCAGACTCTGTTCTGCTTTTAACCAGGACAAGCATCTGTACTGTGACAATAGGATGTGCTGCCAGCCATGCCAGGAGAAGTAGGGCAGTGGATGTATGACTTGTGCCTGCAGAGCTAGCTGGAATTTTGTAAATAATTTTATGTCATTTGTATGTCAAACTGATTTGTACAGATGCTTGTGCTAAAATGCTGAAAATGTATTTGAGGTTTGCTTGTGTTAAAATGCATCAGCAGTGCACCCTGCTGGAATGAAAAGAAATGTACATTATTGTAATTGAATTAAATGTATATGTTTTAATAGAGGATACTGGGACAGCAGAGGAAACCAGCTAGCTTTAAGAAAAATAAGGGAAATGTCAACGAGCTGTTAAACTATTAAAACGCCACCCCACAGTAATGATTAGAACGGGAGATGGTGGGTCTGGAATAAGCCTTTCTTAACCCCAAGCACCTCCATAAACAGATGTGCATCATAGCCGTCTATACTAAATTTCCCGTCTCAGCTTCAAAGGGGGATACTGTGAGAACCTAGAGTCAGGTGACCAGGTGAGGTCATTCTGTAAGTCATCTTGGATGATATATTTTACAGGGAGTAATCTCTGAGTATGGAGTATTCTGTTTTGGGGAACCTGACTAGAAAGACTGCTCGCGTATTTCATTGTGCCTTGCTCTATCAAGTATGTTATTGGGGAATAACAATACTCCTAGATTCAGTCAGGAATATAGTTAGTTTAGAGATTGTTTTTCTTTTTGTATGAGTCTGTCCATCAGTGTTATTTTCAATATTTTTTTGTAATTTGAACTCTGTGGTTTACTGCAAATATATATTTAATATGTTCTTGTTCTTTTATTATTTATTGTTAAATATATTTAAACTGTTCATTGTGGCTGGTCCTTATAGAAAGTATTTAACCTTTGAGAGTGCTTACATTTATTTGGTGACACTGTGCAGGCTCCTCCTAAATGCCTAGTTGTCTTGGTATACTACTATTTGTATTATTATTAATGTTACATAGTATAAATGGACACCCTTTGTTAAGGGCCTTAGAGTAGCTGAATGGGGAGTGTCTGGTGGCAGTGATAATTTTATACTCTGAGCAAAAGGGGGAACAGCATGTAAAGCTGTGCCAGTCTTTCCCAGGTGTTTGTGTGTGTGTGGAAAATCAGATCTCACTGTGCGTTTGTCAGCTGCTTGGAGCAGTGATACGAACCACTGGGTTCACAGAGAGGGTGTTGGAAGACTTTGCTTGGACATGCAGCTGAGGACCTAACTTGGTTGCGACCTGGAGGGAGACAGATGTAGAGAAATCCAGACCCCGGGCTGTGTGTGTTCCCTATATGCTCTTAAGGGAAATTGTGCTTGATGCAGGGGCATCTGGAAATACTGAGTGTATCCAATTTTATTCCAAGTGCATGTCCCTCTCCACTGTCAGTGGTGAGGAGTCAGGCTCCTTGGTTACTGGCCCAGCGTGGAGACGTCACAGCCACTTGCAAATGTTAACATCATAACAGTATTTGTGTATGAGCATGTCTGTTGTTAATATATCCCTTGTCCCCCTGTTCTTTTTGCTGATATGTTCAAGAAGCTTACTTTTGTTCATAATAGAGGTCTTAGAGGAAGGCACCAGGTGTTGTATTACAGGTTAAGGGGAGGGATATGGTAACTTGCGGAAAGTTTTAGATGCAAAGCCATACTAATATCTAACGGCATTAGTCCTGCCATTAATAAAGATGAACTTCTAATCTACGTATATGTGTAGTCCTGCCATTAATAAAGATGAACTTCCTCATCTATGTATATGTGTATATATATCATTATGGTTAAGTACAAAGCTGTTGCTTCCTCCTTTAAATGATGCACTGTTTTGTTTTCTGTGTGTATTGTGCTGTTCTTGGTTTACTGCCCACAGCATGACAGATCATTGACGGCATCTATTTTGTAATTGCGTAGGATCAAACATTGGTTTATGAATCTTAACAAAAATAAGAGAACATGTCACCTCCCCATCCCCCCACCCCAATGGTCATTTGTTCATTAGTCTGTTCCCTTGTCATACTGTTATGCTGCTACCATTGGGCTGTATATGGAGAAGCCACTGCAGACATTAGTGGCCTATAGCTCCATGCATCCTGTGGAGCCAGTCACCATCATGAGACATCTGTGCTTGCTTCCTTCCTGGGTAGAACGCAAATCTGTGGGCAATTGCAAGTGCTGCATCATTGTCTAGTGACTGACGAGTGGAGCATCTAGCAAGTGTTGTACTACTGTTTCACTTCCATGATTGACAAATATGAAGGTGAATGGCCCCATCTCCCCAAACATGCTGATGTACTGTATGCTCTACAGGAGTTGCCTTCAGAGAGTAGGGATGCTTCTTAGTACAGTTAATATGTCTGGCATCGATAGCTCTGTCCTAAGCTCAGGTCTGCATCAGGGCTTAGGAATGGCCTGCCCTTGCCAGTACATTACCACAACCCTCTCTTCAAAGATGTGCAGGTGGGCTTAGTCTAATAATTCTTTTATTCCTCCCTCCACCCATGCTGACTCCTTTTATGTCCCAGAGATGCTAATCCAGTTTGGGGTTCTAAGTTATAATTTTGTCTCGGTGCTAGCAGAGTGACTAGTAAAGAAAGATGGGTATCTAATGGGCTTGCCAGATTGTCTTATGGCAGACTACTATCCTGAACCAAATATTTCACCAGGGTATTGCTTCTTCCAAAGGTTATTCTTGAGGGAATTAATTGCTGAGGAATTATTCTGCAGAAGCTACATGAGCTTATTTTGTCAGTTAACATTGTCAGAACAGGGGGTGTCACTCATGTGTGCAGTAATGTTGTTGCTTCATGGGCTGTTGCTCACGCTTCATTGCTGAGGGTTACTAATGCCTGTTCCTCTTTGCTCATGTCGTACAGGAGAGAGACTAGTTTTTTGGCTTGCCTTCATTTCTGAAATAGCAGGCCTCCATAGAAAATAATAAGACAGTGTTATGTTTTCATCTACTGTTAAGCAGACTCAAGAGTGGGAATAATAAAGTGGGCAGTGCAGGATCTTGCCCTCTGTAGTAAAAAAAAAAAAAAAAATTCATTTTGTGGAGTTTTTAGATGCCCTGTGTTTTCATGTAAGCTTCCTGTATACTTGAGCCCTTAGTTATGAGGAATCCGTGTTAGATGTTCTTCGTGTTTCACTGTTGCAGTCATCACATTTGGGTTATCCCTACCAGGGTAGTACTTGGCTGGCCCGAATACCAGACACTTAGTATTTCTGCGTCGGTTGCTGTCGCTTGAGGACTGACGTCAGGTCGTCAGTAGTATAAAGTAAGGCAGCCGATGCCATTACATCAGTCTTTCTTGCCATGGAGCCCGAAACAGAAGCAGTTCGCATGAGTGCCGGTCGACCGCTACCCGAGTTTTCGTCTCCGAACTGAAGTTGAAGTCTTCTTAAGCTAAGTACCCCACTGGGGATACTTTTTTCTTGCAATAACCTATGTCAGATAAAGTTAATAATTGTCTCGCCTGTGGAAAGCAAATACCACACCGAGACTTCCACTCTTACTGCATCACTTCTTTAGGCACAGACCACGACGTCCCCCATTGTTGCTTCTGTGCTTTGTTCAACTCCAGAACTATCTGTCGTCGGGCCCCTTTTGTAGCCAGATATTTTCGTTTACAGTCCTCAAATTCCGATATGGCATTGGGAAGTCATCTGACAGCAGATCTTCCAAAAAAAACATAAAGATAAAGACAGAGACAGACCTCGCAGGTCCAAACCTACCAATGATACTCCCGTTAAGCTAGTCATCAGTCCTCCGGTACTCAGTGAGGCGCTTTCACAGCTCCTGGTGGCCGCTTCAGTTGATTCGCAGGCTGCTACCGAGACCCTTTCGGAGTCTGGTATGCCGCAAAACTCTTCTTTGACCAAGGATCTTGTGGTCATCTCTACTTTGGATAGGTCCGGACCACTGAGTAGGCACCAGCTTCCGAGGAAGTCCTTTGCACTACCAAATCTTGCCACAGATGTCTTCTTTCGTGACTACCATTCTTTCAAAAATGATCAAGTTTCTTAGGCCAGGGGTTCGAACCGCACCCAAGAAACTGATGACCCACTCTCAGGCGTGTGCTGCCTTGCCTCAGTCGCAAATGCTTAAAATGGCGAGAACTTATCATGCTGATCAGGGGAAGCCAAGCTACCCCCTCAAAAAGGAAAAGAGATCTGTCCCCTGTAGTTTTGTTGGAACAAGAGTCAGATGAATCTGATACATCTGACTATGAAGACATGCAACCCCTCTCCACTTATGAGGATTCTGATACAGAGGACTTCATTCCTTCAGCCTCTCCTCCAGAGGATTTTTCCATTAAGGAAACCTTGCATACTTTAAGGGAGCATTTCCAATGGGAGAGTCAGGACTACTCTCAGTCTAAAAAGAGACTCGGGGAATTCCTAGATCTTCTGCGGCACAGACCCTTGCCCCCCCCCCCAGTCCTGGATGTTGTAGATGATTTCCTTGAATCCAGCTTGACTCCTGATGCCCTACCTCCTGCTTCCAGAAAACCAGACAGGTGCTATAGAATCCCTGACTCTCACAAATATCTTTTTAAAATCCAACAGCTGACCCTGAGGTCATTTCTCAAGGGCCAAAAGGGATTAAAGCAATCTCTGCTAAGAATCCCACACCCTCAGACAGGGATTCCTGAACATTGGACAGATGGGGTAAAAAAGTATACACCTCAGCTACTCTTGCTATCAGGGCACTAAATTGTCAGTTCCATATGCTGAAATTTCAGCAACATACCTTGGAACTCCTTAAACAAAAAATGTGTTCCTTTCCTGCTTGGGCAGAATCTAAAGATTTACAAGACTTCATCCATTCTGCAACTCAAGTAACTAAACACACTTTGCACTGTGGTTTTGATGCCCTAGAAGCTTCTTGCAGGGTAGCAGTCACTGGATGTGTCATATGTCATTAGAAGACACGCATGGCTTAAGGAACAACCCCTGCCAGACCATGTCAGATCTAAATTGTTGGATGCCCCCTTGCACAAAGATAACTTGTTTGGCACTAAGGCAGAAGAGGTCTTAAAAATGATGGAAGAAAAAGCAAAATCTATGCAAACAGTTAAGGATTTCTTATAATTCCAGCCCCCTAGGTTCAGCAGGCATTATCCATCCAAACACCAGCCCAGCCTAGGCCCCGTGAAAACAGGCCCCCCCCCCCCCCCCCAGACAGCACCCCTTGGGAATGTAGAGATCTAAGCAGTGAACTACCTCCACTTCAAAACCAGGGAGTTCTAAGTCACCCCCTTATGGTAAAATCTCACAGTGACTCATCTCCTCCACCCCCTCCCTCTGCCCACCTTCACTTACCCCTTGGAGGAAAACTCTCCTTTCACTCAAGCACCTGAGCCACCATTGCCAGGACCAATGGGTTCTGAACATTGTGTCTCTGGGATACAAATTTTCCTTCCACACCCTTCCAACCCCAGAAGGGTTCCCAGATCTACCACCAAATCAGTGGGCAGAGGCTCAAAAGCAAATCCTTTTCCTGCTGTCTGTGAGGGCAGTAGAGCACGTTCCTGCAGAACAGATGGGCCTAGGCTTCTACTCCCTGACTTTTTCTGGTGCCCAGAAAAGAGAGCACCTGGCACCACATCCTCGATCTATCCATTCTAAACACCTTCCTGGTGATCCCAAAATTCAAAATGCTTACCCTCCAGCAGCTGCTACCCATGGATGCTTGGCTAGCCACCCTAGATCTAAAAGAGGCCTACCTCCACATTCCTATCAGGAAATTGTGCAGGAAATCTCTCCGCTTCAGGGCAGGATCTCAACACTTTCAGTTCTCTATGCTTCCCTTTGGCTTATCTACTGCTCCCAGAGTTTTCACAAAATGTCTGGCTCCAGCCATTGCCTTTTGCAGACAGATATTCAAATTTACCCATACCGAGATGACTGCTTTATTCAGGTAGACAGCCAGGAAAAGCTGCTCAAGCACCTGGCCTTTGTAAAGACCCTACTAACCTCCTTAGGGTACACAATCAATGAAAAGAAATCCAGACAGGTGCCCACCCAAAGGATAATCTTCCTGGGAGCACGTCTGGACACAGCATCCCAGATGGCATACCTTACATCAGAGAAACAATTTTTCCTGACAGCCTACTTCTCTCAACTAGCCACCAGGCCCCAGCTATCTGCAAGGAAGATCCTGCAAGCTCTGGGGTTCATGGCATCTTGCATACTACTCATTCCATATGCCAGACTGCATATGAGGAAACTTCAGTGCTACCTAAAGAGCCTTTGGTGTCAACACTCTCAAGACCTGGAAACACTTCTACCTATAATTCCTTTCCTCAGAAAGGAGTTTCTTTGGTGGGCAACAGCATGCTCCCATAAAAAGGGACTGCCCTTCTCCCCACCCCCACCGCCTAGACCCACACCACAGATGCATCAGACTACGCTTGGGGTGCACACCTGGATGGTAGGTGCATACAGGGCCAATGGAGCCCACAGCAAATTCCTCTGCACAGCAATCAAAAAGAGATGGTGGCTGTGCAGCACGCCTTGATAGCTTTCAACCCCCTTCAAACCCCTTCTCTCTCCTGGGGTTCTCCTGATCAAAACAGACAACACCACTGTGATGTGGTACATCAACAACCAGGGAGGGACTCACTCCTGCCCTCTATGCAGGCTGGCCATTACCCTTTGGCTCACAGCCTCTTCCATGCAACTACACCTATTAGCACAATTCTTACCAGGCTCTTTCAACTCATCCCCAGAACAAAGGTGAAAGGATTCTTCACTTTCTAAATGTGCACAGACAGCTCAGATTCTATCTGGACAGGACTAAATCCTTCAGAAAGTCTGATCAATTGCTGGTTAGCTTTCCTACAGGGGCAGAAGGCAAAGCCATCTTCAAGCAAACCATTTCCAAATGGATAGCACACTGCATCCATTTCTGCTACAAACAGCATGGAAAGCCTCCCCCAAGGGGGTCAGGACACACTCCACCAGAGCAGCCTCCACCTCTGCAGCTTTCCTCAGAGGAGTCCCCACCAGGGACATCCTGGAGGCTAACACCTGGACATCAGTTCACACTTTTCCCAAGCATTACCACCTGCCTCTCTTTTCCAAATCCAGGGCAGGGTTTGCCTCTGCAGTCTTGCAGAGCATCCTAGCTAGCCCCTAGTTTTCTTGACTGCCTCCACCCATTTCCTCAGCTTTGGTAATCTACCCAAATGTGATGACTGCAACAGTGAAACACAAAGAAGATAGTACAGATGTTCTTCGTGTTTCACTTTTGCAGTCATCACATTTGGGGTATCTGCCTGCAGGTAGCCCTCAGTCGACCTGAATACCAGAGACTTCTGCATCAGTTGCTGTCGCTCCAGGACTGACGTCAGGTCATCAGGGGTATAAAAACAGGCAGTGACGCCATTACATCAGTCTTTCTTGCCAAGGAGCCCGAAGCAGAAGCAGTTCGTACAAGTGCCGATCGGCCGCTATCTGAGTTTTCGTTTCTGAATTGAATCACCCTGAAGTCTTCTAAAGCCAAGTACCCCATTGGTGATCCTTTTTTCTTGCTCTAACCAGTGTCAGTAAAAGTTAACAATTGCCTCACCTGTGGAAAGCAAATACCACACCGAGATTTCCATTCTTACTGTGTCACTTGTTTAGGCCCAGACCACGATGTTCCTTGCTGTCAGTTTTGTGCTTTGTTCAACGCCCAAACTATTTGTCGTTGAGCCCTTATTGTCGCGAAATACTTTCGCTCTTGATCTCCGTATTCCGAAATGGCTTCAGTAAGCCATCCGTCTACCGATCTTCCAAAAAAAGTAAGGATAAAGTCAGACCGCACAGGTCCAAAACTGCCAATGCTTCCATTAAGTTAGTCATCATTTCACCAGTACTCAGTGAGGTGCTTTCGCAGCCCCTGATGCCCGCTTTGATGGATTCGCAGCCGCTACCAAAACCCGTTCGGAGTCCGGTATGCCTTGAGACTTTTCTTTGACTACGGAACCTGCGGATGTCTTTTCCTTGGATGAGTCCGGAGCCGCTGAGCAGGCACTGGCGTCTGAGGAAGTTCTTCGCATTACCGATACTCGACACAAACCAACGACTTTTTTCACATCTTCAGTTTTGTCTAAAATTACCAAGTTTCTAAGGCCAAGAGTACGAGCTACGCCTAAAAAAACGATGACCCAATATCAAGCACCTGCTTCCTTGCCACAATCTCAAATGCTTAACTGGCAGAAGACCTGATCATGCTGATTAGGGGAAGCCAGCCTTCCCCTGCTAAGAGAAAAAGGGGCTTGTCCCCAGCAGCTTTAACTGACCAAGAGTCCGATAACTCTGACGTTTCTGAATATGAAGACATGCCTTTATCTGCTTATGGGGATTCAGATGCAGAGGAATCCATTCCCACTGCTTCCCCTCTAGAGGATTTTTCTTTTGGTGAAACCCTTCATACTTTGAGAGCATTTCCACTGGGAATGCCAGGATTATCCTCAGTCCAAAAAGAGACTCAGAGAATTTAGATTTGCCACAACATAGAACCTTAGCTATCCCTCCTGTTCCGGATGTTGTGGATGATGTCTTTATGGAATCATGTCTGACTCTTGATACTTTACCCCCTGCTCCAAGGAAACCAGGCAGGTACTACAGAGTTCCTGACTCTCACAAATTTATTTTCAAAAATCCTACTGCTGACCCCAGAGTTCATTTGCCAAGGGCCTAAAGGTATAAAGGCAACTACAGCTAAGAATCCAACCTCTTCGGACAGGGATTCCTGAGCTTTAGACAGATGGGGTAAAAAAGTATACACCTCTGCAACTCTAGCCATTAGGTCATTGAGTTGCCAGTTTCACATGCTGAAATACCAGCAACATATTATGGAACTTAAGCAGACATTATCTACCTTTACAGGCTGTGCAGAAAATAAAGAATTACAGAAGCTTATGCCAAGTCAGCAGGCATACCTTGCAATGTGGGTTTGGTGCCCTAGAAGCATCTTGCAGGGCAGCAGTCACTGGTTCTGTACTGAGAAGGCATGCTTGGCTTAAGGAACAGACCTTGCCAGACCATGTCAAACCAAAACTACTAGACGCTCCTTTGAATAAAGACAGTTTGTTTGGCACCAGAGAAGAAGAGGTTCTAAAAAAGACAGTCAAAGTTTTTTGCAGGTGCAGCCTCCTAGATTCAGTAGGCATTGCCCCTTGAAACATTGGTCCTTTTCTGCCCCCTCAAGGCCATCTCAAACTAGACACAGGGGAAACCCCCCAGATTACAGTCTCAGGGTATGCAGAGATCTAAGCAATGGAGTACCTCCACTTCTAAAACAGGGAGTGCTAAGCCACCCCCTTACGGAAAGATTTCACAATGACTTGTCAACCCCACTCCTCATCTCTGCCCAATTGCTCATGCCCCTAGGTGGCCCCTGAAAGGGTTCCCAGACCTTCCTCCAAACCAATGGACAGAGAGACAAAACCAAGTTCAATCGCTGCTTTCCATAAGAGCAATTCAGCCTATTCCTGCAGAACAGATAGGTCAAGGGTTTTATTCCAGACTTTTCCTGGTACCTAGAAAAGAGGGCACTTGGCACCCAATCCCAGATCTTTCCATTCTAAACACCTTCCTTGTGGTACCAAAATTCAAAATGCTTACTCTTCAGCAGCTTCTTCCTATGCTGTCCAAAGAGGACTGGCTAGTCACCTTAGACCTAATAGAAGCCTATCTGTACATCCCTATCAAGGAATCATGCAGGAAATATATACGTTTCAGGGCAGGATCTATGCATTATCAGTTCTCTGCACTTCCCTTTGGCTTATCCACTGCTCCCAGAATCTTCACAAAATGCCTGGCTCCAGCCATTGCCTATTGCAGAAAAAAAGAAACATTCAAGTAACATCTTACTTGGGCGATTGCCTGATTCAGGCAGACAGTCAGGAAAAGCTGATGCAGCACCTGACACAGGAAGCTTCTAACCTCCCTGGGGTACACTATCAATGAAATAATTCCAAACTAGTACCCAGTCAAAAGATTATATTCCTGGGAGTTTGGACACAGCCTCCCTGATGGCATTTCTTATTCCAGAAAAACAAGCCTATCTAACAGACTACTTCACTCAAATGGCCACCAGAACCCAGCTATCTGCAAGGAAATTCCTGCAGGCTCTAGGGTTCATGGACTCTTGCATTCTACTAATTCCATATGCCAGACTGCATATGAGGAAACTTCAGTGATACTTGTCTTTGGTGCCAACATTCTCAGGACCTGGAAACCATCATACCTATCATACCTTGTCTAAGGACAGAATTTCTTTGGTGGGCAACAGCATGCAACCACAACAAGGCGCTTCTCTTTACACAACCCCACGCTGTCCAGACCCTAACCAAAGACGCATCAGACTATGCCTGGGGTGCACATCAGGGCTACTGGAGCCCAAGTCGAATTCATCTGCACATCAGCCAAAAAGAGATGCTAGCTGTTCAGCACGCTCTGACAGATTCAGATCCCTTCTCTCACCAGGACCCCTGCCAATAAAAACAGCACCACAGTTATGTGGTACATCAACAAGCAGGTGGGAACCCACTCTGCAGGCTAGCCATGACACTGTGGAACACTGCATTGGACATGCAGATCCATCTGCAAGCTCAATTCCTGCCAGGCAAACAAAACTCTCTGGCAGATGACTAAAGCAGAAATCTCCTAGATCCACACGAGTGGCAATTAAATCCCAGTACTTTCAGCCTGTTAACCTAAAAATGGGGGATACCAGAGGTAGACCTTTTTGCCTCCCCCTACAATCACCAGATCAGCAAATTCTGCACCAGGACACCACACAGCAGAGCATGAAAAGTAGATGCCCTGTCCTACCAGTGGGTAAACCTCTCAATATATGCCTTTCCCCCTCTGCCTCTTTTTTCAAGAATACTACTCAAGATAAGACAGGACAGACCAAGGGCAATCCTGATTGCTCCAGACTGGCCATGCCAGCACTGGTACTCACTACTGTGCAGCCTGTCACCGGTGCCACCATGGCATCTAACTCCAATCCCAACCCTCCTCACTCAGCAGGAGGGACAGATCCTGCATCCGCAACTGCAGACCCTGTACCTTGCAGCCTGGCTTATTCCTTGAATTCTCCCCCAGTGACCAGCCTAAGCAAGCAGGTACTGGACGTCATTCTGGAAGCCATCGAAGACCCAGTACAAGGAAATCCTATGCTGATAAGTGGAAAAGGTATTGTTCCCGGATTCATTCTAAAGGAGCAGACGCTGCTCTGCCCTCCATACCTCTAATCCTGGATTACCTAGCAAATCTACACCACAGAGGCCTTTCCTTCTCTTCCATTAAGATCCATGCCTCTGCCATCTCGGTTCATTACAACACTGAGCCACTTCTCTTCTCTCACCCTCTCCTCAAAACAGTTTCTGAGAGGGGCCAACAATTTAAGGCCACCAAGGAGAGCACCCACCCTGGCTTGGGACCTTAACTTTGTACTGGAAAAGCTCACGGTTCCGCCCTTTGAACCTGCAGCATCAGCAGAGTTAAAATTCCTCTCTTGGAAGACGGCCTTGCTTCTGGCCATCACTTCAGCTAGAAGAGTGTCTGAGCTATAAGCGCTTATGTCTGTGAAACCCTTCATTATTTTTCATGCTGACAGGGTCTCCCTCAGAACTAACCCTACTTTTATGCCTAAAGTAGTGTCCAGTGTAGCTCTCGCCAATCTATCCATTTGCCAGTCTTCTTTCCCAATCCTCAAAGTAAAGGGGAAAGGATCCTGCACTCTTTAGACGTGCTCTGATTCTACCTTGAGAGGACTAAGCCCTTCAGGAAATCTGACCAGTTACTACTCACCTTTGCACATGGGGCAGAGGGCAAGGCCATATCTAAACAAACTGTTCACAAATGGATAGCACACTGTATCCATTTCTGTTACAAACACCATGGGAAACCAACCACTTGGGGTCAGAACACATTCCACCAGGGCAACCTCTACAGCGTTCCTCAGGGGAGTCCCTACCAGGGGCATTCTGGAAGCTGCTACCTGGAGTTCTGTTCATACGTTCACCAAGCATTACCACCTGCCTATCTTTTTTCCAAATCCAGGGCAGGTTTTGCTACAGCAGTCCTGCAGGGCATACTGGCCAGCCCCATCTCTTCTTGACTGCTTCCACCCATTCTTCAGTTTTGGGAATCTACCCAACTGTGATGACTGCAACAGGGAAACGCAAAGAACCTTGTACAGTTGTGTACACTTACTATAAATGTAGATGTTCAAGTGTATTCACTGTTTCAGTCCTGGTTTCCAACCCTCCAGCCCCCATCTCTCTCTCTCTCTCTCTCCTTCACTAAATGTATTACTCACCCCTTACAGGGCTGTTGGTATTTACTTTTTACTGGTGGTGTTTTTCCACCATAACTTAGCTCCCTGTTTGGGGGGCTCCTGACATTTAGGGCAAGAAAAACTGATGTAATGGCATTGGCTGCCTGATGTTTTTCGTGTTTCACTGTTGCAGTCGTTACATTTGGATAATCTGCTGGCAGGTTGCCCTCAGTCAGCCTGAATTCCAAAGTCTTGGGTCTTGCATTGGTTGCTGTCTTCTCTTCCATGACGTCAGGTCATCAGGGGTATAAAACATGCAGCCGACTGCATTTTCTTCAGTCTTCAGTTTATTCTCTTTCTCCTTTTATTACCATTCTTCCTTGTTCTCCTTACAAGGGACATATTGGGATTTATTTTCCACTGGTGGGGTTCTTCCACCAGAACCTGGCCTCCTACTTTGGGGGCTCCTGACAGGTTAGGGCAAGAAAAACTGATATAATGGCTTTGGCTGTCCTACTTTATACTACTGACAACCTGACGTCAGTCCTAAAGCAACAACAACCAACGCAGAAATACTAAATCACTGGTATTCGGGCCGGCCGAGGGCTAGCCAGGCAGGGATAACCCAAGTGTGATGACTGCAACAGTGAATACACTCGAACATCTACATTTATGGTAAGTGTACCCCACTGCACTTTGTGATTCACGCTGTCTAGCTTCAAGTAGATATCCCAGAACCTCCATTGTTCACTTAATTCACATAGTCCTGCATAGTCTACTTTCCAGCCTTTGTTCTAGCACTTCCATCTTTTTTTTCCACATTTAACTTCCAAGGACTGTTTTACCTGAAGGGCATTTTGAAGAAACATCTTAAAATATTTCTGCCTAGGTATACAGCATTCATTTTTTGTGCTATTCTACTCCTTTGTCTCTTCAGGCCCACCATTCCATCATCCATCAGCATCCCTGGTATCATCCTTCAGCCACTTGCCAGTGGAGATCGGTTCTCTGATTGACCAGGGACTGGCAAAAGAGTTGATACCTTCACTTCATAAATTCCACCTTCACCTTCATAAATTTCCAGTACCTTGGATCAACTTATCCACACCCCCACCAGGGGCAGCAATATCCTAGACCTGGTCATTACCAACATGGGCGACCAGTGTTCCACACCAGAGGTCAATCCCTCGTTGGTCAGATCCGACCACAAGCTAATCACCCTAGACATCCACATCCCACCCCACCCCCACCCCCATTAGGGAAACCACTGTAAAGAATTTCTCCAAAGCCGACTTCATGCTTCTTAAGACAGAAATGGCAAACTTCATGACAACCATGCAGGCGGACAGTAGAGGTACGACTGCTGAATCCTACACAAATGCACTTTTATAAGCACTTACACGAGTGCATGGATCGTGCTATCCCTAACAGAACCAAGATGCTATCCTCCAAAAAAAGGAAGCCAGTCTGGTGGTCCCCTGCCATAAACAAACTCTACAACAGAAGAAAGAAACTGTTGCAAAAAAAAGTAAAATTCCATGATTGGAGGAACTCCCTGGTAAGCCCCAGTAAGAAGCTGAGATCCCTCATAAAATCCTCCAAAGCTAGTTATGAAAACAAAATCGCCACTGATTCTAAAGAGAACCACAAAGCATTCTATAGCTATGTCAAGAATCTCAATGGCAACACTCAGATCCGATCTGAGTTACAGCACAATGGCACTAAATATACAGAACCAACTGATATTGCCAGCATCCTGGCAGATAGGTTCAGTGCTAACTTTACCCCCCTCTCACACCATAAAGGGCACATCTCTATACAGGAAGAATGCGAAGTTCCTGTAATCACAGTTGCACAGGTAAAAACCACACTCTCCAAAGCCAAGAACACAGCATCCATGGGACCTGACAACATCCCAGGCTGTGTTCTACACGAACTGCAAAATGAACTGGCATCCCACCTAAGCACCATGTTCAATCATAGCCTCACCTCAGGCTTTGTGCCCACTGAATGGCACACAACAATTGTTATCCCAGTGCACAAAGGGGGAGCCACCATGGACCCCGGGAACTACCGCCCCATTAGCTTAACGAGCCTGGTCTGCAAGGCCATGGAACATATCATCATGGATCTTGTACACAAAGACATTGGTAATCTCCAAACTCTGGACCCCAACCAGTTAGTATTTGTAAAAGGCAGATCATGTCTCCTAAACCTGATAGACTTCTTTGAAGCAGTCCCCAAAGCCGTAGACGAGGGTAAGGTGGTTCACACAGCCTATCTAGATCTCGCCAAGGCTTTTGACACCATCCCCCACTCTGGAATTATAGATAAACTCACTAAACTAGGTATAAATCCCTATGTTATAAGATGGGTTGCCAACTGGCTCACTGACGGAACCCACACTGTGAAAGTAGCAGACTCCAAATCCAACTTCAGACCAGTGACAAGTGGAGTACCACAGGGTTCAGTCCTGGGTCCTCTCCTGTTTGGTATCTACTTTTCTGAAGTACAGGCTAACACAGAAGGTCTTTGGCTAACAAAGTTCACAGATGACTGCAAATTAGGAGCTGTAATCAAAACTCCTAACAATGTGGACATCCTACAAAAGGGCCTCACGAAGACGTATGCCTGGTGTCAAAGCCATGGCCTCAAGCTGAATGCCAAAAAGTGCATTGTCATCCCCTTTGGTAAAAACTCTGTACCCATGAGCTACCACATAGGTGGTAGTCTACTTAACACCGAAAGTGTGATTAGAGACCTTGGGACACATTTGGACAGTAGTCTCTCCTTTGATAATCACATTGCCACAGTAGTCAGGAAATCCTTCTACATGGCACACCTAATCACAAAAGATTTCGGTTTCTCATCCTCGAAAAAAAAGGTCATTGTTCCCCTCTACTCATCACTCATTAGACCCATTATAGAGTACAGCGCCCCTTTAGGTATGTACCTCACAAGACATCTACAACAACTGGAAAGGCTGCAGAAATACCTCACAAAGAGGATTACCGGTCTCAGATGCCCTACGCAGACCGTCTTAAAAAAACTCCAGTTTTACTCCGTTGCATATCGCCTACTCAGAGGCGATCTCTGCCTAACATACAAAGCTATGTCAAACCCAGAGCTGTTGGACATGCTCCACTTAAAGAAATCCCATTCCCTCCGAGCTACACACTCTAGGGACCTAAACCTTGTCAGTACAATAAACAGAACATGCTGGAGGGATAGATTCCTGTCCCAGAGACTTCCCATACTCTTGAACAAACTACCTATCTATATCAGACAAAGCTCCTCATTAGCACTCTTCAAGAACAATCTTGATGATTGGATGGGAAATAGGAAAGTCACCCCGGGGATCACCTCTGTGGCTCTGCTCGACAAGGGCACAAGAAAATAATTTTCTTGGGTGGCGAAAGCCAGGGTACCTTTTTGGTTATAAACAGAAAAAAGCCAACAGGTAGACCACGGCTGAAAAATCCAGGTTATAAATCCAAATATCCAAGTATCCAGATATAAATCCACTTCCACTTCTACTTCCAACAAATTCTCTTTATTAAAACAAGAGTAAGCGCTTTCACAATCTACAACAACTGATCGCTTCTTCAGACTCATCAAAACAGTTAAAACATTATTATTTAAAATCTAGCTCATCCAGTAGAGTCGCATTCTACTATGACATCATCTAATTAATCTTTTATGCTACAATTATTTGACCAAAACCATACAGTATATGCAATATATATTTTTGCATGAATTGTGATGTATATGTATTTTTAATTGTTACTAAGTTTAAAGTAGATGGTTACACTATATAATTGTAGCATAAAAGATTAATTAGATGATTTATTGTTTTAATAAAGAGAATTTGTTGGAAGTGGAAGTAGATTTATATCTGGATACTTGGATATTTGGATTTATAACATTGATTTTTCAGCCGTGGTTTACCTGTTGTTTTTTTTTCTGTTTATTTTGCTTGAGGTGTAAACCAGACGTTTGCCCATTTTTTTTTATTTTTTTCGTGTTTTAGACTGTATTTAGAAACTGGGACATGGCTGAAGGAAATTATATTAATAAGAATCAATGTGAACGACTGGTTGGACTATTATGCATAAATTTTAATCATCTGTTTAATCCAATTTTTCCGGTGAACAACAGAGAGCAGATAGACTATGACACACATAGACAATTTACAGAGCTATATAGAGAATTGGAGAACAAACTGTATAGCTTTAAAAGGTTGCAGTGGTAAAGGTTCCACTTAGAAGCCTCATTGAAGTATAAAATAGTACCAAGAGGTCTCAGGGTATTGAACATGCCAACATATGGCGAAACATATCCTGATTTGCATCAAAAATGGCAGACTCTAAATCTACAACTTAGCTATGACTATATGCATCTGCTTATTGAATTTTTTAAGCCCCACGAGAAAGAGCTAGCAGATGAGATTAAGAAACTACAAGGACAGTTAACAAATAACTTCTCCACGGAAGTGTTAGGCAGTAAATTAGATGAACTTGCCGACAGCATACAGAGCTATGACAAGAGAATTAGATGAACTTGCCGATAGCATACAGAGCTATGAGAAGAGACTGCAGAATACAAAAACAAAAAAACTGCAACGAGATCTCAACGACTTCCAGTGTAAAGAAGTCTTTTCGTGGCCAAGGAGAACACCTTTGAATATAGAAAAGCCAAAGAAAACAACTATATTGGAAGCCCCTGAAACATCTAATTCAAAAGGTACTGTTTCTTTAAATCGGAATTCTTGCGAAATTATTGACGTCAATGCAGAGAAAGCACATATAGAACCTCCCACTGCAGTTGATGGCAGCATGGTGAATGAAACCTCTCAAACAGCTAGCACGAGTAGAAGTGGAGATAATACCAATTTGAATTTAGCGGCTTTTTTGGAGCAGAGGGAAGTAACGCAAACTTCAATTCTTCCTTTCGTATTGCAGAAAGCTTTGCCGATAAGAGACAGATCAAGCAGCAGGAATTGGAGAGGCTCCAAACATGACTACCAGGAGCAGGAACCAAAAGGCCTAGTAATAAATATATCTAGCTTTTGCTTAACTGATGCACAAGTCTCTTTGCTAAATAGAGGCTTGAACTTTATTCCAACACAAAAAACATTATTAACTGAACTATTAAAGGAGCTGAAATTATTCTCTCGTACTTTAACATTGAAAACTATTTTTAAAGGCACTGGGACTTACAAAATATTTAAACAACCAAGTGTATATGTCCCTAAAACACATCCAACTGTTGAAACCTTTATGAATGTTTGTGAGAATGAGATGAGAAGTATATGCAAAAAACCTTCCAACCAAATTTCATAATTTAAATAAATCTGAGATTGAAGCACAAGCACAATTAAAGGAATCTCATAGTATTGAGATTAGGCCCGCTGATAAGGGGGGCAGCGTAGTTGTAATGGATACGTTTTTTTACTATCAGAAAATGAAGGAGCTTTTAGATGACATGGAAACTTATGTTGAAATCAATGAGAGACAAGTAAAAGCCATAATTGATAGGATATCTGTCTACATATTTGATCTGTTGGTTACCAAGTACATAGAAGAATTATTTGATTATTTTCAGATAGAATATCCGATCATACCCATTATTTACGGCTTACCTAAAATCCACAAACATATTAAACAGCCCCCTATGAGACCGATTGTGTCTAGTAAAGGATGGGCTACAGAAGCTATTTTGATATATATTGAGAAAAATTTACAAATAGTCCTCAATCTATGTGATACTATATTAAGGGACACAAAAGCATTTTTGAGATTACTATATAATAAAACATCTTGAAAAAGAGTATATGTTTGTAACTATGGATGTTACTTCACTCTTCACAGTGATACCCAATAAGTGGGGCATTGAGAAAATACGTGATATCCTGAATTTAAAACAAGTCTATCAGAATACAAGATTAATTTGATATGTGAATTACTTGACATTGTTTTAGAAAACAATGTCTTTATATTTAATGAGAGATATTATTTACAGAAAGTTGGAGTAGCAATGGGGCACGGCGTGTGCCAATAGCTACGCCAACATAGTACTGGCAGCTTGGGAAAATGAGTATATGTTTAATGATAGGAATAAACATGCCGGGAATATCATATGGTATATACATTTTGTAGACAACGTCTTCCTGTTGTGGGGTGGTACAACTGATGAATTACAAGAGATGGTAGACTATTTACATAATACTACTGAATTTTTAAGATTCACTAGCCAATACTCAAGGGACTCTATTGATTTCCTAGATGTCTTGGTTAAAAAGACAGATTTGAATGAATTAACAGGGATGTATAGAAAACCAACTTGGAGGAATAGCATTTTACATAAGACGAGTATGCACCCCACATTTGTATATAAAAATGTTGTGAAAGGACAATTCATGAGAACAAGCCGCCTACATAATACAAATGAAGGCTTCAAAAAGACAATAACAACATTAGAAAAGGATTTTATAGCCAGAGGTTATCGTAAGAAAGATATAGATGAAAGTACTAAATATACTATTGTTAACAGAGATGGAAAGTGCAAACCCTTCTTCACAGATACCACAGAAGAAGACAGGAACAGAGAAGATACCAACAGCATGAAAATAAGATTTGCTATAACTTATTCTAGCGACGTTAGAAGGTTTTGCAATATTTTTGAGAAAAATTGGAATGTTTTACTGTCAGATCCTGAGCTGAAGAAAGTACTAGAAGATAGACCTAGCTTTTGCTTCAGAAATAAAAAATCTTTAAAAAGGCAACTTTGCTATAAATCTACTATTAAGGAACGATTGAAGCAATCAAATAGACAGCGGACTTTTCCTTGTAGAAATTGCATGGCATGCGAGTATCTATATATAAACATCCCACATTAGGTTTCACGATTGATGTTGACTTTTATGCTGATTGCAAAACACAGAATTTGGTTTATTTTAGTTTTTGCACTGTATGTCATGTTTTTTATATAGGCAAGACAAATAGATGTTTGAAGGAGCGTATTCTCGAACACCTTAGAGATATAAAGAACAAGAAAGATACGAACGCCTTAGCAAAACATGTAGAAGAAGCAAATATAAAACGCATTTTTAATTTTATGGTTCTAGAAGTAATAAATAAAAGTAATAGAGGGGGAGACACAAAGAATAGAGTAGAAGAAGCAGAACAAAAGTGGATTTTATTACTTCAAGCAGACATACCCCCTGGGTTGAATAATGCAGTTTCATTGAAACCTTTTTTAAAATCTAGACCACTTAAACATTAATTATTTATTTGACCATACCATACAGTATATGCAATATGTATTTTTGCATGAATTGTGATGTATATGTATTTTTAATTGTTACTAAGTTTAAAGTAGATGGTTACATTATGTAATTGTAGCATAAAAGATTAATTGGATGATGTCATAGTAGAATGTGACTCTATTGGATGAGCTAGATTTTAAATAATAATGTTTTAACTGTTTTGATAAGTCTGAAGAAGCGATCAGTTGTTTTAGATCATGAAAGCGCTTACTCTTGTTTTAATAAAGCGAATTTGTTGAAGTGGATTTATATCTGCATACTTGGATATTTGGATTTATTACCTGGATTTTTCAGCCGTGGTCTACCTGTTGGTTTTTTTCTGTTTATTTCGCTTGAGGTGTAAACCAAGCGTTTGCCCAGTTTTTTGATTTTTTTCGTACCTTTTTGGTTAGGCTTATCTGAACCTACAGGTGACAAGCTGGTGATGTTTCACCCTACTTTTCAAGTTTACCTTGGGGTTGATTCAGCGCATTGATGCAGAGTTGCATGGTTTGCATATTGGATAAGCTTTGTAGCAGGCATCAGTGTCAGCAGGTGAGACCCAGTCTTTCTCAGGCAAATTCTCAAACCCCTTTGTCTTGGGCCCACTATCCTTTCTTTCTCTTGAGAAAGTGACAGGCTTCAGTCCCTTAAGTCTTACTTCCTCACCTGACAGTTTCTCCAGTGCTGGGGTCTCCTGGACAGCAGTCAAGACTCCATCCCTTGCTGTATAACTTAGCTGACATCAAAACTGCCAGAATCGTTTTCTGGACTTCTACCCCCACCCCCAAACACACAAATGCATGGGGCTGCACCCTATAGTAATGTCAGCTTTGAGGTCACTCACCTCTGAAGAAAGGGGAGCCCCCTGTAAGGGCTTTACTCTAGCTTTAGCCATTGCTGCTGTTAAGTTATTTCACATGCAGCCAAGTAACATTGTCCTTTCCATTCCTGCCTGTGTCAGAACTAACCCATTAAAGCAGATCTTCCAGCCCTTCACATTGTATCTGCGTTCCTCTGTAATGGTTTTCCTTCTCTGAAAGGTGTTCTCATTTTTATTGCTGTTTATAATTTATTATTTTGACCAGCTATACTCACTGGACAATAGGGGCCCGTTTCAGCTGTGAACTACCTACACAGTGATCATCAAAGATACCCTTTACCTTAATGGGATAGCACAGACTATGCATCTCAACAGATGAGTAAATGTGGTAATAGAAGAGAGAGGTGTGCAGGGAATGAGTGAAAGTTGAATAAGAATAAGTATTCTGCTCCTCCTTGTTTTTCCTCACCAGAGTTCCACATTGAGTAAAGCAAGCTTATTTCCTGATAGCAAAAGAACTACGGTAATAACAAATGGGTCCTTCTCCACAATGTACTCTTCTTAAGCCAACAGAAGCAGTGGTCTGTGCATGAACTCCTGACAGACATTTTCAAGATGAACTTTGCATGTGTCTTGATGATGTTCTTCATCTCACATTGCTGCAGTCCTTACTTATGGGGTAGTCCGCTGTCCTCGGCGATACCAAAGCGCATGACCGTCATATCCTCAGTCTTTTGCCGCATGGTCCGATGCAGAAGCCCGCTCGGTTCGGCGTTCTGAAATTTTGAGTTTCAGACCGATACTTTTGTTTTTCTTGCCTCAGTTACTGCGGATGTCAGAAAAGTGAATAATTGTATTTCTTGTGGGAAACAGATACCGCATAGGGATTACCACTCTTTGTATTCCTTGTTTGGGTGTCGCTTTTGTGCTAGGTTTAATTATAAAACGGAGGTTAGATTGCGCTAGGTTAGTCTTGGCAAGCGGTGTAATTATAATATGCCGTCGGATGTTCGGCGCCTGCTTCTACAAAGACAAATCTTTAAAGCCTAGGCAGGATGATATTTCGGATGCTGGACCTTTAGAAGCTACAGCTGAACAGGTGGATCCGGCTGAAGTTTGGTTGAGTCCCAGGGGAAACTTTGATTTTACAAGATGTGGCCTCTCAGGAGGCAGGTCAGGCTGAAGGGGCCTCTCAGGTTACTGTTCTCCCTTCTATGCCTAAGGTGGTTAGGCCTTCTGCTACTGTTTCTAAGGCTCCTTCTAAGGGCAGGTCTGTTTTGCCTTCCTCTGGTGTCAGTTCTGGTTCTTCGGGGTCTGTGCCTAAAAAGCACATGCTTAAAATGGCAGAGGATTTGATTACTTTAATTAGAGGCTCTATGCCCCCTCCTGATAAGAGGCCCAGGATGGAGCCAGAGTTGGAAAGTTTGGAGCAGGCCTCAGATGATTCAGAGTGTTCTGCTGAAGACATTCAAGATTTCCCTCCTTATTCTGATTCTGATGCAGAGTTCTCCTCCAGAGGATTTTTCATTTTCAGAAACTCTGCATTCCATGAGGGAGCATTTTAAGTGGGAGGGACAGGATTACTCTGATTCACGGAAGAGGCTTAGGAGTTCTTGTTTTACCACAGCATAGACCCTTAGCTATACCTCCGGTTTGGATGTTGTTTCAGATGTTTTCTCGAAGCTTCCTTAATCCAGATTCTGTGCCTCCTGCCCCAGTTAAACTGGACAGGTATTACAGGGTGCCTGAGGCTCATAAATATCTGTATAAGAGTCCTAGGGCGGACCCAGAAACTATTAGTCAGGGCCTAAGGGTGTTAGAGCCTCTGTTGTTAAGAATCCGGTTCCTCTGGATAAGGAAGCTAGAGCTTTGGATAGATGGGGTAAGAAGGTGTATACCTCTTCTACTTTAGCAATGAGAGCTTTGAACTGCCAGTTTCATATGTTGAAGTATCAGAATTTCCTCCTTTCTCAGCTAAGATCTAAAGTGGATGCTTTGGCAGAGGGCATAGAGTGTAAAGAATTGCAGGATTTAGTGCATGTTTCTGAACAGGTGGGTAAGCACTCCTTGCAATGTGGTTTTGATGCTTTACAGGCTTCTTCTAGGGTGGCTGCCACTGGTTCAGTTATTTGGCTTAAGGATCAGAATTTGTCTCAGCTTGTTAAGTCTAGTATTCTGGATGCCACTTTACAGTCTGAAGTTTTGTTTGGTCCTCCTGTAGAGTCTGTCTTAAAGAAAATGGAAGACAAGGCTAAGTCTATGCAGACTGTTAAAGATTTTTTGCAGGTACAACCTCCAAAGTTTAGTAGAAGTTGGCCTACTAAGGGGTGTTCTTCTGATTCTCAGTCTAGGGGTAGATCTAGGCGTGGTAGGGGCAGAGCTCAGAGTACCTTCAGGCGAGACGAGACAATGGAGTTCGCCTGCTCAATCTGCTGGTGAGGGCAGGGGCCAGTCCTTTCGTAAACAGGCCCAATGACCTGCATTTTCAGCTGCCAGATTCTTCTTGCCTGGCAGCTCCTTTGGGAGGAAAGTTGGCTCTTTTCAAGCAAAATTGGCATTTAGTCACCCAGGACAAATGGGTATTGGACATTATAAACCGAGGTTAAAAGTTCTATTTCCACACCATGCCTCCTTTCAAAGGCATGCTAGACGTCCCTCCTCGGCAAAGGATAGAGGCTCACAGACAAATTTCTTTACTTCTTCAAATAGGAGCTATACAGCCAGTTCCTCTGTCAGAAGTGGGACTAGGATTTTATTCTCGCCTGTTTCTAGTTCCAAAGAAAGGGAACACGTGGAGACCAATTTTGGATTTATCTATCCTCAACACTTACCTGGACATTCCAAAGTTCAAGATGCTGACTTTACAACAACTTTTACCTCTGTTGGGAAAAGATCACTGGATGGTTACTCTGGATCTCAAAGAGGCTTACCTTCATGTTCCTATCAGGCCCAGTTGCCGGAGGTACCTGCCTGGAAATTTACATTATCAGTTCTCTGCATTGCCCTTTGGCTTATCTACTGCGCCCAAAGTGTTCAAGGTTCTGGCTCCAGTGATAGCATTTTTCAGACTAAGAGGAATACAGATTTATCCTTATTTGGACGACTGCCTGATTATTGCACAAGAAAAGGCGAACTTCTTCATCATCTACAGTATGTGATGGCAGTGTTAAGATGCCTAGGGTATTCTGTGAACGAAACAAAGTCCAGTCTAGTACCCTCTCAGGACATGTGCTTTCTGGGTGTGAGACTGAATACAGCTTCCCAGATGGCCTTTTTGACCCCGGACAAACAAAGAAGCCTTTCTCTTTATTTCCAGCAAATGTCTCTACGGTCCAGGCTGACTGCAAGGACAGTCCTTCAAGCCTTGGGGTTCATGGCATCTTGTATTCTGGTGCTCCCCAATGCCAAATTGCATATGAGGAAGCTTCAATGGTATCTCAAAAATGTGTGGACACAGCACTGCCAAGATCTAGACACTGTCATTCAGATAATACCTTGCATTCAGAAAGAGTTTTGTGGTGGGCTCAGGAATGTCACCTAAACAAGGGACTCTCTGTGACGCCAGAGGCGAGTCAGATTCTAACGACAGATGCCTCGGACAAGGCTTGGGGAGCACACCTCAATGGAAAATGGGTGCAAAACACGTGGCCTGTCAAACTCCAACATTTGCATATCAACTTGAAGGAAATGTTAGCAGTCCAGTTTGCATTGATGGCTTTCAAAGATTTACTTCACCCAGGGCAGGTGTTGATTCAAACAGACAACACTACTGTCATGTGGTACATCAACAAGCAGGGGAACCCATTCTTACCCTCTTTGCAGGCAAGCGATGATTCTGTGGGAAACTGCTCTCAATCTACACCTCAATCTTCAGGCAAGGTTTCTACCAGGAGCACAGAACTCCTTAGCAGATGTATTGAGCAGACAAATAGTGGATCCTCGAGTGGAAATTGGATCCTCATGTATTTCAACAGTTGACAGTGTTATGGGGAACTCCAGACATAGATCTGTTCACTTCTCCACTAAATTACCAGTTGCCAAAGTTTTGCACAAAAATGTTTCATCACACAGCTTGGAAGGTGGACGCTCTATCATTCAGTTGGAACAATCTGCATGTATATGCCTTTCCACCTCTGCCTCTTCTTCCCAAGGTACTTTTGAAGGCCAGACAAGACAAGCCAACCATGATTTTGATAGCACCGGATTGGCCTCGACAACACTGGTACCCACTACTGAGGAGTTTAGTACGAGAACCTCCATGGCCTCTGCCTTTGATTCCGCACCTTTTGTCACAAGAGGACACTCACTTCCTCAGTGTCAAGATTCAGTCTCTGCATCTAACAGCCTGGAATATTCTGTTTTAGACTCTGGAGGGTCTCAGCTTCCACAAGTTTTGAATGTTATTTTGGAGGCCAGGAGGCCTAGTACCAGGAAAGTTTACGCTGATAAATGGAGGAGAATTTTTATTTGGAGCAAAGGAAAAGGACCTTGATGTCTCCAAACCTGATTTAAGTGTTGCTCTTCAATATCTTACTGAGCTATTGGACAAGGGTTTGTCTTTCTCCTCAATAAAGGTTCATGCTGCAGCCATTTCTGCTCACTATGATTGTGACCCTCCTTTATTCTCTCATCCTTGGTTTAAGCAATTTCTTAGAGGGCAAAGAATATAAGACCCCGAGCTCCTACTCCTGCTTGGGATCTCAATTTTGTGTTGGAAAAACTTACTCTACAACCTTTTGAGCCTGCAGCTACTGCCGAGTTAAAGTATTTGTCATGGAAAACTGCTTTTTTGTTGCCCATTACCTCTGCAAGAAGGGTTTCTGAATTACAGGCCCTCATGGCAGTGGAGCCTTTCCTGATTTTTCATAAGGATAGGGTATCTTTGCGTACTAATCCTTCCTTTATGCCTAAAGTGGTTTCTAGTGTGGCCTTAAATCAAACTATTCATTTGCCTACTTTTTGCAAACCCCAAAATAAGGGAGAAAATTTTGCATACTTTGGATATTCACAGGCAGTTGCGTTATTATTTGAGCAGAACCAAGGAGTTCAGACAGTCTCAGCAATTGTTTGTTTCTTTTGCTTTGGGTTCACAGGGTAAACCTGTTTCAAAACAAACTATTTCTAAATGGATTGGGTTTTGTATTTCTTTCTGTTACTCCCATCATGGTAAGGAGATTCCTGCTGGAATCAGGCCTCATTCCACTAGGGCTACTGCTACTTCTACGGCCTTTCTAAGGGGTAGCTACAAAGACATTTTGGAGGCAGCTACTTGGAGTTCAGTGCATACCTTTTCTAAACATTACCACCTTCCTCTTTATTCTAAGTCTAGGGCTGGATTTGCCACTGCAATTTTACAGGGCATTTTAGCGTCCCCTAATGCTTTATGATTTTTACCATCCTCCCTTTCCCGTTGCTTTGGGATTCTACCCATAAGTAAAGACTGCAGCAATGTGAGATGAAGAACATAGTACAGTTTTGTACCTACCATAAATGTAGATGTTCGAAGATCCACATTGCTGCAGTCCCCTCCCTCCTTCCCCACTGTAGTTTGACTTGGTGCTATGCTTTAGGTGATGGTTGTTGTTGGGCATGTTTTTGGGAGCTATTCTGTTTTTGACTGTGGCCTTTCTGGTTTGGCCTTCTGACATCTGGGGCAAGAAAAGACTGAGGATATGACGTCGGTCATGCGCCTTTATACCCTGACGCTCTGATGTCAGATCTAGGCGCCCATGACCGACGTCAGCCTAATACTTTGGTATTCGGGCCGACCGAGGACAGCGGACTACCCCATAAGTAAGGACTGCAGCAATGTGGATCTTCGAACATCTACATTTATGGTAGGTACAAAACTGTACTTTTCTATTTGTGTAACCTGCTTGAATGAGTCTCCCGGAGATCACTTTTGTCCCTATCCACTGACCAAAAGGTCATTCCTGCTCCTCTCAGCCTGTCAGCCATTGGTGGATGCAAGTGAATAGGGTATTTTATGTTCTACTCCCCACTCTTTGACGGTGATGATGAGTGCCCTGCCAGATCAAGGTATTGTGTGACTGTGTGCATCACCACACCTGTGTGTGCATCTAGCTGCTTGATGGTTTTCATGCAAACTGTCTGGCCAGAGCAACTTTCATAAGATGTTCTTTTTGCTCCTTACCAGCTTACTGTGGGCCAACCCCCCCCCCCCACCAATTGGAATGGGCAAACCTCTTCGCACTCGCTAGGCTGCTGGGGCTGCAGTCAGGCCTCCATCCCTGTGTACCATGGAAATTACTTTCTTGAAGATTCTTTGTGCGTAGTATTTGTACAGTTGCATTTTTCTTTTTCTTGAAGCATTAGGATCGTAGGAGATTACTAGGCTGTCTACCCGGAGGTCATTTTAAGCCTAGCCATTTCATCCCTATGTAATACCATTGAAATGCTAGTCAGTGCTCAAGATTGCATTTAGCAATGACTGCCCATGTCCAGGAGGATTGTGGGCTCTATCCCCAGTAACAATTAGTATTGTTTAATCTTTGCTGTGGCATCACCAATATTTAAAAAGATCCATTCACTACTGCAGTGAAAGCGAGTCAGAATTTAATGCATCAGTAGACAGATGTAGCCTTTAATCATCACACCATGAGAATACAGTCTGAATAACTGTCAAAATGATAGTATAAGAAACACTATTGCTTTTGAAATGTTTTGCATTGCTACAGTGCTGCTATTGCTTTAAACTTTGTGGTCTGCTTAAAACATAACTGTATACTGTGCAGTTCTAGGCTCTTGATCACACTTTGTATTGCTCTCAACAATTTGCTGTTGGATAATTAAATGGATAATATCAGAGGTAGTTGAAGGAAAAGAACCACATTTTGTTTCATAAACCAATCGGACAGGGTGACCGTTTGAATTGTCGGGACTCATAATGCCAAGTCATGTAGTGATTAAATGGCTGGAAAATGGGCTTATATATACTAAATCCGAGATTGATACTTTTCAGAATATTCCCTTTTCTCCAAGGTATGGCTGTCTCGGAGTGGGGTCCATATGCAAGTTCATTGGGTTTGCCCCCTCCCCCCCCCTCCCCACACACACAGATACAAATTTAAAAGAGAATGATGATAGATACTCACTGTTCTGCCTTTTCCGTCTTACTCTTTTTTTCTCAGCTTGTCAGAATTTGGCTTTGCGAGTCGTGACATTTCATTAGGGAGCCATTGACGATGTTGGCTGACTGCTGTCAACTTCCCTTCTGAAACCTTGCTTATGAAAGTATTTTTGGTAAGCTGCCATATATGTAACACATTTAGGAAGAAAGAAAAGCGCTTATGAGTTGCATTAATCTGGAAAGGGGTTTTATGGGGAGTTGCTGAATGGCATTTATAGGTTCATCAGCTGGGCTGTACTGAGTAGCAGCTTTCTCGTCTGTTTCTTTGAAGCTGTAATTCCTGAAAAATGTGATTTGTCATTGTCATTTATGCTGTTTTCTTTTTGTTTCAGGAAACATCCTTCTTACAAATCCAGCCACAGGTGCAACTATACTAACAGGGGTGGCCCTTCACCAAGGTAAGCTTATCTTCACTGCCACTTTCCCAGCTAGTATGCTGATGTCAACAGTGTCTTCACCAGCAACAGGCAGCTTAACAGTGCCCATCAAGCAGGAACCTGATGTTGAAGGAAGCCTGGTGCTGCCTGCCACATCCTTTGGTAGCTCTAACAACCTAAATACCAGTACAGCAGCACTGCAGAGTTTTGGTGCTAATTCAGTTGCAGTCACACCAGTTTCAGGGACATTTTTTTCAACCGTCGCAGGACTGTGTTCTCTGCCTAATGCATCCAGTGGAACTTTTGTGTCTCCAGTGTCCTTGAACTCAGATGGGAGCTTTGCCAGCTCTCCATCCTCTGGCTCCATAGTGGGGCATCCAACTATATCTTTCACTCCTGACCCCACTCCAGCCAGTGCTGTCATAAGTCCATCTAGTATTTTTAACAACATTAGCAATGTCACTGGTGCCCTTCAACATAGCAGCTTCATTACGAACTTCAGCCAGGAAGGAATGGTGCTTACTTCACAGTCCCAGACAGTGAATTGGCCAGGTTCATTTGGTGTATTCAAAGGAGGAGTGGAATCTCATGACATCAACACCACTGGAACATTTGATATGGGAAAAGGAGCAAGTCTAATTCTAGGTAACTCAAGAGAACAGGACCTTCTCCCAATCCCTAATGGAAGGGAGTTGCTAATGGGCAGTTCTGAAAGGGGCTTTGATGATGCAGAAAATATGGATTCTGATGAGCTAGAGTCAGAGAGAAAAGTCTTGACCCAGTTACAATCTGTTCCAGTTGATGAAACTCTCAGTATGTAGACTGACTTTGTACGGTGGAAATAGCAGTAATCTGGATTACTTTGCTTGTAGTTGATGGATATTGGATTCAGTTCATCACTTCAAGAGAAAGGGGGCACTTGAAGTGTATGAAGAATATTGAAGTGTATGAAGAATATCACAAGCATTTTTCTTGAACTCTTACAAAATTGCATTATCTCAGAACACTTATGGCAGAGTGATCTGTTTAATTTTATTGTCACTACAGTACAGTGTCTTTCACAAATACATTTGTGAATCCTGGGCCTTCTGTTAAGCTATGGATCCTCCTAAAGGGAGAATGAGAGAGAGATATTTCTGACAAATAAAATCTGTATGAATGCCAGGAAAAAATATTAATGCTCCATTCCTGAAGCATGTGTCATTCATGTTTCCGTTAATATTTAAAAACAAAAGAAGCAGAAGTTTTGACATTAGTTAATTCATGTGAATATGTACCAGTTGTTTTTAAGTACACTAATATCACCAGTCATAAAGGAATTTTTTATAGCGAAGTAAAGTTAAGGTGTGCCTTAAAAATGGCATATCCTGTTTCTTCTTTGTGGTGTTTCTCATAGCTGTGCATGTACAGTGTTACAGCTGAGTAAATATAACAACTTTCCAAAGCTGGTACTGATTGGTAGCACTACCTGTCTTTCACAGATCATATCTGGAAGGCTTTGAGTGCCAGTGACTTTGATCAGTAATGCTGCCTTTTTTTCCATGTTTTCCTCCTTTTTCCTTTCTTCATTTTACACAAAGATATACCATGTGCACTGTATGAAGCCTTGTGAAGAAACAAGCTACTTGGTCTGCACTTAGTCTGTTGCTGCTTCAGGTCTGTCTTCCCTCACTAGTAAGAGTTGTAGCCGTTGTGAAATGTAACCTCAGATTATTCACTCATTTGTGATTTTGCTACAGTGCTTAATATGAAATGGTACTGTAAGGTATTGTGTGGTGATTGTGGCGACCTAGGCAACTCTTTTAAGTTGTCCCTTTAAGGCTGTATAATGAACTTTTGATCACAAGACTGTTAGTGACTTAAAGGAAGTATTTGCGTTTTTTTCTTGTTCCACATATACTTCAGTAGATCTGGGAGATCATGTTACTATGCCGATTTAAGTTAGGACTAACTTTTTTTGAGATCCTGGAAAATTGCAGTTTATTGTATTAGACTCTACGTTTTTCTTCAGAATGCCTCTCCTTAAAAATGTATTCTGCTAATTAGAGACAAGACGATGACTTAATTCCCTCTGTTCATAACAGCAGGGAGCAGAAGAGCATACAGAAAAATGACTGCTGCTAGGGGTGTTAATTTGCTGTGCAGCCAAAACGCTTGGATGCATATGTATGAATGTGTTTTTTTTTTTTTTTTTTTTTCTGTTCCCAAAATCTTACGGTTGCAAGTAGTTAAAACACAAAATGTTCTTCATGTTTTACTGTTGAAGTCCTGACTTGTGGGATTTCCTGCCGTGATAGCTCTTTGCCAGACCAACTACCAGAAAACAATTTCTCCTCCTCCTCCTCCTTAGGCTGGCAGACACCCTAACCAACATCAGTCTGCTTTGGTATATAGGGAGCCAGTCTACATCATGAAATCAGTCTTTTCTTGCCGTTGGAGCCCGAAGCAGTGTTTCAGTGCACCAGTCGATCTGCACCAGAGAGGTCATCAGAAAGATAAGTACCCCATTGGGAACTATTTTCTTTTGCTTTAACTCATGTCAGATAAGGGAAACAATTGTCTCCTCTGTAGTAAGCAGATCCCACACAGAGACTTTCACTCACTTTGTGTCACCTGCTTATGCCCGGTTGACGGCGTCCCTAGTTGGCACTTTTTTGCCGGCTTTAACTCTAGGAGGATCAGGTGTAGGGCCAAAATTTTAACTAAATTCCATAGTCTTGGATCTTTTCATCAGTGTCCGATGGCATCCGCCAGTTGTTCAGAGGTTAAGCAGCCTAGGCGTACAAGGGGAAAAGATGAGAGACCCAATGTTAGGCCCTCTGATGACAACCATTCTCCATCTGATGTTCTTTGTGTTTCACTATTGCAGTCATCACATTTGGGTTATCTGCTTGCAGTAGCCCTCAGTCGGCCTGATTAACAAAGTCTTGGGTCCTGCGTCGGTTGCTGTCTCTTCTTCCATGACGTCAGATAGTCAGGGGTATAAAACATGCAGCCAACACCATTACATCAGTCTTTCTTGCCATGCGGTGCCCGAAGCAGAAGCAGTTGACAAGTGCAGGTCAGCTGACTCCTGAAATTTTCGTTTTCGAGTTTCAGAACCAAAGTCTTCAACTTAAAGCTAAGTACCCTGTTGGGGATGTCAGTAAAAGTAAATAATTGCATTTCTTGCGGAAAGCAAATACCTCATAAAGATTTTCATTCGTACTGTATTCCTTGCCTAGGCCTTGACCACGCCGTACCTAGCTGTCGGTTTTGTGCCTTATTTAAACAACGAACTATCCGTCGTTGGTATATTTTCGCTTCTAAATATTTTGGTGCTCGGTTCAGTTATCCAGATATGTCTTCGGTAAGCCATCTGACTACCGGCATTCTGAATGCAAAGATAAAGACAGAGACAGGCCGCCTAGGTCCAAAGCTGCTGACAACGCTTCTCCTAAGCCAGTCGCAAGTTCGCTGGTACTCAGTGAGGTGCTTTTGCAGCCCCTGATACCTGCTACTTCAGATTCGCAGGCCTCTACTGAGACCCATTCGGAGTCTGGTATGCCGCGAGATGCTTCAACTGTGGAACCTGCGGATGTCTCTACCTTGGATGGGTCCGGAGCTGCTGTGCAGGCACCGGCTTCTGAGGGTGCATTCAGGCCTACTGACTTGCATATTAAACAGATGCCATCTTCTTCAAGGCCTAAAACTCGAACCATGCTTAGAAAACCGACGCCCAGACTGCATGGTCAGGCCTCTATGCCTAAAAAACAAATTATGAGAATGGCTGAAGATCTTATTACTTTAATCAGGGGAAGGCAAACTTCCCAGACGTAGGACTGAGTTTACTTATGATACTTCTGACCAGGATTCTGAAATTTCTGTTTCCTCTGATGACCAGGATTTACCCTTATCTACCTATGAGGATTCTGATGCTGAGGACTCTATTCCCTCTGCTCCCCCCCTCCCCCCCCAGAGGATTTCTCTTTTAGTGAAACCTTGCATACTCTTAGGGAGCATTTTTGTTGGGAAAGTCAGGATTTCTCTGATTCTGAAAAGTGGCTTAAGGATTTCTTACTCCTGCCCCAGCACAGGCCTTCAGCTATCCCTCCTGTACTAGACATTGTTGATGATGCCTTTTCAGAATCTAGCTTGGCCCCTGATTCTTTACCTTCTGCTCCCAGAAAACCTGATAGATATTACAGGGTTCCGGACTCTCACATGTTCCTTTTCAAAAATCCTACTGCGGATCCTAAGACCATTTCACAAGGACCCAAGAGCATTAAAGCTACTACTGCCAAAAATCCTACCCCCTTTGATAGACTCCAGGGCGGTGGATAGATGGGGTAAGAAGGTATACACTTCTGCAACCTTGGCCATTAAGGCCTTAAACTGCCAGTTTCATATGTTAAAGTATCAGCAGAATATTATTGGATTGCTTAAACAGAAAATGATGTTGATTCCTGATTGTGCTGAAAATAAGGATTTACAGGATTTAATGCATTCTGCTGAACAGATTGGAAAACATATTTTGCAATGTGGTTTTTATTCACTAGAGGCATCTTACAGGGCTGCTGTCACTGGGTCTGTACTTAGAAGGCATGCTTGGCTTAAGGAGCAATCCTTGCCAGATCATGTTAAAGCTAAATTACTGGATGCTCACTTAAGTCAGGACCACCTGTTTGGCAACAAGGCAGAAGAAGTTCTTAAAAAGATGGGGGAGAAAGCTAAATATATGCAAACTGTTAAAGATTGCTTACAAGTACAACCTCCAAGATTTAGTAGGCATTGGCCCTCTACGAATTGGTCCTTTCCTGCCTCTTCCAGGCCTTCTCAGTCCAAACACAGATCCAGCAGAGCACCCAGGCTTCAGTCCCAGGGTATGCACAGGACTAAGCAGTGGGGGGCTCCCACTTCCAAATCTGGGAGTAGTAAAACTCCCCCTATGGTAAACTGCCTCAATGCTCTACATGCAAAAAACTGGGAACTCATTACCCAGGACAAATGGGTTTTAAATATTGTTTCCAAGGATACAGACTTCACTTCCACATGTTACCAACCCCAGACAGTTGGCCAGGTTTACCCCCAAATCAGTGGACAGAGGCTCAAAATCAAGTACTCTCTCTCTTAAGCATAAAGGCTATTCAAGCTGTACCAGAAGAGGAAAAGGAACAAGGTTTCTACTCAAGACTTGAAAAAGAAAAAAATCCACCGACACTGTGTAGCCGATAACGATTTCTACTCAAGACATTTCCTGGTACCCAGAAAAGACAATTCATGGCGTCCAATCCTGGACCAGCCTACTTTAAACACCTTTTTGGTGATTCCAAAATTCAAGATGCTAACTCTTCACCAGTTGCTTCCTATGCAAGGCAAAGATGTCTGGTTGGCAACACTCAATTTAAAGGAAGCATGCCTGCACATCCCAATCAGGGAATCTTGCAGAAGGTACCTACGCTTCAAAGCAGGCTACATGCAGTGCCCTTTGGCTTATCTACTGCGCCCAGGGTATTCACAAAGTGCTAGCTCCAGTTCTTGCATTTTGCAAGCGAAGAAATATTCAAATATACCCATACCTGGACGATTGTCTAATTCAGGCAGAAAGCCAGGACATACTTTTTAATCATCTGGCATTTGTACAAAGGGTGCTAACTTGTCTGGGGTACACCATAAATGAGAAGAAATCTCACCTGGTACCCTGTCAACAAATTATATTCCTGGGAGCAAGCTTGAATACAACTTCCCAGATGGCTTTCCTCATGCCAGCGAAACAAATTCATTTGACAGCCTACTTCAAACTAGTGGCCACAAAAACCCTGCTATCTGCAAGGCAAATACTGCAAGCCTTGGGGTTCATGGCCTCCTGCATTATTCTAATTCCATATGCAAGACTGCATATGAGGAAACTACAATGGTATCTAAAAAGCCTATGGTGTCAACATTCTCAGGATCTAGAAGCAATGATTCCTATCATACCTTGCCTACAGCTAGAGTTCCTTTGAGGGATTAGCATTTACTGTACCCCCTGGCACCCAAACCCTAACAACAGATGCATCAGACTATGCATGGGGGGCTCACCTGGCAGGGAAGTGCATTCAGGGCAAGTGGAACCCAAGTCAAATGCACCTGCATATCAATCAAAAAGAAGTGTTAGCTGTACAGAATGCTCTGACAGCCTTCAAGGACCACATTCTTCCAGGACAATTAATGTTAAAGACGGGCAACACCACTGTTACGTGGTAGATAAACAAGCAGGGGGGGTACCCATTCTTACCCCTTCTGCAGACTAGCCATGGCACTGTGGAACACAGCCTTGAGCTACCAAGTGCATCTACAAGCTTAATTCCTGCCAGGAAAACTAAATACACTGGCAGACGGACTAAGGAAAAACCTCATGGACCACACGAGTGGAAACTGGAACCAAAGACTTTCAACATGTTGACAAACAAATGGGGGAGCCTGGATATAGACCTGTTTGCCTCCCGCAGAACTACCAATTAGACATATTTTGCACAAGGACTCCCCACAAACAATCTTGGAAAGTGGATGCTCCGTCCTTCAGCTGGAAACACCCATCAGTTTACACCTTTCCTCCTCTGCCTCTCCTTTCCAAAGTACTACTAAAGATCAAACAGGACAAACCAAGGACGATATTGATTGTACCAGACTGGCCACGCCAACACTGGTACCCTCTCTAGCGCAATGTGTCACTGTTGGCCCCATGGCACCTGCCTCAGACCCCTACCCTGTTGTCTCAGCAGGAGAACCAGATTCTGCACCCTCAGCTTCAAACCCTGAACCTAGCAGCCTGGCTAATTACCTAATGTCTCTTTTACCATCCCTCAGTAAACCAGTGATGGATATCATTTTAAAGGCAAGGAGGCCTAGTACTAGAAAATCTTATGCTGAAAAATGGAAATGATTCTGTGTCTGGAGCCAATCTCAAGGGATGAGCACAGCAGCGCCCAGTTTACCTCAGATTTTACAATACTTAACTGAGATGCTTCACAAGGGCCTTTCTTTTTCCTCCATCAAAATTCACTCCTCAGCCATTTCAGCTCATTATAACACAGAACCTACCCTCTTCTCTCATCCACTGCTCAAGCAGTTCCTCAGAGGGGCCAAAAATGCAAGACCATCCAGTAGAGCCCCAACTCCAGCCTGGGATCTTAACTTTGCATTGGAGAAACTCACTCTTCCTCCTTTCGAGCCAGCTGCTAGTGCATTTTTAAATTTCCTTTCTTGGAAAACAGCTTTCCTTTTAGCAATCACTTCAGCAAGAAGGGTATCTGAATTACAGGCCCATATGGCAGTGGAGCCTTTCATCATCTTTCATGCGGACAGGGTGTCCCTCAGAACCAATCCCTCCTCCATGCCCAAGGTGGTATCCAGCATGGCGCTTAGTCAGTCCATTCATTTGCCAACCTTCTTTCCTAATCCACAGAACAAGGGGGAATGGATACTGCACTTAGATGTGCACAGACAACTTGGATTCTACTTGGACAGGACTAAACCTCAAAGGAAATCTGAACAACTGCTGGTGGCATTTGCTGCAGGGGCAGAGGGGAAGGCTATTACAAAGCAAACCATTTCTAAATGGATAGGCCATTGCATTCATTTCTGCTGTAAGCACCGTGGAAAACTATCCCACAGGGGATCAAACCCCATTCAACCAGGGCTGCATCTGCCTCTACATTCTTTCTCAAAGGTGTCCCTACCAGGGACATCCTAGAAGCTGCTACCTGGAGTTCTGTACATACTTTCAACAAGCATTACCGTTTGCCAATTTTCTCTATATCCAGAGCTGGCTTTGTCACTGCAGTCTTGCAGGGCCTTATAGCCGGTCCTAATGCTATCTAAATTCCTCCTCCTATCCTTAGCTTTGGGAATCTACCCAAATGTGATGACTGCAACAGTGAAACACGAAGAACTTAGTACAGTTGTATACACTTACCATAAATGTAGATGTTCGAGTGTATTCACTGTTGCAGTCCTGGATGTTCATCGTGCATACAGCTGCAGTAATCACATATGGGTTCTCTGTCGTCAGGCGGTCCCTCGGTCAGCTGAATTCCAAAGTCCTGGTCCGGCGTCGGTTGTTGTCCCCTCCTCCCTGACGTCAGTGCGACAGGGGTATATAAGTTGCAGCCGACGCCATATTCTCCAGCAGAAGCAGTTCGCAAGTGCCGGTCGGCCAGCTCCTGAATTTACGAAAAATTGGAAACCGAAGTATTCTTTAAAGCTAAGTACCCCGTTGGGGAAACTTTTCTTGCCTCAGACCGATGTCAGACAAAGTTAACAATTGTATTTCTTGTGGGAAGCAAATACCGCATAAGGATTTTCATTCCCTTTGCATACCTTGTTTAGGCCCAGACCACGACGTCTCAGGCTGTCGCTTCTGTGCGACTTTCAATAAACGCACTATTAAGCGTCGGGTGGAGTTCGCCCAACATTATTTTGGTAAAGCCTTTGATTATAAAATGTCGTTGGATACTCCGACTACCATTTTATCCAAAAAACACAAGGATAAAGACCGACATGCGAGGCCCGCGGTCTCCACCGACACCACGCCAAAGCCGGCTACACGTGGTCCGGTTCTCAGCGAGACGCCTATGCAGTCCCTGACTACCGACGACACTACTTTGGCGGTGTCTTCTGTACCCGAGACCGCTGGTACCTCGGCCCTTACTCAGACTTCAACCACCGAAACCACAGCGGGTGTTGAGCCACCTAGTGTGGACAGGTCCACTTCCACCCAGGGTGTATTTAGACCCTCTTCTTCCTTTTCTATTAAGGCCTTCACTAAGTCCAAATCAGCCATGCATACCAAGAGGCCTGTTGCACAGGGCCCATCCCCAGGCCCCATGCCTAAAAAGCAGATGCTTAAAATGGCTGAGGATTTAATTTCCTATATCAGGGGTTCCCAACCCCCTCCAGACAAGAGACCCAGAGTGGAGGAAGACTCTCCCTCTTCTGAACAGGGCTCCATTTTCTCAGAACATTCTGATGTGGAGGAACACTCGTACTCCCCTTATGAAGATTCTGATGTAGAACAGTCCATTCCTTCTGTATCTCCCCCAGAGGATTTTTCTTTTGGGGAAACCTTACACACCTTGAGGGAGCACTTCCATTGGGAAGACCAAGACTTTTCTGATTCCAAGAAAAGGCTTAGGGAATTTCTCTTGTTACCCCAACACAGACCTCTGGCTATACCTCCTGTCCTGGACATACTTGATGATGTTTACTCGGAGGCTTGTCTTAATCCGGATTTCCTGCCTCCTGCACCAGTCAAGCCTGATAGGTACTACAGAGTCCCTAACTCTCACCAATTTCTTTTCAAAAGCCATAATGCTGACCCTGAAACCATTTCTCAAGGCCCCAAGGGGATGAAGGCCTCTACTGCCAAGAACCCATTTCCTTCTGAAAGAGAATCTAGATCCTTAGAAAGGTGGGGGGAAAAGGTATACACCTCGGCCACCCTTGCCATGAGGGCCTTAAATTGTCAGTTCCATATGCTTAAATATCAGCAGTTTCTGTTATCACAATTAAGAAACAAAATGTCTCAACCTGAACAACCAGATTTGAAGGAATTGCAGGATATGATGCATAGTGCAGAACAAGTGGGTAAACACACCTTACAATGTGGTTATGATGCCTTAGAGGCCTCAAGTAGAGCTGCGGCTACAGGAGCAGTCATTCGTAGACATGCCTGGCTTAGGGAACAAAGCTTGCCTGATCATGTTAAAGCTAAGCTACTAGATGCTCCTTTACAAAAGGATGTGCTATTTGGTACTAATGCTGAGGACATACTAAGGAAGATGGAAGAAAAAGCTAAATCTATGCAAACTGTCAAGGCTTTTCTACAGGTACAGCCACCTCGTTTTAGCAGAAATTGGCCTTCAAAAAACTGGTCCTTTCCAGCCACGGACAAGCCCCAAAGAGGTAGATACAGGCACTCAAGGGGCAGAGGACAAGCTCAAGGATCGTACAGAGGCAGACAATGGCAATCTCAAGCACCAAGAGGTGGCGAAGACAGTGCACAACAATACAGGAAGCAAACCCAATGACTTCCTCCTTTTCATGCCAAGCAAATCCCCTTGGGAGGAAAGCTGGCACTATTTTCAAGAAATTGGCAAATTATCACAACAGACAAATGGATCCTGGACATAATAAACATAGGCTACAGATTTCATTTTCACACACTTCCAAAAATGAGAGGCATGCCAAACCTGCCACACAATCAAAGGGCAGAGGCACAAATACAAATTACAAAACTCATGGACATGAAAGCTATTCAAGAGGTTCCTACTCACGAACAAGGTCAAGGTTTTTATTCCAGACTTTTCCTGGTACCAAGAAAAGGAACCGACTGGAGACCCATTTTGGACTTATCCATCCTAAATACATTTCTACTCGTACCAAAATTCAAGATGCTCACATTACAGCAACTACTTCCCATGCTGGGCAAGGAGTTTTGGCTGGTAACATTGGACCTCAAGGAGGCATACCTGCATGTCCCAGTCAGACAAAGCTGCAGAAGATACCTCAGATTTCTTGCAGGTTCAATCCACTATCAATTCTCTGCATTGCCCTTTGGCTTATCTACTGCGCCCAGAGTATTCACGAAATGCCTGGCATCAGTAATTGCCTACTGCAGACTTCAAGGGATACAAATTTACCCTTATTTGGACGACTGCCTGATCCAAGCGGACAGCAAGCACACTCTTCTGGAACATCTGGCTTATGCAACACGGTTACTGAATTCTCTGGGATACACAATCAACAAAGAGAAATCCAGGCTGACACCATCTCAGAAAATAACTTTCCTGGGTGCCAACTTGGACACAAACACCCAGATGGCCTATCTTACGCCAGAAAAACAGGGGCAACTAACTCAGTACTTCAAAACACTAGCAAATTGTACCAGGCTTACTGCAAGGAAAATCCTGCAGGATCTGGGCTTCATGGCATCTTGCATTCTTTTAATCCCATGTGCAAAGTTGCATATGAGAAAACTTCAATGGTACCTAAAAAACCTGTGGTCTCAACACAGCCACAACTTGGAAACAATAATACCATGCTTGCAAAAGGAATTTCTATGGTGGGCCCAAGCATGTCAAGCAAACACAGGTCTCCCATTCTGCAAGCCTCAAGCAAATCAAGTCATCACAACAGACGCCTCAGATTACGCCTGGGGGGCACACATGGCAGGCAGGTGCATTCAGGGCCAATGGTCCCAAAAGGAAAAGCACCTTCACATCAAGTCAAAAAGAAATGCTAGCAGTAATAAATGCAATTACAGCATTCAAGGACCTCCTGCATCCAGGACAATTATTGATAAGAACAGACAACACCACGTAATGTGGTACATAAACAATCAAGGAGGAACACATTCATATCCCCTGTGCAGACTAGCCATGACACTTTGGAACTTGGCTCTGGAATGGCAAATCGAACTTCAAGCACAATACTGGCCAGGTTTGGAAAACACGCTGGCAGACAATCTAAGCAGAAATATGACAGATCCACACGAATGGAAGCTGCATCCACAGGTGTTTGCAAAGATAATCCAAGCATGGGGAAGGCCAGACATAGATCTCTTCGCCTCCCACAGGAACCATCAATTGGAAACATTTTGTTCAAGGACTTTTCATCCAAAGGCATGGAAGGTGGACGCCCTTTCATTCAGTTGGACAGCATGGACAGTGTACGCTTACCCACCTCTGCCCCTTCTATCCAAGGTACTCCTGAAAGCAAAGGCAGACAGACCGAAAATTATACTGATTGCTCCAGACTGGCCAAGGCAGCACTGGTACCCACTCCTAAGGAGTCTAACACATACTCCTCCCTGGCCTCTACCTCTAATGCCTCTCCTACTGACTCAGCACAACTACAAAACTCTTCACAGTCAGCTAAAAACACTCAAACTTGCTGCATGGAAAATTTCTTAACACCACAGCAGACCCTTCTCTCCAAAGAGGTGCAGAATATCATTCTGGAGGCCAGAAGGCCATCTACTAGGAAGACTTACTCCGCAAAATGGAAACTGTTTTGCTCTTGGAATGAGAAAAGAGGCCAGGACCCTAGAAAACTGAATCTGCCTCAGGTATTACAGTATCTAGCTGAGCTGCTGAACAGTGGACTTTCATTTTCCTCCATAAAAATCCATGCCTCAGCCATTTCTACAGAATTCAACACGGATCCACCGTTATTCTCTCACCCACTTTTAAGGCAATTCCTCAGAGGGGCTAAGAATATAAGACCACCAAGGAAACAACCAGTGCCAGCCTGGGATCTTAATTACATCCTAGAAAAATTAACATTGCCTCCATTTGAACCAGCTGCCTCAACAGATTTGCAATACTTGTCCTGGAAAACAGCTTTCCTTCTGGCCATTACCTCAGCTCGTAGGGTTTCGGAACTACAAGCCCTCATGGCTGTGCAGCACTTTCTCATCTTCCATCAGGACAGGGTTTCCCTTCGAACCAACCCGTCATTTATGCCTAAAGTAGTATCCAGGGTAGCTTTAAATCAAGCCATACACTTACCTACCTTTTACCCCAATCCTCAAAACAAAGGGGAAAGGCTGCTACATTCCTTAGGCATCCATAGACAGCTTTGTTACTATTTGGACAGAACAAAGCCTTTCAGGAGATCAGAACAACTTTTTGTGTCTTATGCTGTAGGAGCCCAAGGGAAGCCTGTTACCAAACAGACAATCTCTAAATGGATAGGCCACTGTATACGTTTTTGTTACTCCTATCATGGGAAATCTGTCCCTGTAGGCATCAGACCACACTCCACCAGGGCCACAGCTACCTCCACGGCCTTCCTCAGAGGAGTTCCTACTAAAGATATTTTGGAGGCAGCCACTTGGAGTTCTGTACATACCTTCACTAGACACTACCATCTGCCTTTATTTTCCAAAACTAGAGCAGGCTTTGCTACTGCTGTATTGCAGGGCATTCTGGCTCATCCCAGTTCTACCTAGTGCCTACCACCCTGTGCGTAGCTTTGGGATTCTACCCATATGTGATTACTGCAGCTGTATGCACGATGAACATAGTACAGTTTTGTACCTACCATAAATGTAGATGTTCGAGTGCTAATACAGCTGCAGTACAGGTTTCCCTCCCTCCTTCCCCTCTAGGTATAGGATTTGTGGCTAACACCTCCTCATATAACCTATTTTGGGTTATCCTCCTGTGGTGTATTTGCTTGCAACTACTCTTTTTTGATAACATTGCATTGCTTGAATATATTTATATATATATATAATTTATCTATTGCCTTCTTTTGGGGGCACCTGACATCTGGGGCAAGAAAGACTGGAGAATATGGCATCGGCTGTAACTTATATACCCCTGTCGCACTGACGTCAGGGAGGAGGGAACAACAACCGACGCCGGACCAGGACTTTGGAATTCGGCCGACCAAGGGGACCGCCTGACGGCAGAGAACCCATATGTGATTACTGCAGCTGTATTAGCACTCGAACATCTACATTTATGGTAGGTACAAAACTGTACTTTACCCTCCCTCCAGCCCCCTGACTTTTTTTTTGCTGTACCTCTACTCTCCTTTACTATGCTTAAAAGCTTTTTGGTGTATTTGCTTTTTTATTGGAGGGTATATCCTTGTAAATATTTATATTTATTTTATTGCTTCCCATTATGGGGGCACCTGACATCTGGGGGAAGAAAAACTAATGTAATGGCGTCGGCTGCATGTTTTATACCCCTGACTACCTGACGTCACGGAAGAAGAGACAGCAACCGACACAGGACCCAAGTAATCAGGCCGACTGAGGGCTACTGCAAGCAGATAACCCAAATGTGATGACTGCAACAGTGAATACACTAGAACATCTACATTTATGTTAAGTGTACACAACTGTACTTTTCTCTTCTTAGGCTTGTGATCACTGAAGAAGGTGAGGTGCTTTCACAGCCCCCTTCTGTGTTCAAGGTGGTGGCGCAGGCCTCTGTCGAGACCTGTTCGGAGCCTGACATGTTTTCGGGTCCCTTTTCTTCTGCACAGGTCCTTGCTTTTCAGCTCGTCAGTGGGGTCCGGGGCCATGCAGCAGGCTTCAGCTTCCAGAGAGAGCTCTCTTCCAGTGACGCTTCTTTGTGGCTTTGGTTTATACTGGTTCATCTTTCTTCCAGAGAGACTGGCATCAGGAAGTTGGACATCCCTATCCCTAAGCCAAAGGCCAAAGCGCCCGCTGAGAGAGAGATACTTCTGCAGGGGCTTTGCCTAGGCCTACCAGCTCCTTTTTTTCAGGGATACCAACAGGGCGTAGATTAGCTCAAGACCTGATCTCCATAGTTAGATCTAGACAAGCACCAGGGGATTCCTCCCCAGGTAAAAGGAAAATGAATTCTACTTTGAAGCTTTTCCATATCCTTTTCAATCGGATGAGGAGTCCGGCATAGAAGAGTCTGGTGCTGAAAAAGGACCCCTGCCTCACTTCCTTTGAGGAATCGGATTCAGAGAAGAACCCTGGCCTCTGCTTCCCCACAGATGATATTCACTTTGGAGAGACTCTGCATGCTATGAGGGAATATGTTCAGTGGGAAGCACAGGGATACTCTGTCAAAAAAGAGAATTGGGGAGTTCCTGGATCTGCCAGAGCACAATCCACTTGCAATTCCCCCCATTTTAGAGGTGGTTGAGGATGTCCTTCAGGATTCCCCCTTTAATCCTGACTCTCTTCCCCCAGCCCCTTCATAAACCAGACAGATTTTATAGGATACAGGACTCCCATAAATACCCTTTCAGAAATCCATCTGCTGATCCAGAGGTGATCACCTCAGGACCCAAAGGGGGCTAGAGCCAGCTTCTCTAGAAACCCTTTACCTATGGATAAAGAGAACAGGACCCTTGATAGATTTGGGGAAAGGGTATATACATCAGCCACCCTCAACTCCTGAGGGCTCTCAGCTGTCAGTTTCACATGATTAAATGTCAGCAAACCATTCTGGATCAGCTTAAACAAAAGTTTCTTCACTTGATAAAAACAATTCTAAAGAGCTCTGCTACTCCATTTCACAGGTAGCAAGGCATTCCTTACATTGTAGCTACAGATGCAGTGGAGGCTTCTAGCCGGCAGCTGCCACTGGCTCGGTTCTTAGAAAGACATGCATGGCTTGGGGAACAATCCCTTCCTGATTATGTTAAATCTAACCTTCATGATGCTCCCATTGATGAGGAATTCCTCTTTGAAGCTAAAGCTGAGGTTTTCTTTACTCATTACATCCGAGTGATGCCTCCAGGTGCATCTGCAGTTAACTCCTACTGACACCTCTAGGCGTCAAATGTTACTTGTTCATATTTGCATCAATAATTCCAAAACCATGCTATGTACAAGGTTTTAAAAGATTTCATCTTAAAGCTTACACAATGGCAAACTCATCTGCATTAATGTTTGATCTCTGTCTAGTGCAGTTAGATACTAATTGTTGCTTTTATGATAATAATTTATATAGATGTGATTTTCACATTCTTCTAAATATCTCAACAACCAAGTAACGCAGACAGAACTCCTTAGTCTCATATGAAAGCTTTCAGCTAGATGAGTAAAATGCTGCTAACAGTACGTGTGTAACTTGAGTTGTTGCTGAGATATTGTAAGTTTATAAAATGTTATAAATGTAATAGTTACTGTGTTTACTGTGACTTATAAAATTAATTTTAAGACCTAGAAAGTAAAGAATACTGTCACTATAAAAATAGTTTGTGCTGAAGAGTTTACAGTTTATACTTTTTTCATAACTCCTATGGTTCCAGAGATATGAATATCTGATTGAAATGTGAAGACATAATTTGATTATGTCAAAAGGCATAGGCTCCACCCATTGGAGGGTACAGTGGAAACTTCCTGAACTCCACTGAAGTGAATGAGTTAAAAAAAAAAATGAAAGGCAGAGGTATGTCTGTGCAGACTGTGAAATACTTGCTTCAAGTTCAGCCTCCTAGATTTAGTAGGAACCTTCCCACTACACACTGGATTTTTCTTTCCCAGCCTAGAGGCAGACCAAGGAAAACCCAGCAGGAAAGGACTCCTAGGCAGCAGCAGCAGCTGCAGAGACCCAGGCAGTGGACCTCAGAAACTTCCAGGCAAGGGAGTTCTAGGCTTCAGGCTTATGCCAGAGAGCAACAATGACACACACACACACACACACACACACACACACACACACACACACACACACACACACACACACACACAAGACTAGGAGGAAGGCTGTCTTTGTTACTAGACACACATTTCTTCAGACGAGTGGGTTCTAGATATTATTTCAAATGGTTACAAACTTTCAAAGAGCCTTTAAAATACTCTAGCTGTCCAGATGTTGTGCAAAGGGTTGTACTCCGGGCTATTTCTAATCCCCGGAAAAGAAGGCTTTTGGCATCCTGTCTTGGACCTGCCCAACCTCATTTCCTCCTGGTTCCAAAATTCAAAATGTTGACTCTTCAAAAGCTCTTTCCCATGATAACCCTATGGGCTTTTATGGTTTCTCTGGATCTAAAAGATGCCTGCCTGCACATCCCAGTTCAAGAATCACACACAAGTTTTCTTTGCTTCATAGCAGGTTCCAGTCACTATGTATTTTCAGCACTGCTCTTTGTCTTGTCTACACCTTCAAGGGTTTTCACCAAGTGCTTAGCCCCTGCAGTTGCCTTTTGCAGGAACAGAGGGATCGAAATATACCCCTACGTGGGCGACTGCCTGATACAGGCCACAAATCTATCAAAGCTTCACAAGGATCTAAAGTTCATCCAAAACCTCCCGTCTTCTCTGGGCTTCGTGATAAATCTGCAAAACTCCAACACTGTTCCAACCAGCAGGATAGTTTTCATGCGGCCCTTCTGGACTCTTCGCTTCAGAAAGCTTTCCTTCCCCCAGACAAGGTCTCCTTTTTGACCCACTGCTTTCAAAGAATCCAGCAGAAACAGTGCGTCTCAGCCAGAGAGTTTCTCCAGGCATTATGATACATGACATCTTGTATCCTCATGATTCCCTTGGCCAGGCTACACATGAAGAAACTCCAGTGGTACTTCAAAAATGTGTGGTGCCAGCACTCAGTCCCTGACAAATGAGATACAGATGATCCTTTGTGTCAAAGAAGAGTTTGTATGGTGGGCACAGGCTTGTGCCCAAAATCAGGGCCTTCCATTCAGATTTGCACCCAGGGCCAAGCTCTCACCACAGATGCCTCGGAGACAGCCTGGGGAGCTCACTTTCAACACCTTCATTTCCAAGGGAAGTCGAAGTGCGAGGACAGGGACATAAATGGAAAAGAGCTTATGGCAGTGCAGAAAGGCCTGATAGCTTTCAAGGAAAAATGGGAAACAGGGGTCCTGTTAGAACAGACAACACCACAATTATGTGGTACATAAATAGGCATGGGGGCACCCCACTCTTACCATCTATGCTGCCTAGCAGTGCAAGTTTGGGAAACTGCTCACTGTCTGGGGTTGCACCTCCTAGCACAATACCTTCCAGGGGCTCAAAATACTCCAGCAGATTACCTCAGCAGAAACTTGATGGACCCCCATGAATGGCATCTGCATCGGGAAATATTTCTCAGCATGGTGATGGCTCGGTGGTGCAGCAGTAGTGTTGTCGCCTCACATCAAGAGGTTCTCCAGTTTGATTCTCTGCTGGAGTGCCTTCTATGTGGAGTCTGCGTGTCCTCCCTGTGTTCGTGTGGGTTTCCTCCGGGTGCTCCAGTTTCCTCCCATGTTTCAAAGACATGCATCTGGAGCATTTCTCCCTGGACCTCCACTGAAAATTGGCTTTGTTCCAAGTCAGATATTCTCAGTAAACAAATGTTAAATAAAAATAAAATAAGTAAATGGCCCAGAGATGAAGTGCCACAGATAGACCTCTTCACCACCAAGGAAAATGCTCGACTCGAAAGATTCTGTTCCAAGAACAATTAGAAATCAAATCCAAACACACAGCAATGCAAAATATCCACAAAATACACTCAGGAGGCAGTCATTGGAATCAACTCCAACTTTTAATGGTGCTTCTGGTACCTCTGCAAACAGCCTTCAAGAAGCACCATTAACAGTCAGAAATCAACCTGGAGAACAGATGCTTTCTCCTTCGTTTGGACTCGCCTCTTAATTTATGCATTCTCCTTCCTTCTGACACACCTCTTCATTTATGCATTCCCTCCCCTACTTCAACTATCTCAAGGGCTTCTAAAGATAAGAGGACCTGAGGGCAATGCTGATTGCCCCAGACTGGCCCAGGCAGCACTGGTATCCTGTTCTTCCCGAACTAACCAACCAGAGTCCATGGCTGTTTCCTCAGAGAGTTAACCTTCTCACTCAGGGCCAGAGAAGTATTGTGCACCCCAGCCTTCATACGCTCAGCCTTTCAGCTTGGATGATTCCACAGTATCCAGGAACAAGCTTGCCCTAAGCAAACAGGTTCAGGACATTCTCAAGGAATCTAGAAGGCTTAGTACTAGGAAATTATACTGATAAGTGGAAAAGACTTTCCATCTAGTGCGAGCAACAACACCACAATCCTGATTCAGACCAGATTTCTACCATTCAAGATTACCTGGCTAGAATGATTGATAAAGACCTTTCCTACTCTTCCATTAAAATTCATGCATGTGCCATTTCGTCCCATATACCTGCTCTTTCTCCTGTCTTTTCCCATTCCCTGTTAAGACCATTTCTGAGGGGGAGTCATCCATATCAGACTGCCCAGGAGGCTACCTACCCCTCCATGGGACTTTAACTTTGTTCTGGAAAATTGATATTTCCTCCTTTCGAACCTGCAGCCTCTGCCCAACTGAAGTTTCTAACATGGAAGTCTGCCCTTCTGCTGGCTATCACCTCAGTCAGGAGGGTCTATGAACTGCAGGCTCTCTTGGCGGTGGAACCATTCCTCATCTTCTACCCAAACATGGTTTCCCTCAGAACTAACCCTTCTTTTCATGCCCAGGGTGGTCACTGACACTATTCTAAATTAAGACATTCACCTGCCTACATTCTTTCCCAACCTCCAGAGCAAAGGAGAAAGAATACTTCATTCTTTGGATGTGTAGGCAGCTCCGCTACTTTCTTGAGAGAACAAGAGCCTTTAAAAAATATGACCAATTTTTTGTGAACTTTGCCCCTGGCTCTGAGGGAAAACCAGCTTCTAAACAGACTATCTCAAATTGGATCTTCCACTGTGTCTCATTTTGTTACAGCCATCCTGGCAAAAAATCTACTGAGGCTGTCGGGTCACAGTCCACTAGAGTGCCTACGAAGGACATCCTGGAAGCTGCCACCTAGTCATCTGTGCATACCTTCATCAAACACTACCACATGGAAGCCTTTTCCAGGTCCATAGCAGTATTTGCCACTGCCAACGTGCAGGGCATCCTCTTCTGTCCTCTTCCTAATCTCCTTACACCCTCTTTTCAGCTTTGGGAATCATCCCACAAGCCAGGATTGCAACAGTAAAACATGAAGAACATAGTACAGTTGTGTACACTTACCATAAATGTAGATGTTCCAAGTGTATTCACTGTTGGCAGTCTTCTTTACCTCCCTTCTTCCCCCTTGGCCTATTAGGTAGTCTATTCATTACGTTTTCTCTAGCCAGGGACCCCCCCCCCCTTGGCCTCTCTTCTTGTAGAGGCTGTCTTCCTCAGTTCCATACTGCCCACTTGGAGCTCCTGCCGGTTAGGGTACAAGAAAAAAATGACTTCACGTATGCTGGCTCCCTATATACCCAAATTCTGATGTCGGTTAGGGCATCCGCTAGTCTAAGGAGGAGGAGGAGAAAATTTTCTCTAGTAGTCGGGCCGGCCACGGGCTTTCATGACAGGAAATCCTACAAGTCAGGACTGCAACAGTGAATACGCTCGAACATCTTCATTTATGTTATGTGTACACAATTGTACTTTACTTTTTTCTTGTTGGTTGAATGTTGACTGAGCTTACTGAATGAGTCTGGTACATTAGTTTGTTAATTAACTGCTTAGTCAAAGATGTGATACTCAAAAGTTATATTCTTAGACCTTGTAGTTTGCCTGAAACCTCTGAGCATAATTCCTGATGCAAGATGAGACTTTAGTAGAGTCCGAGTTTCTGGTAGTTGTATCCACAGAGTACATGTGGGTTGGTCCATGGACATTTTATTTTACGCATCAAGTTCTGATTACTAGATCGGCAAGTTAAAAAGTCTACATGAAAACCTGTTATCCTCTCCAAATGAAACAGCAGCCATGAATTTTTGTCACAGTTGCTTTGGTTCAGAAGGCTTGGATAAGGAGATGGATGGCTGATTTTTATAAGAGTAAAAATAGAAGCGTTTCATGAATGTTGAGAAGGCAGTGAACTGAAGTGAACGTTAGTGCATCTGTTTTGTTGCCCACTACTTAAATCATCAGTTTGGTAAGTTATGTAGCTTTTGTGTTGGAGTTCCCGATTCCCCTCCCCATCCTTTTTTTTTATATATATATATATATATATATATATATATACAGTGGAACTGCTCAAGTAGCAGTCATGAGCGTTTGTTGCACATTAAGAATAAAGATTGTTACATTTAGGATTTTACATCATCGGTATCAACACTAAATGAAAAGTGCACCATGTTTTGTGTGCATGACAGATTACAGCAGAAACTCAAAAATAATTGAATTACCCTGCAAGAAGCATTTGACAAGACATGTATAGAAATGAGAGCTGCATTTATATGTACATTCATTTTTAGTAATGGAGGCATTCTCATACTGCAAAGTAATTTGAAGGTTCCCGTGTTATTATTGGAGTTGATGCTCAGGCATTATGTGGTTCCAGCGAGTATCTCTGCATGAGATCTGAAGCGAATTCAGATCATTTTATTCATGTAGGGTATTTTGTACTGAGGAGACAGCATAGTGTGTTATTCTTTGTAGGTAAAGGTTTTCATAGATGTCCTGACTGAAATCACTGTTGCAGTATTTCTGACATGAGTAGTCACCGCTGATGCCTAGCTGCAGCACCAAAGCTTTACCTTCCCCTAGGTCGTATGTCTAATGGATGACCAGAGTTCGTATCCTTAGGTGTATAAAGATGGATGGATGAGCATGTGTCCTCAGACTATTTTGCCACCCCATCTTCAAACTGTCTCACTGCCCACCTGATTAAAGGTCATGCATCCATCAGGCTGTTCATTGTTTGGTTGTTGGTACCTTTGCTTCAGTGATGTATCCAGATAATCTTATCTATTTAATTCCAATGGGAAACCTTCCTTTTTGCTTTTGAATTTTTGTTAAATTTGTAGAGGTCAGCTAGGGGTAAGTGTGAGTGCAGTAGGTAGATTCTGTACAAGAACTTGCGTGCCAAATATATTTTTTTGCCTAGACCCAGAGCACGATCACAAATCGTGCTGTGTCGGTCATTTGTTCCAAAAACCCGTAGGTCTAGGCTTTATACTCTCAAGCCCCAGCATTTTAAATGCTTGGCAAAATCCAAGTTGGCTGATTCTACCACCGATGAAAAACCTTAGAGGCCTTGAGCAGATTCACAGTCCAGTCTTTCTGACCAAGACACTGTTGGAGGCTGGTATGGCTCATGAGGCTTTGCAGCCTGCAGTTACCTCTGAGGAACTGCAATCTTATTTCAGAAGGACTGCACTGCATCCCTCAAATTCTGGTTTGAGAAGAAATCCCAAGCTGTCTACTAAAGGTCAGACATGGTTCTGATCTTTCACATCTCATCCAGGTGGACATCCAGCTAAAATAAAGCAGAAGAATGAACAGGTGGCCTCCCGTCAGAGGAGGAGGAGTGGATGTATTTTCACAAGGGCTGTTCAGAGCTATTATGTCTTTGGCCTTTTTTGGGTTTCCAGTACCACGAGCTACTCCTCTGGATTCCTCTGCAGAGGAGGCTTCTTTTGGGGAAACTCTTCAGAGCATGATGAAACATTTTGTCAGTCCACACAGATTACTACTATGCCTCTTTGGTGATGGGTTCCCCTGCCCCTTCTCCAGTCCCTCTTGTGCTTGAGGCTTTCCAGGATCCCCTTTCAGTCTACCTATTTGCACCTGATTCTAGACCTGACAAGTTTTTACAAAGTCCCTGGTGACTAAAATATCTAATATAAGAACCCTGTGGCAGACTCTTCTGCAGCATCTCTCTTCAGATAATCCATCCAAGCTTCTGCCCTGTGCTAATGCCCTACCTGTTGATAAAGATAGTAGGACTGTGGTTAGATGGGAGGAGGTTTACACATCTGCTACCTTGCCTTTAGGCCATTTAATTACCACACTCAAATGACAGTGTTTGGTTTCTGTTCTTATTCTTTAAAGTTATCTTAGATTCTCCTACAACAGACTCTAAGCAACAGATGCAGAGTTTACTTTCAAAGGTCAATCAGATTGCCAGGCACAGCATTAAATGCAGTTATGATGCTGTGGATGCTTCTTCGACGGTAGCTGCAAAGGGATCTGTTGTGCAAAAATTGGAAAAGAGGTTGTTGATGGATAGCTGCAGGGTAGCATGGCATCAGTCAGCTTATGCCTGAGAATTTTAAATAAAAAATTCTAGATTCGCCCTTGGACAAAGACTTACTGTTTTGGACCTCAGGCAGGCAGTCTGTTCAAAACATTCCAAGACCAAGGTAAGACCATGAAAGACTGCAGACAGATCCTTTTCTCCTCAGTCCCTAGATAACATAGGAACTACCCAGTTAATTCTACCTCCTTTATTAGAAGGGACCAGAGAACAATCCAGAAACAAAGGAAAACGCCCAGAAAAAGATGCTCTGAAAAATCCCAAGGGGAACCTCCACTGGGAGCCCTTCCTTTGGAGGCGTAAATCTGTGACTGCCACTGCATCCCTCCTCCTGTCCCCAACCTCATTACCCCCCTTTTCTCAAAGGTTGTCACTCTCTGGCTAGGTGGGAAGCTATTACCACAGACATGCGGGTCCTCTCCGTCATCTGGGATTGCTATGCTGTGTCTTGGGAAGACTATCACCCTCTGAGAGGCATCCCGCTGCCTCCTCAAAGTCAGATATCTCTTCTGACTCTCATTATTCAAGACCTCTTGAATCAGGGTACCATTGAGCAGGATTTTTCTTGTCCCAAGAAAAGAAGGGCAGTGGAGACCCATCATAGACCAGTCCATCCTGAACACTTACCTGAAGGTACCATATTTCAAAATGCTCTCTCTTCAGACTCTTCTAACTTTCATTCTTCCACAGGCCTTCCTAGTGTAATTAGATCTAAGGATGCCTACCTTTCATCCTGCTACAAGCTGCCTTAGTGTAATTAGATCTCAAGGATGCCTACCTACACATTCTCATTCGCCCCTCTTGCCGGCGATTCCTCACACTTTGTTTACTGCTCTGCCTTTAGGCCTTTCCACAGTTCCAAAAATGTTCACAAAATGTCTGATGCTTGTGGTAGCTGTCTGCCAAACACAAGGAATTCAAATTTTCCCTTACCTGGATGACCTGATGTAGGGTCTTTCCACAGACATTTTTCTTCAGCATCTTTCAGTTCACCATCCATCTTTTGATAGGTCTGAGATTCATTATAAACTACCAAAAAAAATCGCTCATTGTTCCTGCGCAGGACCTGGTGTTTCTAGGATGCAGGCTGGACACACAAAATGCATGCTTTCCTACCCCAGGAAAAGGTTCTTGCCCTGTCCAGTTACTTCCAAGACCTGTACTCTGCAGCACATTGCTCTGCAAGGCAGATGCTGAGGACTTTGAAATTCATGGCAGCCACTATCCTTATGCTCCCCCTGACCATGCTTCACATGAAGAAAATCCAGTGGTACCTGACATCTGTGTGATTCCAGCACTGCCACTCCTTGGACACCCTGATTCCACTCCTGTATTTTTGCGAGGAGGAGCTTAATGGTGGAAGGGAAAGGTCATCCTCAACCATGGTTACTTTTCATTGCCTCCTGTTCTTCAACAGGTTCACACAGATAACTCAGACAAGACATAGGGGGCTTGGACAGGATAGCACATTGTGAAGGAGAAAAGGAAACCCCCGTTCCTGAAAGAACAAATCAACCTGAAAAAAATGAGAGCTCTTCTGCAAGCACTTCAGATTTTTGCCCACCTTTGGAGACTAGGACCATTCCAAGTATACACAGATGACACCACAGTCATGTGGTACATAAACAGAGAGGTGCCAGGTATTACCAACTTTGCAGGTTAGCACAGGAGGCATGGAATTTGGAAATGCAAATGAACATGTCACTCACAGCCGCATACATCGCTTCTCAGGACAGGGTGCTAGCAGACTATTTAAGTCGCTCTTGGAGGACCCCCATGAGTGGATCTTGCACAGAGAGATCTTCCACAACATCACACTTCAGTGGGGCACTCCTCAGATAGACATGCTCGCTTCCCCAAGCAACCATCATTTCCTCCAGTTCTGCTCTAGGGACTTTTGTCCCACATTCTGGAGGACCAATACTTTCTCTTTCCACTGGACAAGGAAATTTATGTATGCCTTGCCTTCCTTGTCTCTCCCTAAAAATTCATCTCAAGGCACAAAAGGAGACACCCAAGCTCCTATTACTGGCTCAGTTTTGGCCTAGGCAACATTGGTTCCCCTGCTATTTCACCTGGCTAAAGAAAATTGCAGGAGGATTTCTCTGCAGCCAGATCCTATTATGCAGCAATCTGTTTTCCTGAGTAATCAGATGGACCTTGTTACTCAGTATAAAGGACTGCTGCTCCACTCAAATCAGGCTAACCTTATGGATGATACGATTTTAATACCTCAGACATCAGCTGATAAGTCCTACAACAGGCTAAACGACCTGCTACAAGCAAACTTGTATGGCTAAGTGGAAAAGTTTTTCACTCTGGTTCTGCAAACATAGTCAAGATCAGCTCTTAGCACAGGTCCCAACAATACTGCATTACCTGTGCGAGCATCTTCGATCAGGCATAGCCTACTTATCCCTAAAAGCTCATTTGTCTGCTATCAATGTCTGCCTCCCTGTTAGCCCTCCACTTTATGGCTAGGCCAGAGGTCAAGCTTTTCTTCGGGGGAGTTCTGCATCTTTAACTCACCAAGGAAACCCATATGTTCTCCTTGGGATCTTAATTTTATGCCAGAAGAGCTTACTCTGCCTTGTTTTGAACCAGCTCCTTCTGCTTCTCTGAAATTGTGTACATGGAAAGCCCTTTTTCTCTTTGCCTTCATTTCTGCCAAAAAGGATTCTGAGCTACAAGCTCTCGTGGCCATTCCCCCTTTACTCATTCGTCACAATGATAGGGTGACTCTTAGGGCTAACACATCCTTCATACCTAAAGTAGATAACGAGCTCTTCCTCAGTCAAGCCACTCATCTTTTCACTTTCTTTCCCAATCCCCAAAATAGGGGGAAATGACCTTACATTCTCTGTGCATTCACACTTCAACGAAACTAAATCCTTCAGAAAGATTGACTAGCTGCTTATATCCTTTATGACCCCGTAAGCTGGGATTATGAACTGTTGCAGCCTGAATTTCAAAGGCCATTTCCTTCTGCTACTTCCACCACATAAAACCTTGCCTTCCTGTCCCAAACCACATTCTTCTAGGGCAATCACTTTCTCAGGAGCTTTTCACAAAGGAACAGATTCCAAGTCTATCTTGGAGGCAGCCACTTGGTCCTCTGTGCACACCTTTACCTAACACTACAACATTGATGCTTTCTCCAGGTCCAGGACAGCCTTTCTAGGTCAGTCCTGTCCAAACTGCCAGACAGTTCTTCTCCATAGTCAACCACCCTTCTTTCCTCCCACCCTCCTTCAGCTGTGATAATCACCTATATGTCAGAATACTGAAGCAGTGATTTCAATCAGGACATAGTACAGTTGTGTAAGAACTAACAGTAGATGCCCTACTGATCACTGTTGCAGTATTCTATCCCACCCTCTATGCCCTGTTTTTTCTCTCTCTCTCACTTCCATCTTCAGTTCTCTCTCTTTCCTCCAGCATTGCTGTCTTACATGGGTAAGGGGAACCTTTCTTACTAATTCGAGATATTCCCCTGCTAGCTGACAAGTTTTTTCAGTAGTCTTCAGGAGATAGTCTGAGGATACATGCTCTTACCTCTGCCTTGTACAGTTAAGTATATGAGCTGAGGTAATGCGTCAGATGTATGACCTAGGGAAGGCAATGCTTTGGTACCTTAGCTGGATATCCAGCGGTAACGATATATGTCAGGAGTACAGCAGTAATGATCAATAGACATATGCTGTTATGGTGATTTCTTACACAGCTGTACATCATTTGCAGAAGAGAGACACGTTAGCGATTGACTAAAGACAAGAAAAGTTTGAGAGAAACTGCAAATTTTTATCAACACTGGTAGTGTCAGTGGTGCCCTTCAACACGGCAGCAGTATTTCATAGAAGTGTTTCCCACATACACTAGCTGATATTGTTTACCATCATTTATTGGGGAAGATTTATTTGCAGCATTAATGTAAGTGATGCTGCATGTCTGCTTTCACCTCATACATGTCCATTTGTTTGGTAACTTGTTTATCTGCATGAGTTTCCTGATAACCTGTCATTCTTGCCGTCACCTTTCTAGTATGAACCAGTTGTCTCAGCCACTTTCAGTATCCATAAGTTGCTATGAGTAGTTGTGTTCTTTGAATTTCAGAAGTAAAATCTGTTATTGGAGGTAAACAGCAGGACACATTTCACCAAGCTCTGATTTTCCATGTTATGTCACCATATGTATTATCATGGGGCAGTGCCTCATGAAACATTAGTGCCATTTAACTCATGAAACATCAGTGCCGTTATAACTCAAAAGTATAGAATTAAAGACTCTTAATGGCACCTTGGTTGCTTGGCACATTTAGTGCACCACTTTCCCCTACCATCCTTTTAACGGTCTCATTTCTTTCCACATACGTTAGAAGATTTGTGCATGTCTTATGTATTCGTGAATTTTCTCATTTGTTCTAAGTGGAAAGTTCTTCAGTCATTTGCCACCATTTCTGTGCAGTACTTTTTTGTGCTTCTGCTAGCCATCCAGCTTATAACTTCGTTATGTAATCGTTTTCCCTACAAACTTGCATCATTTTTAATAATGTGGAACTCACCTGAACTCTCTGCTTGCCCTTAAGGTACTTGGTAGATGTTCATCAGAGGATCAGAAAGTTGCAGCAGTATTCATGAAATGTTTTTATCATGAAATGTTTTTAATTAGCCGTATGTGAGTATCAGTGTGACTGGTCAGGCTGCCAGAACTTTGACTGTCCCCCCAGTACACTGATGTCCTCCTCACACTGCAACACTGGGTAGAAGGGGGAGCAGGGGAGAATATGTTGCTGATGTGGAGTTTGTGTCAAGGAACAATAAAACTGTAACCATAGCAGACTAATTTTATGATTTCACTGTGCAGAGAGAAAACAGAGTACATTGTGCATACACAAATGCTACATTTCATAAAACCTCTTGAAAGGAAGCTGCTTTCTTGCCCAATAATGTATTCCTCATAGTGGTGCAATGAATGTTAAAGGTAAGTCGTGATGGGAGCTCCTCTATAGACCATTATTCTGTGTCTTGTTTCCTTTGTTTTGTGTAGATGTCTGATGTAGCCATCAGCGTATCTGAGTTAACACTGTTCCTAGTTTAAAAAAATGCACTCACAGTTTACCTCACTTTATCATTTTTAAGCATGTTAATTGTTCCAGTTTAAAGAAATGCTGTGTCCATAGCATTGTTGGCAAGTTCATAATCCCACTTGTATGTGTTTTGTGTGGAGCAGGACTTGTAGGTCGATGAACCACACACACTTTACCTGACATGATCCATCTTTGGATGTGTTAATTGTTATAGTTATGTTCTTCAAAAATGAAATGGTCTATTTGCATTGGTGGTGAATGCATGCTCCCAGGTATGTGTGCACTTTGTGGAGCAGCAGGCAGTCTAGTTCCAAGAACAATATGTAGTGACGAAATTGCATATATCTAATAACTGTTCTGTAATACTAACTTGCAAAAGACCAAGCATGCTAATTGTTGGTAGAATGTGGTTTTGTAAATTCAGGGACCAGTCACATTAACACCTAAGTGAAGTTCTCAAGTTTTGTAGATTTTGAATACAAAGATGATGTACTTTGTTCAGCTGTCGTAATTAGTAACTAGCTTGACTCTGTCAACTGTCTCTACTATTAATTTTCCTGTGTGTATCACACCAGTCATTTTGCTGCGTTTCTCACCCAAACTGCCAACACAAAAGACCCGGCTTAGCTGAATGTGCTCTTGTTTTTCATTAGACACTGCAAATAGTAGCTGCTTCCCTAAAATGCCTGTATCTTTCTTAAATTATAAATGTACACATTTAAAGGGGGTTTGTTGTGCTGTTCTTTCAATAAATGTTGGCTGGGGCACTGAGTGGCTTACATACACACAAAATGAATTACTGAGGAGAGAGGAATAGTACATTTGTGCGAGGATAGGTATTCACTGTAACTGTAGCTATTGGACATTATTCCTCTCTCTCTTACTTCAAATTCTTATGTGCCCCCTCTGTATCTCTTGTTAAGTTTTAGGTATGTAGCTTATTTTGCTGTCCTGATACCATGTGTTTGTGTGAGTGTTGAGGTGATTGGACAGCTGTCTTATTTACGCTTTTGTCAAGGGCCAAAGGTACAGGTTGACAATTGATATTATCTGGTTGGGTCTTGTTATTGGCATCTTAAGCAGTCGTTTGTGGGTTGACAGGTGTGGTGTCCGCTGCTGAGTAAAGTGTGAAGTCAGCTAGCAAACAATTGGCAGAGCTTCGACATCTGCTTTTACAGTGAGTTTTTAACCCAACTGTACTTTTTGTACTACTGAAAGGACCACATCTGTTATTTTCCTTAATGTCAGTGCTGTGGCTACAGAAACTCTGTCTCTGCCATAAAACTTTCTTTAATCATGACTGTCAGCATTAGCATAAATGGCTACTGCTTATACCCCTCAACCTTAGAGCATTAAAAATCCTAGCACACTTGCCTCGACAGTCATACACTTGATTTCGTATGCTAGACATTATATAGTTCATGATAAGGAATCTCTGTATTGGCTTACCTTATTTATTAAGTAAAATTTTGTACCTGTAGACAGGGCTGACTTTTATTAGAAACATCAGTAAACTTAGGAAGAGCAGAGACAACTATGAGTGCCAAAATCATAGTGCTTTGCATAAGTCATAACTGTTTTGCAATACGCTACTGCATGCCTTTCCTCTTGGCATGTTGTATTGCCTTGGGCATGATGGTTTATCTTTGTCCTGCACTAAAAATATTGTCTTGATCATTTAGTAGAGTCTGTAATCACATGACATACTTGTCTAGGGGTAATATTTTTCTAGTTATCCTGCAAGTGTAGAGTAGGCACTCCTCTAATAGTGGCAACACCAGATCAGCCAGCAAACCAGGGGTCTGCAAGGGATGAGAGTGGACGGGGGTGGGGGGGTCCAATGGCAGGCTATTGCTTGGTTTGTATGGATAAGCCTAGAGGTAAAATACCATCAGGATGGTGCTCTAGTGGAATGCTTTTGCATCTCTGCATGCTATACAGTGAGTAGGAGTACAGGGCACAGCAGATGGGTATTCGATGGGGAAGAGATGGGGTGAAAAGTGACATCCGTGAATGCCGCTTTGTGTTTCATTATCCAGGAATTGGATGCTGCGTTAAATAATGTTTTGTTTCTTGTGTGTTGGTCACTGTATTTGTGTCTGTGTTTGTAAACTGGGATAATTCTCCTGCAGCAAGTAATTTACTATGGCAGGGATCCTGTGTGTCTTGACTCTCTGTATGTATTACTTTTACTTCTGATTTAAAATAGCTACCTCCACTGGTTTTAAGGAATGTTTTGAAAGCAATATTCTGACTCTACTAGCTGTTACATCTCCAGTTAAAATTCTGCCTATTTCTTTCAAAGGAATGCAATGTCTGCCTCCCTTAAGAGAACCACTGCCCTGTGCTATACCATGTCTCGTAATGTTTCTGTACCACTCTTGTCCCCTCCCGTACAATGTGTGTTTGGATCAGATACCACTTGCCTTCTGTATGATCAGACATATTTCTGATGAGTTGTCGATGTGTACTTTTTCATGCTATTTGTTGAGTTTTTCCTACAAGGCATTGCTTGTATGATGAATTGTAGCTGATGGCTTTAAACTTCACATCTGTCTGAGTTCTTGGTCAAGTAGCAATCCTAGCTGAACAAAGAAATGCAACAGTAGTGAAATTTACACACAACTGTTTAGGTATTGATTGCATTCATTGACTGCGCTGATATAGTGGCTTGTCAGTGCTGTTAGTATTGTGTCCTACCTAGCTTGTCCCATATCCATGGTGGTGAACCGTGACCAGCTGAAAATGTGCTTTCACCCCTTCCCCCAAAAGGTGCAGATGTAAAGTTTCTCACTTAGGTGTTTATGCAATCTCTAGTCTGAGTTAAGAATTTTTGAGTAGGTAAAGGCATGTGTTTGTATTTTTTTCCTATAACCAGATGTGAAAACAAAAACTAATAAAATGCTGTTACTGCTGGTGATGGGGACACTTGATGAAATGTCTGGAATTTTTTTTTACTGCTGAACTTTACAGCTTTGGTCAGACTTTCTTCAGGATTCTGCTTTAGATTTCTCCTAATTCCATTTTTGCATCTGTAACGGACGTTGATCTGCATAAATGCTATGGGTAAATCAACAAGTCAGTACAGAGTGCTCTGCTAGAAATTATGTGGCGAGTATGGTGTTCTGTAAAGTATCTTCTCTGGCCAAACTATAAAATGGATTCATACAGGTTACCACAAAGTGTATACACTTTCTGAATTCAAGAACAGTCCTACCACAGTGCTGTTGCTATCTATTCACTCAAAGGTTACACTAAGTATTCACATGGTCTACACTTTGTGTAGTAAGCTTTATGAATCCGGCTGTATATTTGTTGGACTGCTTTGTAGTTCCTGTGCAGTTATTCTAAAGCAGGGCGTGAGCTTTATCAGTATAAAGGGAAAAATCTGTTTTGTGCACAGCTGTCACATGCTGTGTCGAGTCATTTTGCTGCCATCTTTATTTTCTCTTTCAGCTACCTGTATTTTTTGTTTAATCAAGTGGTATCCATTGTGGTATCTCTGACCCACGTCTTTACTTAGTGCCTTCTGCAGCTTTTACATATATCATGTGATACCCTGTTTTTTGTTTTCTGATTTTCCGAAAAACATTCAGCAGATGTGGAAAGTGGCTTTTTTAACGTAGGTAATGTTAATGGTTCAATTGTTGAGCCTTGCTGTCTAGACACAGGGTCAGAAAAGTGGTAAATGCAGTAATAAGCAGTCTCTTATAGTTAGCCACCTTGCAATATGCAGGAATTGAGACTGTAGCTTATTTCTTTGTATTAGTATGTAGTATGCAGATCGTGAAGACTTAAATTTACATCACTCCAGGAAGCTGTCATTGTGTACACAGTGCACTTTGGAATGTTTGGTTTGCAGACTCCAGGTGAGGCTTTAGGCCTACTTAATCATGTAAAACAGTTTCTTTTTTCTCTGGAATTTATCAGATGAAAGTGGTGGTTATGAAATTTACAATCGGTAGTAAGTGTATAAGCAGCAAAAGAGTCTGCTGTACATCAGAGTGAACATATCGTTCATATTATTGTAACTGTCAGTGTCAATGTGCCTATGATGTGTAGTATCCTAATTTGTACCATACAAGTGCCTTGCAGTCCCCTTAAATGTATCCTCATATTATCTTTATACCAAAGAATTTTCTGTATAATACATTTGTTTATGGACCGGGAGGAGATTTTTTCTATATGAATATTTTTGTCTTGCTCATTTGTACTTGAAAGTGTTTTATTTTTCTAGAATGTTCTACAATGTTTATTACAATAAAAATATTACATTACATTCAGTGTTCTGTGTTGATTTTTTTATAGGAATGTAATTTGCAAGAAAGAGGAGCTGTGTAAAATCTTACCGGAATCATAGATGTCCTTCTCTTCCATGTTGCAGTATTCTAAACATGAGAATTCCTTTACCTGAGGTGACAGAAAGTCCCAACACATATACAAAAGCGTAGCCTGGCTGCTGTATGGTGCGTGGGACTTCACATATATGTACCATAAACTGTGGGTCACAAATGTGACGTCCGCACACACAGACCTCAGAACTGAATGTCCCAGTTAGTAATCTAAGGGTAGTTGATCAGGATGCCATCCAGAGGGGGGAAATAAGGAACAGGAAGAAAAGGAAGAAGAGGCAGAGTTTCTAAAAGGGGATAGGAGGGAGGGATAGGAACACTGCAACATGGAAGAGAGTGACATTTATGGTTATGGTAAAATTTTACACAACTGTTCTATTTCCTTCTATTCTCATGCTGACATATTCCAAACAAGAGGGGGAGTACCAAAGCTCAGCCTGTGTTAAGGGAGGTGGAAGAAGGGACCTCTCTGAATCCATGCAGGATGGCTTTAGCAAAATCCCGCCCTAGCCCTGGAGATATTGTCCAGCTTGTAATGTTTAATGAATGTGTGGACTGAAGACCATGTGGCTGCCTCCAGTATAGTGGCTGTATCTAATCTTTTGAAAAAGGCTCCAGAGGAGACAGGAGTGGGCCCTCACAGTGTAAGGAAGGTGTTTTCCATGAAAGGAGTAGCAAAAAGAAAGTGTTTGAAATCCAAGAAGATATTTGCTTGGACACAGCTTTCCCAGAGCCCTGGGGTGAAAGGATACAAACAACTGGTTAGGCTTTCTGAAGCTCTTGGTCTTATCTAGGTAAAATCTAAGTTGTCTGTGAACACCAAGGGAATTGGAGCGAACTCTCACTGTCATTTTGTGGGAAAGGAAAAAATATGGATAAGTGGATGGACTGGTTAAGCGAAAGTTCATTGACCACTTTAGGCATGAAGGATGGGTTTGTACAAAGAGAGACCCTATCCTTATGAACCATCAGGTATGGTGGGATAGCCAGGAGTGCTTATAGTTCTGAAATGCGTCTGGCCGAAGTTAGGGCTACAAGAAGCACCGTTTTCCAAGTGCACATCTTCAAGGTAGCTGTGGCTGCTGGCTTGAAGGGACAGTGGTAATTTTTTCTAGAATGACGTTCAGGTCCCAAGTAGAAGGGATATGTGCCCTTGGAGGCCTGATATGAAATGCCCCTTTAAGGAAAAGTTTTACCTGTAATCTGGACAACAAAGGTGGATTGAGAGGTAAGCAAGCAGAGATAGCTGACAAATGGACTTTCACTGATGACTGAAAGTTCAGACTTAAGGAGTTCACACAAATTGGACAAAACTAGAGTTACATCTGCCTGAAAGAGATCTAGTTGCCTGTGAAGACACCAACTGGAGAATCTTTTCCACTTGGATAGGTAGGATCTCCTGGTAGTGGGTTTCCTGGCCTCTTGCAGGACAGAAAGCACGTCCTCCGAATAAAGATGTCTAAAAGGGATCAGAAGTTTGTCACCCACAAGGTTAGTTTGTGGGTTTGGAGGTGTGGATGGATAAGTGATCCCTTCTGTTGTGTGATGAAGTCCACCTTGCAAGGGTAACTTGTGGTGGTTGCCTTTGGCTAAAGAAAAAAGAGAGGAACCTGTGCTGCCTTGGCCAAAAGGGAGTCACCAACAAGGTTTTTGGTTTGTCCTGTTGAATTTTCAGCAGGACTTTCTGTATGTGGGGGGAATGCATAAAGAAACATCTCCCTCCACAAGATTGAGAAGGCGTCCACCCTCCATGCTTGGGGGAGGGGTTCTTGTGCAGAACAGCTTCAGTTTTCTGTTCTGAGGTGAGGCAAACAGATCTATTTATGGTGTACCCCATTGGTGGAATTGTGTCCAGGAAGACATCCCTGTGCAACATCCATTCATGATTGTGTGATTATGACCTACTAACAGCATCTGCCTGAACATTGTTTTGAGATGGGATATAAACTGCCTGCAGTGTCACCTTGGAGAAGGGTACCCATTTCCCAAGCTTGGATGGCCAGCCTGCAGAGTAAGTATGATTTTGCTCCCCCTTGTTTGTTGATATACCACAGGACTGTGGTGTTTTCTGTAAAGATTCTTAGAGGTCCTGGGTGAATGAGGGGGAGGAATGCTTTTATGGCTAGGATGAGGGCAGTCATTTCATTATATTGATGTTTTTCCAAAGACAGGAGTCCCATTGGCCCTGAACATTCAGTCAATTCATAGTTGCTCCCCATCCCAGATGTGAAGCATCTGTGTCCATCTGTTGTATTGCAGGGAGTAATAGTAATCCTGTAATGGTAGTCCTGGGTTCAGGTGAATTTGCTGGATCCACTACAAGATCTCTTTCTTGAGACATGGAAGAAATGGTATCTGAAACTCTAGTGAGTGGGTCATGTTGGGACCAAACATTCTTCAAGTGACATTGAAATTTTCTCATTTGTAACCTGGCTGGGGTAACATGGAAAGCATGGCTGCCATCAACCCCAGGATGCGTAGGAACTCCCTGGCTGAAATGTAGCTGGCTAGAAGTTGGTCTTGGAAACATGTGGTCAGGGATGTGACCTTTTCTGGTAGAAGAAAGGCCTTCATCATATCTGTTCTTATTCTGCAATCCAGGAACACCTGGTCCTGGGAGGGAGGAAGTGGGGATTTGAAATGGTTGATTGTGAAACCTAGGCCTTCGGGGAGGGAAATGGTGAATTTTAGGTGCCTTAGTAGAGTATTTGGATGCTCTGCATGGATAACAAGATAGTCTTAAGTGTGGGAAGATCTGAACGCCTTTTGTTCTGCAAAATGCTACCACGGGAGCTAGACATTTTGAGAATACCCTTGGTGCAGTGGACAATCCAAAGGGCAAGGCAGTAAAAGTGAAAGTGCAAAGATTGCACAGCAAAACGCAGGAATTTCTAATAAGGTGGGTGGATAGGCATGTGAAGATATGCATCCTTCAGGTCTAAAGTGGCCAGATAAGAGTTGGGGGGTCAAGAGTGGAAGAAGAGTTTGGAGGGAGAGCATGCAGAAGGTGGGCACATGAGGGAAATGGTTTAGAAGAGACAGGTCCAAGATAGGTCTTCATGGACCATCCTTTCTTGGGATTAGGAAGAGTCTGGAGTAAAACCCTAGTCCTTCCTGTTCTGGAGGGACTCTTTGAAAAGTACCTTGTCTTACAAGATCTTGATTGACTTGTGGAATTAGATGAATTTAGTCCTTTGAGGGAGGTAGGATACCTTTTGGCAAAGGTTTTTCCCTCCAGGTCATGAAGTATCCTTTTTCCACACTGACAAGACCCAGTTGTCTGAAGTGATCTGTAGTCATAGGGGAAGACAGTGAGAGAGACTGGCAGAAAGGGCAAGATGGAGTGTTACGGTCTGACAGTTATGCATTTAGGCCTGTCATGAAAGGGCTGTCTTGGAGTAGTTTGAAAGGAGGCAGGTCTGGATGAGGAAGGCTTTCTGGCACCTTTTTTGGGTTTTGTGGAAGGTGGAGTGGAAGCCTTCCTGGCAACTCTGGGTTTAGCAGGGTAGTTTTTATGAAACTTAGGCACAGGTGAGACAAAAGGGTGTTTAAGGTCCTGCAGCTGTTTGTTTTTTCCTGCAGGTTTTTAAACAGTTCTGCCAACTGTTTTCCAAAGAGAAGGTTATTGTCCAGGGAGTGTCCTTGATTTTGCTTTTAAAGACATCCAGTAATGGCTGTAGCCTGAGCCAGGAGTACCTACAGAGGACTGAGGCTGAGGCAGCTGACCTGGCTGAAGCTACTGCAGCATCATAGCTGAATTTTGAGTGCCTAGTGACCTGTGCAGCTAAAGAAAGGGTAGAAGCCACCTCTGCCTTGGTGGGAGGCTCTGTTATAGAATTCACTTGATCCTTGGCTTGCGAGACCAGGTCCAAGGCATATGCATTTGATAAAATGAACAAACGTAGAACAACGACACCGCAACACAGCAGATGTAGCAAAAAGTATTTACTGATAAATTAAGCGCTTTTCGTCAAGCCAAATGCCTGACTTCTTCAGAAATGAAACATCTCATTGACAATACACATTAATATAATTAAAGAATTACCCTTCAACTAGAAAAACCTGCTTCAATTAACCAATTGTACATTTACATATGCATTTCATAGTTGATGGCTCTGAAGGCCAGTGTGGAAGATGTGTAAATTTCCTTCCCTAACCTATCCATCATCTTACTGCCTTTATCCGAAGGGAGCAAGGAAGAGGAGGGAATCTGGATTGTTTATCTGGAGAGACTGTTATAACAGCAGGGTCAGCCATAGGAGGCTTGATAAGGAATTTGTAGTTATCAGAAACTTTGTAGAACCTGTTTGGTCTTTTAGGGGCTGGTGGCTGAGAGTCAGGCCTTGCAGCTGAGGCAAAGGTGTCCAAGTAGGCTGAAATCACTGGAGGAATGGCTGAGGGAGGGAGAGAGAGATATAGAAGCTCATATTATCTCTCGAACTTCTGTCATTTGTGTGGAATCCCATTCGAAATACTCCCTCATTTTGGAAATTGTTTCTCCAAAGGTGATGTCTTCAGGAGGGAAATCACCTTCTAGAGAATCCTCTTCAGGAGAGCAATATCCTAAGGGAGAATCCAGTTATAAGGAATAAGAAAGGGACTCATCTAAAGAGGATGATGATGAATCTTCTTTCCAGTGTCTATGCATGGGGTAATGGGCCTAAAGAAATGGGCCTGGGACTCGAAACTGGCAGACCAGAAGGGGCCTGTGATGAAGCATGCCTAAAGGCCATGAAGACCTGGAATATAGAGAATATGCCTGCCAATCAGTAATATGTTATGAAGGAGCAGACAAATGCTTAGACCTGCTTCTTTTTTTTAGAAAAGGGGTCTTTGGTCCAGGCTGAGGAGGCACAGGCCTAGGGTCCGAGGATACCAGAGGCTTAGAGGTGCTTTCCTCAGATATGGAAGCCGTTGGGGTGAACCTGGTTTCCCCCCGACATCAGGAGCCGATGTCGCAGTACATCCGTGGACATGCAGGCTGGAGAAACTGGGGCAGCGTCTGATACAATACCAGCCAAAGCTATCGGACATACCTCAGCCACTAGATCGGCGGTTGGCAAGACCTCCAAATCCAGAGGCGCAGGCATTTTTCCCAGCCTAGCTACCTTTTGTCTTTTTTCTAGGCAGTTCAGCCAAAGCGGCAGGCGTTACTTCCATACCCAAAGCAAGATGCTCAAGACTATCGTTTTTCATGAATAAGTTAAGGGCTGCAAGATGGCTGCGCAGAGTTTTAGGGATGTATGACTGGCAAATGGAACATGCTTTGTAGTTGTGGGTAGGCACTAAACAAAAGAGGCAGAGGTAGTGTCTATCTTTGTGCGGAATTTGACGTCTGCACTTAACATTTTCCCTTCCTAGGTGACATGGATGGAATCGGCTAATATAATAGCAACCAGACAAATGAGCTGATGTTCAACTGGCGGCAGAGAAGTTCTGAGGTCCATGCATGCAGACATTACATTTATGGCCCGTGGTTTATGGTACCTACATGTGATGTCCCATGCACCATGCAGCAGCCAGGCTCAACTTTTGTGTATGGGCTTGGATGTTCAGGTCGTCTCAGGTGGAGGAATCCCTCATGTTTAGAATACTAGACTAGAAGGACATTTTTTCTTACATTTCAGCTTGCTAGTTAAATACCAGAGCTGTGCAGAGTCAGTGGGACTTTGAGCTTAAATGTTGTGGGCTCACTGAATTGCTATTTTATTAAACCATATTCTTGTTTTCTGTAGTGTTTTACTTCATAGGTGCTCACTTGGAAAGGAGCGTGTCCCTCATTCCACCGAGTTTATAATGTTTCATGTGGCCTGTGATGCATTTTGCAGTGTCTTTTGCCCAGCAGAAAAAGTTGCAGTGTATCTGGTTGAAGCAAGGAAATGTTTGAATTCAAAAAATGCTTCTTCCACAAATATGTGAAGCCTATCATTCAAGAAATGTTTAATTTTGTATTGTATATAGACATATTCAAGATGTATCTTTATTTAACCTCATGTTTCTTTATATGCATCATTGTTGCAGCAGCATTCAAGACTTAAGCCACAACTGTATGTTTGGTGTCTGTCCAGATGACCAGACTCCCAGGACTCTTCAGTTGTTTTGGCATAAGCTGGCTCCTTCCCAGTGCAGAAATGCAAGCCTGCAGCCAGATTGAAATAGGTAGGTGCCCCATCCCATCTAAAGTTCTCTATTTTTACCTCAGGCATGTGCTGTATTTTGGCAAGAAAATTCCTGGACATACAGTCTGTGCAGTAGAGTCCTTTTCTCAAGTGAACTTTCAAAGATAAGTGCCCCACTCAGGTAATGTTTTTTTTTTTTCCCTCCTTTAACTCTATTCCCCTCTCCAGTGACTCTAAGTTAGGGAAGATTCTTGAAGAAAGGTGTGGTTGGGCTACTGATCCCAGATCATTTATGCGGCAACACATCATGCAAGACACATTCCAGTCTGCTCCATCAGCCTCATGGGTAGTTCTTTTAGCTGAAAAAAAATGGTGGAGGTTGGCATCAAAGAGGTGTATGATGAACCTGATGTTCTGGCACCCTGTCATAGAAAGTCAGACAAGATCCTCTGGCCTCCAAAGGATTAAAACAATTGGACTTGAGCTCCTGTCATTGACTCAATTGTGGTAGTGACAGCATTGAAAAATGCTCCTACACCACCCAGCCCTGCAGTGCAGCCCCTGAGCAGGGAGTCCCATGCTGATAATCACAGCATTTTGGGAAGCACATTTGTGCAGTTTTGACATTTTCCATGTGGGCACTCCCATTACCTTTCATACAAGCTCAGGTTGCTGCAAGAGCTTGTGGATGAGTTGGCCAGTTTACTGGGTAAATTGCTGACTATGGTCTTCAAATCTGAACTTTGATTGCAGGTTGTGGCTATCTCCAATTTAAGGTCTCACCATGTGGGTGGCTCGTAATTCCTTCTGTGGTGCCGGAGTGTCACACACTGGAGTATTCACTGTCATGCCTGGCTTTGACTTGCAGACTTTGCTGAAAACATCAAGTGAAACATTCCTCAGTGTTTCAGTTAGTGTTCATTTTTGACGTGAAAGAAAAGCTGGAATATTAACCAAGTGAAAGAGGGCAAGACCCTAACTGTTGGCATTATTTATGGCTCCAGAAAGTCCCAGTCAGTATTACCAGTATGGCCAGCAGTTAATTGGGGAAACTGTTGTGGTGAATGGAACTAACATGCCCATGGGAGCTTGAAAGCTGCTACTTGAGCAAGGGATATCAGCAAAATAAGGCGTTCCCACATACGTCCTTTTGGGGATATCAGCAGAATCACTGAAGACTTGCTGGACTCTCCCATGTATTATGGGATACAACAGAGACCTCGTTTCTGATAAAGGAACCACAAAGGAAAAGAGTAGTAGCAGCAAAAACAACCACAGAGGTTCCAAACACGGCAAATATGATCTTTGCTTTGTTTTGTTGATTATTTTATTCTAAAAAATACAAACAGGTAAGCGCTTTCACGGATAACAAACTCCGCTTCATCAGACCATGTTAAACACAATGTAACAGATGACTATTTAAATGTTACAGCAGCCAATCTAGTACAAGTCTAAAAGGAAGGGAAAGGTCAGTATACTTAAATTACATACTGTAGTGCAAAATAGACTTGCTTTGTGCTGACAATTGAAAGCAGCTCACATCCACAATGATGTTATGTGATCCTATCTCGCCTACATTCAGTACTGATGGGCTCGGAGCCGATCCCTTGGCTCCGACTCGGCACGCTATGCTATAGAGCGAGGCCTCTTATTGGCTGAGCTATTTCTTATTTCAGGATGCACCACCACTAATCCCCCAGATCTCGTTTGCCGCTTACAAGCTAGGACGTGGTCTCAAACTTGGCTGGGCTAAGTACTGTTTTATTCAAAGTTTTCCTGTCAGGAATTTTGCTATTTTGAACCCAAAAGCTGTTTTAACAGCTATTGTTGTTGTACAAGTGTATTTGGAAAAAATTTGTTGAGAAAGATTGTGTTTTTTGTTAAGGGAAGGTTTCCCGTAGCGTTTTTTTGTGTTTCCAGGAGGTCAAGTACCTGCTTAAGTTAGGGTCTTGACCCTCATTTTCAGTGTTTGTGGTACTAGTTTGTGTATTGTTTTCTGACATTGTGTTTTGTCTTTAAAAAAAAAAAACTTAAACTTTCTTAGTTTTCACTTTCTTTGTGGTAAATCTTGTTTCTTAGTGTTAGTCAGCATGTCTAAGGAACATAGACCCTCTGGGTTTAAAAATGCAGGTGTGGTTACAAAATGTCCATAACGGACGACCACTCCTCGTGCGTTTATTGTTTAGGCGCCAAGCACCTACAAGAGTCCTGTAGCATGTTTCACGCCTTCTCTTCTAGAGTCCTCCAGGAGAGGAAGAATAAATTAATATTAAAAGGTCTGATTAAGCCCTCTTTCGAGGAGGCCTTATCTTCCTCTTCCTCTCCTACGAAGAAGAAAAAAGCGTCGGCTCCGACCAGTCTGTCGGAACCGACTGCCAAGAAACCACGGCAGGCTTCTCCATCGGCTCCACGGACTTGGGCCGAGGCGGGCAGTCTGCCTCGATGCCTCCAGTCTCGACCCCTCTGGTTTTGGAGCCGAGGACTGGGGCATCGAGAGGCGGGTCACCTTCATCGGCTCCACTGATTTTGGAGCCGATGAGGGTTGCCGGCTCAGACTCTTCCCCTTTGGCGCCGAAGCCCTCTTCGGCACCGAGGGAAATTGTTTTGAGATCTCCCTCGGAACCGATAGTGGTCGAATCCATTCGGAGCCGGTCCCCTAGTCCTATGGAGCCGATGGAGAAATCGGTTCGGACCCGATCGGTGTCATCTAGATCTTCCAAGATGTCTGATTCGGACATCGACAGGGTGCTCCTAAGACTTTTCCAGTCTCCGGTGTTTCAAAAGTTAGTTTCGGCTCCAGCCCATTCGGCTTCGGAGCCGATGGTCCACCCTGCTATTATGGTTCCTCCTCCAACAGCCTCGGCACCGTTGGAGCCGGTGCTGGTGGAGCCGATGGAGGTTTTCGGGTCGGGCCCGACCCTTACTCCAACTCTGGCTCTTGAGTCGGAGTTAGGTACTCGGACTTCTTCTGTCGGCCCCGGGGGGGACGCTTCGGGACTGATGTTTTTGGTCCCAAGCCTTCCTCTCGGTGTGTCGGCTGCGGGAGTGCCATCTACCGTTGTGGCCACGGAGGTGGGACCTTCCCAGGATTCTGGTGGTCCCACCTTCAGGGCCATGAGGAGTGCGTTAGCCAAATCTTCTTTGGCTACCTCCACGGTCTCCCCAGCTCCTTCCCTGCATACTGAGACTGGGTCTTTGGCAGTCCCCCTGTCCTTAGACAGCGGAGCCCCGGGGCCTGAGGTTACCCCCACTGGGGGTTCCCCCCTCCTGGGGGTCCCTCTGAAGCTTCTTCGGAGGAACCCCCCAGGAAAAGATCGTGCAAGAGGAAGCACATTGACTCCCCTGATGAGTCTCTTACATCAGACACTGATCTCGATGATGCAGAGGGATCCCCTAAGTCGTCCTCAGATGATGTCTCCTTCGCAGACATCCTGGAAGCCCTTAAACAACGAGGCGGCTGGCAATCCAAACCCCCTTCTGCTGATGAGTCGGTGTTCCTTAAGGCCTTCGGGGCTCAGCCCTCTGCCTCCTGGGTGTCTCCGCCCTTCGACGAGCTCTTGGATTTGATCTGTCGAAGGGCGTGGGAACACCCAGACTCTGTGGAACCGGTGCCTGCTCGTCCTAATAAGTTCCTGTCAGCACCCCGGAAAAGAGTTTCTGATGAAAGGTGTGGCTGTAGATGCTTTGGTGGTGGCATCTGCTACCCAGCAAGATGTAGCAGAGGCTTCGACGTCTGTCCATCCTCCTAATAAGGAGTCTAGGAGCATGGATCGGTACGGTAAGCGCACCCTAAGAGCGGCCTTTACATTAAGGTCCTTGAACTATCTCACGCACTTTACCAGATTTCAGAGGGATCTGATTAAAGAACTTTCCGATACCCTCTTGGGTAACCTGCCTGAGGAGCTGGCCCAGATGGTTGGCTCTCAGCTGGCTACTCTGTCGTCCATATCAAACTCGTCCATGAGGCTCATTTCTTATGTGGCGAAGGCGAGTAGAGCAGTACAGGCATTGCTCTACGGAGACAAGCCTGGCTCCGCCTGTGTCATTGCGGAGGCCTTTAAGTCTTCCTTTGCCGGCGCCCCTTTGATGGGTCCTCCTTGTTTGGACCCAAGGTAAAGGACACACTGACCCGCTGCGAGCAAGAAGGTAAGACTTTGACTGCAGTAGGGTCACAATTTTCCACTCCCTTTCGGCCTTACCCCAAGGCTAAAAGAGGAGGGAAAATGTGGTTCCGTAGATCTCAGAAGTCTTACCCCTCACAGCAGGACAATCCCCCTTCTAGAGGCAGGGGAGGGGGAAATTCTTCTGGAAGACGCCGTCCCAGAGGTGGCAGAGGCCCTCGCAACACTGGAGACTGCGAGTCCTTTCGTGGCTCTTCAGCCTTTCACAGTCCCTGAGGGATTGCCCGACTGTGCAGCTCCGGAGCCAGTCGGGGGTCGTTTTTCGAGGCACCTAAAAGCCTGGGAAGGTATCACTCAAAACCGATGGGTGCTTCGAATTATCGCTGGAGGTTACACCATCCCTTTTTCTCACTCTCCACCTCAGTCCAAAAAAAATCCCAGACCCGCCACCCAGTCAACGGGAAACTGCAGCCTCAGAAGTTTCAAAGCTGATGCAAAAAGGAGTCATCCAACCGGTCCCTGCAGACCAGATCAGATTAGGGACTTACTCAAGATTCTTTTTGAAGGCCCATTTTGGATCTCAGCATTCTAAACCGTTCAGTCAAAAAGTCCAAGTTCCGAATGGTCACCCTACAAACCATTCTCCCATTGCTGGAGAAAGGTGTTTGGATGTGCTCCATAGATCTCAAGGACGCTTATTACCATATCATGGTACATCAAGCGTCCAGGAGACATCTGCGCTTCAGCCTAGGAGACAGTCATTTTCAGTTCCGCGTGCTGCCCTTTGGTCTCACCACAGCCCCCAGGGTGTTCACCAAATGTTTGGCGGTCGTGACTGCTCACCTGAGAAGTCTAGGATTCCAGGTGTTTCCGTATCTAGACGACTGGCTCCTAACTGCCACCTCCAAGCATCTACTATTGCGGAGCCTACAAGCCACGATATCACTGGGCAATTCCCTTGGAATCACCTTCAATTGGCCAAAATCTGTGTTGCTGCCATCTCAACACATAAGATTCATCGGAGTAGAGATAGACTCAAACCGAATGCGGGTCTATCTACCTACAGACAGGATACAAACCATACAGGCTCAAGTTCGAGCCTTACTTCCCAGATCCAAAGCCCCAGCCAGAATGGTCTTGCAGCTATTGGGATCCATGTCCGCCACGGTTCTTCTAGTTCCCCTAGCAAGGTTGCACATGAGAATTCTCCAGTGGCTTCTTTCAACTCAGTGGTCCTTTCAGGAACTCCCTCTCAGTCACCTCATATGGATCACGGAAACCTGCAAACGGGACCTTCGCTGGTGGCTGGTGCCCTCCAATCTGGATCAGGGGCGACCCTTTGTTCCACCTCCTCCTGTGGCCACTTTGACCACGGACGCCTCCCAGATGGGGTGGGGGGGGCATTCCCTGGGCAGGTCAGTCCAAGGCAAATGGCATTCGGAAGAGACCCTACTTCATATCAACATCCTAGAAATGAGGGCGGTGCTTCTGTCCCTTCAAGCCCTTCACGATTACCTCTCTCAGGGCGTAATTGCCATTCACTCCGACAACATGTCAGTGGTCTGGTACCTGAACAAACAGGGAGGGACCAGATCCTATCCCCTTTGCAGAGAGGCCATGAGAGTTTGGGAATGGGCAGTGTCGACCAAATGCTTTCTAATGGCGACTCATATCCCGGGCAAGTCCAATGTGATAGCCGACAGACTGAGCAGAACTATCATCTCTCCACACGAATGGTCTCTGAACATTACAGTTGCAAATCAGATTTTCAGCAAATGGGGATTTCCGTGTTGCGACCTCTTCGTGACTCCGCTGAATGCGAAGTGCAAAAAGTTCTTCTCCCTCACCCCGGCTCCGGGGAAGAACCCTATGGACGCACTAGCCCGTCCGTGGCCCACCGGCTTGCTTTATGCTTTTCCTCCAGTTCCTCTCCTTCCCAGGGTGATCCAAAAGGTGTCTCTTTTGGGGAGCAAAATGATCTTAGTTGCTCCTTACTGGCCTCGTCAAGTATGGTTCCCCTATCTTCGGAAATATGCACTGGAAGGTCCATGGTTCCTGGATCAGAACCCAGACATATTGGTTCATCAGTCGGGACTATTCCACCAGTCCCTACACACCTTAAAATTGACGGCTTGGCTCCTCCTCTTCCGACTATAGTCAGGAATCATACCTTGGATCCGGAAGTTGTACACATTTTATCCTCGGCCCACAAGTCTGCTACAAAGAAATTGTATTCTAGCAAATGGAAAAGATTTGCTATTTGGGCTCAACTCCGGGGTCTGGATCCCATCACTATTCCTGTATCAGAAGTACTGAAATTTCTAACTTCTCTTTTCAATCAAGGCTCTTCAGTCTCTACCATCAAGGTTCAATTGGCAGCTATTTCCAATTTTCACGAATCTATAAACCCACCTTTAATGAGCAACAGATTGTGTAAGACCTTCTTGAAAGGTGCTGCGCTTTTAAGACCTCCGATTTCTCATCCTGCTCCTCCATGGGATCTCGATGTGGTGTTACGCCTTAACTTCCTCCCCTTGAACCGGCAGCAACATGTGATTTAAAATTTCTATCGTGGAAAACTGCCTTTCTGGTGGCGATTACTTCTGCCAGAAGGGTTTCAGAGCTTCAAGCTTTGTCTGTAAAACCTCCGTACTTGGTTTTCACAAAGATAGAGTATCTCTCAGGCTAAATCCATCCTTTGTCCCTAAAGTTTGTTCCAGTTTCTGCCTACAACAGTCATTAGAACTTCCAGTCTTCTTTCCGAAGTATTCTAACAAAGCGAAATTCATATTCCACACATTAGATGTCCACAGGCAATTGCGTTTTTATTTAGATAGGACCAAACAAACAAGGAAAACAGATCAGTTGTTTGTATCCTTTTAGGACAATAAATTGGGCAAAGCCGTCACAAAGGTCACTATTGCCAAATGGATCAGGGACTGTATTACTCAAGCTTATTCTTATTATAATAAAGAGCTTACCACCTCTGTCAAAGCTCATTCTACAAGAGCTATGGCTACTTCGATAGCATTTCATTCTAAGCTTGCCATTAGTGACATTTGTGCTCTTGCTACATGGTCCTCCCACACTTTCATTTCCCACTACAAATTGGATGTGGCATCTAGAGGACGCGAGCTTCATTTGGTTCCACAGTGCTCAGGAGTGTTTTCCAATGAGCCACCCAGGATTTAGGTGCTAGGGATGCTGTCCCATCAGTACTGAATGTAGGCGAGATAGGATCACATAACATCTTTTAGTTATGTACTTACCATAACTTTAGATGTTTGGAATCCATCTAGCCTACATTCTAATAACCACCCTCCTTCCCCCTTCCTTGGAGATCAGAGGATATCAGAAGGTCCGAATCCTGTTGTTTCATCTTGAAACATCTGACAATGTTATATAAACAAGTTGTGTACATGTGCATGAATGCGGACAAACAAGATCTGGGGGATTAGTGGTGGTGCATCCTGGGATAAGAAATAGCTCAGCCAATAAGAGGCCTCGCTCTATAGCATAGCGTGCCGAGTCGGAGCTGAGGGATCAGCTCCGAGCCCATCAGTACTGAATGTAGGCGAGATGGATCCCAAACATCTAAAGTTATGGTAAGTACATAACTAAAAGTTAAGCACTATTAAACTATTGCAACCTTAAAAACACAATATACATAAAAACAGATTAGTATACAAATAAGTAGCAGCATTCATAAATGCAGCAACTAATAATAAAATGTCTAAAAAATCCTGCTAATTCCTTGCTATGTCAGCATGGACAGTGATAAAAAACAAAGCAGTCGATCTACTGAAAGTCTAAAGACAGAAGTAGTTGAACTAGTGTAGCTATTATATGGTACTTATAAAAACTGCCTCATACTAAAAGTATAGTTAACAAAAATGAATAGAATGGTGTATAAAATGTATGACATGCATATACTACCAAATGCATAATTGGGAGATATAAATATAGTAATGAAACATCATGATAAAAAATTGATGTTATATTGACAGCAAGGGCTAACGATGTTTCAGAGCTCATGCTTTAAGGAAAGGTTTTAAACCCGGGGGTTGTCAGCTTGTAGCTGAATAATCCATTTCTGTTCTATGGATTCAGTCTTGTTTAATAGATCACCACCTCAAATATTGACATGCATTAACTCGAAAGCAAAGAACTTGAACTTATGACTAGGGCCTGTCTCATTAACATGCATAGCTAAAGCACTGGATACTTTCACATTTCTAATGTCTCTCAAATGTTCAAGGATTCTATCCTTGAAAGCCCTTTTTGTCTTACCTACGTAGTAGGTAAAACAAGTGATGCAGAAACAGAAGTGTACCAGATTGTTGGTCGGACAATCCGCATAGAAACTAGTGACAATATTGAAACCAAGTTGGGGGTGAAGGAAAATGACCCCCAGTGTGTATCCATATACAAACCATACAGTACCCTTTCTGTCAGATTGGGCATAGCTAGGAGGATTCAGTGGTCTATAACAAAGTTGATTTTTGAGAGATTTGTTGATGTCCTTCAAGGATGCATCTGCAGTCCTAACATATGGGTTGTCCTGCCTCAGGCAGCCCTTCGGTCGGCCGGATTCCAAAGTCTGGGTCTGGCCTCGGCTGATGTCGCACTTCACCCGACGTCATAGCTGCTGTTTATTGGGTATAAAGGCATCAGCCGATGCCATTTTTCTCGGTCTTTCTTGCCGCGCGGTGCCCGAAGCAGAAGCTGTTCGCAAGAGCTGGTCGGTCAGATCCAGAGATTACTTCTACCGAAGACTTCTAAAAAGCTAAGTACCCCGTTGGGGACTCTTTCTTGCCTCAGCCGATGTCAGAAAAAGTAAATAATTGTTTAACTTGTGGGAAACAAATACCTCATAAGGATTTCCACTCTTACTGCCTTCCTTGCTTAGGCCCAGACCACGACGTATCAGCTTGTCTAGCCTGTGCTTCCTTCAACCGACGGACACTTAGACGTCGGTCGGAGTTTGCAGAGGAGTTTTTTGGTCCCGCTTTTGCTTACAAAATGTCGTCGGAGACTCCGACTTCACAATTAGCTAAAAGCGTAAGGAAAAGGACCGACACTTTCGCGGTCCGGTTTTGGCCAAAACCACGGTTAAGCCAACCGAGTGTCTCGGTTTCGGCGAAACCGAGTCCTCGGTTCTTCCTTCGCCAAAGCTTGCCTCCTATAGCCGAGGCCTCACACAGCATGGCTGAATCCGCTACTGAACTTACCCCTGCTGTAGCAGGCTCCCAGGATTTATCAGATACTATTCCTTTAGACATATCTACTCCTGCACATGGAGCTGCTAGGCCCCCTGCATCTATGTCTATCAAGGCTTTTTCTAGGGCTAAAGCAGCTAAATCTTCTAAGGCCTTGCCTGCTAAAACCCCCTCACACAGGCCTACCTCCAGTTCCCAAATGCTCAGCTTGGCTGAGGATCTCATTTCTTTGATCAGGGGATCCCAACCTCACCCAGACAGGGCCTCTCAACCCCCTCCAGAGAAGAGGCCTAGAGCAGAGCCCCCGGATCCTGTTTCTACAGACTATTCCTCGGATGATTCAGACAACTCAGGTCCTCCAGAAGGCCCATATTCTCCTTATGAGGATTCTGATGCAGAAGACTCCATTCCTTCTGCCTCTCCTCCAGAGGAATTTTCTTTTGGGGAAACCTTACATGCTATGAGAGAGCATTTTCAATGGCAGGGCCAGGATTTCTCAGATTCAAGGAAAAGGCTAAGGACCTTTTTACATTTGCCACAGCATAGGCCTTTAGCCATTCCTCCAGTACTCACAGTTGTTGATGATGCTTATAATGATGCCTGTACTGCCCCTGACTCTATTCCCCCGGCCCCTGCCAAGCCCGACAGATATTACAGGGTCCCGGACACACACTTTCACTTGTATAAGGCTCCTATTGCAGATCCTGAAACCATTTCACAGGGCCCCAAAGCTGTAGCAGCTGCCTCTGCCAAAAACCCCCTCCCCTCTGAAAGAGAATGTAGAGCATTAGAGAGATGGGGTAAAAAAGTTTATACTTCTGCTACTCTTTCGGCTAGGGCCTTAAACTGTCAATTCCACATGATTCAGTATCAGGAATTTTTGTTAGACCAGCTAAATAAAAAAACTGTCCTCTCCTGAACCTATAGACCGTAAGTCCCTTCAGGATTTGGTACATAACACTCAGCAGGTCAGTAATCATTCCTTAAAATGTGGCTATGATGCACTGGAGGCTTCCTTTAGATCAGCTATGACTGGAACAGTGATTAGAAGGCATGCCTGGTTAAAAGAGCAATCCTTACCAGACCATGTAAAGTCAAAGCTTCTAGATGCTCCCATGGAGAAACAAAGTTTGTTTGGTTCCCCTGCACAGCAAGTGCAAACAGTCAAGGATTTCTTACAGGTCCAGCCTCCGAGGTTTAGTAGAAACTGGCCTTCGAAGAATTGGTCCTTTCCAGATACCTCCAGAGCACAGAGAGGCAGAAATAGGCGCCCAAGAGGCAGAGGTCAATCCAGAGGTGCCTACAGGGGACGTCAGTGGCAGCCTAACAACCAGAGAAGTACTGCCACAGATCCAGCTACGACCACTCCCACAGGACAGACACAATGACTTGACTCTGATACCGCCTACCAGGGAACAACTGCAAGCACCCTTAGGTGGAAAGCTTGCCTTATTTTCCGTAAACTGGCATTACATTACAGGAGACAAATGGATTTTACAGACAATAGACAAAGGCTACAGGTTTCACTTCCACACTCTACCAAAAAAGAGAGGAATGCCAAACCTACCACCAAACCAAAAAACAAATGCTCTAGCACAAATCAACCACCTACTAAGGATGAGAGCTATAGAAAAGGTACCGCCTATGGAACAAGGGCAAGGATTTTACTCCAGACTTTTCCTGGTTCCAAGAAAAGAAAACCAATGGAGACCTATTCTCGACCTGTCCGCTCTGAACGCATATCTCATTGTTCCAAAATTCAAAATGCTGACCGTACAGCAATGTCTTCCCATGCTGGGCAAGGAGTCTTGGCTGGTGACTCTAGATCTCAAGGAGGCATACCTGCACGTCCCTATACGACCAGATTGCAGAAGATACCTCAGATTTCTTGCAGGATCAGAGCATTATCAATTCTCAGCATTGCCCTTTGGCTTATCTACTGCGCCCAGAGTATTCATGAAATGCCTGGCATCAGTAATTGCTCATTGCAGGCTTCAGGGAATTCAAATTTATCCATACCTGGACGACTGCCTGATACAAGCGGACAACAAGACCAAATTAACAAAAGATTTGGAAAAGGTAATACAACTACTGCAAGCCCTGGGATACACAGTCAACATGAAAAAGTCAAGGCTTGTACCATCCCAAAGGATAACATTCTTGGGTGCAGAATTGGACACAACAAAGCAAATGGCATTTCTCACAGCAGAAAAACAAAAGCAACTACCACTCTATTTCATGGCATTAACAACGCAGAACCAGCTTACAGCAAGTAAAGTCCTGCAAGCCCTCGGATACATGGCATCCTGCATAATATTGATTCCACATGCCAGGCTACATATGAGGAAGTTGCAATGGTACCTAAGGAATTTATGGTCTCAACACAAGCACAGTCTAGAAGCCCAGATTCCAATAATTCCATGCCTGAAACAAGAATTCCAGTGGTGGGCTCAGGCCTGTCAGCTGAACAGAGGTCTGCCCTTCCACAAACCTCACCCAAGCCAGACTATCACCACGGACGCCTCAGACCTAGGCAGGGGGGCACACATGGTGGACAAGTGTATATAAGGCCTATGGACACAAGACCAGCTGAACCTACATATAAATCAAAAAGAGATGCTGGCAGTGAAACATGCACTTCAGACATTCAGACCTTTTCTTCAACAAGGTCATTTGCTGATAAGGACGGACAACACCACAGTCATGTGGTATATCAACAAACAGGGAGGCACACACTCATATCCTCTATGCCGGATGGCAATGGACCTGTGGAATGTGGCCCTGAATCACAACATTCAACTCCAGGCCAAATTTGTGCCAGGAAAAGAAAATGCACTAGCAGACACCTTAAGGAGAACTACCACGGATGCCCACAAATGGATGCTGCATCCAGACATCTTCAAAACCATTACAAAGAAATGGGGACTACCAGAAATAGACCTGTTCGCATCCCCACACAACCACCAAGTGAGGAAATTCTGCACAAGGACATACCACCCACTTGCTTGGAAGGTGGACTCCCTATCCTTCAGTTGGGAAAACCTGACAGCATATGCATTCCCACCTCTTCCTTTGATGCACAAAGTGCTACTGAAGATCAAAGAGGATCACCCAAGGATCATCCTGATAGCTCCAGACTGGCCGAGGCAGCATTGGTACCCGCTACTGAGGAGTATGTCTCGGACACACGCATGGCCTCTACCTCTGGTTCCTTTACTGCTAACACAGAACAACTACAAGATCCTACATCCAAACTTGAAAACACTGCAGCTAGCTGCTTGGAATATTACATAAAGCAAAATAACCCAGACTTATCTCAGAGGGTTAAAGACATTATCCTGGAGGCTCGCAGACCCTCCACAAGGAAGACTTATTCAGCCAAATGGAAAAGATACCTCATTTGGAGTGCAGCAAAAGGAGAAAATGTATCATTAGCAAACATAGCTAACATCCTGGAATACTTAGCAGAACTTTTCCACAATGGCCTGTCTTACTCCTCCATTAAGATTCATGCATCAGCAATTTCAGCAGAATACAACATGGATCCTCCAGTCTTCTCTCATCCTCTACTCAGGCAGTTTCTGAGAGGAATTAAAATGTAAAGCCTCCAAGGAAGCCACCTTTGCCTACATGGGACCTTAACTTTGTGCTGGAAAAGGTAACACTTCCCCTTTCAACCAGCAGCAACAGCAGAATTACAGTTCTTATCTTGGAAAACTGCTTTCCTGCTTGCAATCACTTCAGCAAGAAGGGTTTCTGAATTACAGGCATTAATGGCAGTACAGCCCTTCCTTAACTTCCATCAGGATAGAGTGTCCTTGAGAACTAATCCTACTTTTATGCCAAAAGTGGTCTCCAGGGTATCATTGAACCAAGCAATCCACCTGCCAACATTCTTCCCCAACCCACAGAACAGGGGGGAAAGACTACTACATACATTGGATGTGCACAGGCAATTGCGCTATTATCTGGACAGAACCAAAACCAACAGAAAGACTGACCAGCTTCTGGTAGCGTATGCAACAGGAATGGAAGGAAAAGCAATTTCAAAACAGACAATCTCAAAATGGATAGGAAATTGCATTAGATTTTGTTACTCATTCCATGGAAAGACAACTCCAGAAAACATCAGACCTCACTCCACAAGAGCTACAGCCACTACTACAGCTTTCCTACGAGGAGTGGCTACCAAAGACATTTTAGAAGCTGCTACTTGGAGCTCCGTGCATACATTTGCCAAGCATTATAATCTACCTTTATACTCCAGATCCCGAGCAGGTTTTGCAACTGCTGTTTTGCAAGGGATCTTAGCTACACCATAATCATCTCAGTGCCTCCACCCCCAGTTTGGCTATGGTATTCTACCCATATGTTAGGACTGCAGATGCATCCTTGAAGGACATAGTACAGTTTTGTACCTACCATAAATGTAGATGTCCGAGAGGTATGCATCTGCAGTCAGGATTACCCACCCTCCTTCCCCTTTGTGGTACTCCTAGGGTATTTGCCCATCTTGTAGCTAGCTGGGGGAATCTATTATGGTGTATTTGTTTGTATATATGTATATACATGCTTATATTGTTTGCTCTCTACTGTTTGGAACCATTTGCATTTATCCAAATTTAGTCTTCCTAGAGGGCACCTGTCATCTGGGGAAGAAACACTGAGGAAAATGGCGTCGGCTGATGCCTTTATACCCAATAAACAGCAGCTATGACGTTGGGTGAAGTGCGACATCAGCCGAGGCCAGACCCAGACTTTGGAATCCGGCCGACCGAAGGGCTGCCTGAGGCAGGACAACCCATATGTTAGGACTGCAAATGCATACCTCTCGGACATCTACATTTATGGTAGGTACAAAACTGTACTTTCCTAAATGTAAAATCAGGCTTATTTCCAATCACTCCTTGTAGTTCATGTATATTTAGAAGAATATCCCAGTTGGCACTGATAGTATCACATACCATGCTGATGTTACTAGCATAGGTCAAAGGCATCCTAAGCTTATTGCCAACATTCATAGGGGTACGACTCTGATCAACAATTTGTTCAGGAGTCTGTGCAGAGGTAGAGCTATGATTAATACTAAAATATTGTTTACATCTGCCTTCCCTCTCATTCCAGGCATTTCTCCTGTATCCTCTGTTTATAAATTCTTCCTTAAGTAGGATGAGTGCCTTTTCTAACTGTGCATCCTCATTATGTAGATGCATGATATGGAAAATTTGCCCCCGAAGCACATTTAGTTTGGTATGATTAGGATGCATGCTATTATTGTGTAGAAAGTTATTTCTTCTGACACTCTTCCTGTAAACGCTCGTGGACATGGAATATAGGGCATCCCTACTGATCTGTACATCTAAGAACTCTACAAGAGTAGAGGAATATTTATAGGTAAATTTCAAAAAGGTGTTCACTCCATTTTTATACTGAAAGAAATCCAGCAAGGATTCTTCAGGGCCCTGCCACAGCAAAAAAATATTGTCCACAAAGCGCGTGTACCATCTAATCAATCTGCCAAACCTGTCATTGGATAGAATGTACTGATTTTCCCAATTGACCAACATTAGGTTGGCATAGCTATTCGCACAAGCTGTGGCCATAGCCACGCCACCTTTTTGCAAATAAAAAAAGTCATTGAAAACAAAAGCATTAATGTTAAGTTGTCTATCTCGCCTTCAATCTTGCTGGTTGGGCTCGGAGCCAATCCTCTGCTCCGACATGGCCATCTTCTAAAAGCTTGAGAGCTATTTACTGGCTCGAGGCCTCCCCATATCCCACAATGCCTGGCGCTAGATCCCCAGATCTCGTTTGCCACTTCTGCTACGAGGTTGCTTTTGCTGGCTCAGGTCATATTTTTCTTCTTTTTGATAGGCTTTATAAAAAAATTTCTTATAGATAGTTGGTGTTTAAATTTATTATAGTAGTTTTAGTACTCTTATTGTCTCTGTGTAGTTTTAGACCTATCCCATCCCCTTTAGAAAACTCGTTTTTACTGTTAGAGAGTTTTCTCCTCCTCCCTCTCTTTTTCTCTCTTCAAGGTAGCCGTTTTTAGTTAGAGGCTAACCCTTGATCTCTAAAATACTTTTTATAGTTCTTTCAGGTAGAAATAGTTGTAGTCTTTACTATTTTCTGCTATATATTATAGTTATAGGTTAGGGGTGGTAACTGGTGTTTTGTGTGTGTGGGGTTTTTTTTATACTTGTTACCTACTGTCATACTGTTGACCTTTTTTTCCTGTGATATTTCCTTTTTGCAGGATGTCCAAAGATACGAAGGTATCGGGATTCAAGAAGTGTGACTCATGCTGTCAGAAGATGTCTCTGACAGATGGTCACACTTCTTGTGTCTACTGCTTGGGTGCCCTACACCTGCAGGACTCTTGTTCGGTGTGCCACGCCTTTAGTCCAAGAGTCCTGCAGGAGGGTAAGAATAAAGCTAATCCTTAGAGGATTACTAAAACCTGAAGGGTCACCGGCTAAGACTCAGCCAGGGAAACCCTCCAAGCCAACGAAGCCGTCTGCTCCCAGCTCGGAGCTGTCATCGGGTGTGGCGTCTGCTTTGACTTTGGTTCCAGCCAGAACCGAAGTACCTGCCTCTCAGTCTGCCCTGACCCTGGTGTCGGAACCTCCAGGGAGCCAAAAGCGTTCTAGGACCCCATCCCTAGAGTCGATTTGCTCAGCTCCGGGGTCGCCTCTGTTACAGTCGGAGCAAAGTCACCGATCTTACTCTTCTCGGTCTTCGAGACTGTCTGACCATGACTTGGAGAGAGTGGTGAGCAGACTTCTAAAATTGCAGGCCCTGGCTAAAATGTTATCCAGCCCCCCTCATCAGGGTTCAGCTCTGCCCGTCTCTACAGTAGTTCCTCCTTCGACTCACCCCTTGAGTTCGGAGCCGGTGCTTGTTGGGGTTCAGATCGTGGAACCGTCGGCGCATATACCTACCCTTTCGGTTTCTTTGGCTCCAATCACTTCCATGGTGCTGTCCTTGGAGGGATCTGGGCGCCGAGACTCCCTCGTTGGCTCCGAGGGGGCGTGTGGCATCGGACCCTTGTCCGACCCCGTTCTCCCTCTCGGAGCTTCGGCACAGGTGAGCTCGGCTCCTACATCAGCCTCAGAGCTGTCTCTCTCGGTGCTGGGGAGGGTTCCTTCTTCTCTGCCGGGAAGGGGTGCCTTCGAGGTCATGAGGAGTATGCTGGCCCCTGAGTCAGCCCCATGATCAGCCTCTTTGGCTCCTCCCTCCATGGTGCCTGCGTCTGCCTCTACCCCTCTCCCAGACCCCAAGTGAGGAGAACAAGCGCTCCAGGTCACCCCAGTGGGTGTGTCTTCCACTTCCGAGGCCTCCTCTGATCATTCAGAGGAGCCCCCTCGAAAGAGGAAATGCAAGAGGAAGTATGTTGACTCCCCTGAGTCTGTCACTTCGGATACCAACTTAGAGGATTCAGAAGGGTCCCCAAGGTCCCCCTCTGAAGATGTCTCCTTCTCAGACATCCTTGAGATGCTTAGGCAGAGGGGGAACTGGACTACCCTTAACCCTTCTGAGGATGAGTCGGTATTTCTGGACACGTTTGGTTCTCACCCCTCCACCTCCTGGGTGTCTCCACCTTTGGATCCACTGATGGCAGTGGTGGCTCGAAAGGCGTGGTCAGCCCCAGACACAGTGGAACCAACTCCCCGAAGGCCCACGAAATTCATCACAGCACCACAAGACAAGCAATTTTTGACAAATGGTGTCCCTGTTGATGCTATGGTGGTAGCAGCGGCCACGAAAAAGGAGTTGGCTGAGACTTCTTCATCTGTCCATCCCCCTAAGGAGTCTAGGATGATGGACAGATACGGGAAGCGGATGATTTCCTCAGCGACCATTTCCATGTGGTCACTGAACTATTTGTGCCATTTTACCCGCCTTCAAAGGGATCTTCTTAAGGAGCTAGGAGATGCCCTTCAAGATCCATCAGCTGCGGGGGCCAAGGATAAGATTACCTCCCAGCTGGCGACTCTTAATTCGATAGTGAACTCCTCCATGCGGCTCATTTCTTATGCGGCCGATGGGGCGAATAGGGCCGCAGGCACAGGTGTGGCCTTGAGAAGGCATGCTTGGATGCGGTTATGTAACTTTGCAGAACCCTTCAAGGCGTCTTTCACCAATACCCCATTTGATGGTTCTGCTCTTTTTGGACCACAGGTGAAGGATACCCTTACCAGGTGTGAGCAGGAAGGCAAGATTCTCTCTGCTGTGGGAGTCTGTTTTTCCACTCCTTCTAGACCATACCCCAAAGGTCAGAAAAGTGGGAAGATGTGGTCCCGGAAACCCCAGGGAGCCGTGCCTGACACACGTGGTGAGTTTCCCTCCAGGGGCAGAGGAGGGAACAACAATAGACACCACCCTCGAGGCAGAGGGGGCCCGCAAAATCAGGGCAGCAGAGATTCCTTCTCTGACAAGCCCTTCCAGCATCCCTGAGGGGCTGCCCAGCTGCCCGCCTTCGGAGGCAGTCGGGGAAGATTATCGCTGTACCCAAAAGCCTGGCAAGACATAACTCAAGACAGATGGGTACAGTCTATCATATCCGAAGGTTACAGAATTCCCTTCGTTCATACACCCTTAAGGTCAAACAAATCCCTTCCAGATGTTCCACCCAGTCTAAGGGAACAAGCAGTGCAAGAGATCTCAAAACTGCTACAAAAACGAGCCATCCAACGAGTCCCAGTAGACCAGCAAGGATCCAGAATTTACTCAATCTTTTTGGTACCAAAAAAGACAGGGGACTGGAGACCCATTTTGGATCTCAGCAGACTAAACAGGTCTGTACAAAGAACGAAGTTCTGGATGGTCACGCTTCAGTCCATTCTACCCTTTTTGGGTCAGGACAATTGGATGTGCTCCATAGATCTTCAAGATGCGTACTGCCATATCAAAATGGACAGGCACTCCAGAAGATTCCTCCGCTTCTGGCTGGGAGCCAGTCATTATCAGTTCCGAGCTCTGCCCTTTGGTCTCACCACAGCCCCCAGGGTGTTCACCAAATGTATGGCAGTAGTTACCTCTCACCTGAGACGGCAAGGATTCCAGGTGTTTCCCTATCTAGACGACTGGCTCCTTACTGCTACCACCAGACATCAGCTGCTACGAGCCAGGAACTACACCATCCAAACTTGCTCCAAGCTAGGTATCACAATAAATTTTGAAAAGTCTGCATTGTCGCCTTGTCAATCTATAACCTTTATAGATGCAAGCTTAAGTACAAAAGACATGTCAGCGAGACTTCCGTTACACAGAGTATTAGATATTCGCCGACATGTACAGGTGTTATTAGGATGCAAGAAAATTCAGGCCAGATTCGTCCTAAAGACATTGGGCCTCATGGCAGCAGCGATCATACTAGTCCCCCGGCTCGTTTTCATATGAGGATTCTTCAGTGGTTGCTTTTCACCCAATGGTCCTTTCTGCAACTTCCAATGTCTCACATGATCATGATTACACAGACATGCAAAGACCAGCTTGCTTGGTGGATGGTTTCCCCGTCAGTACCACAGGGCAGACCATTTGTTCTTCCTCCTCCAGTAGCCACAGTGACCACGGATGCCTCCCTGATCGGGTGGGGGGGGCATTTTCAGGGCAGAACAGTCCAAGGCACCTGGCAACCCCACGAGTACCATCTGCATATCAATGTCTTGGAGATGAGAGCTGTGCTTTTAGCATTGCAAACTCTTCAGAACTCTCTTCCCACCGGGACCATTGCAATTCAGACAGACAATATGTCGGTAGTGTGGTACATCAACAAGCAGGGCGGAACCAAGTCCTACCCCCTATGTCGAGAAGCACTCAGACACTGGCAGTGGGCGATCTTTTCCCAGCGGTTTCTGATAGCAATGCACATCCCTGGGAAGTCCAACGTTATAGAGGACAGACTGAGCAGGGCAATCCTCATGCCTCACGAGTGGTCTCTCAATCAGACAGTGGCGGACCAAATCTTCCGCAAATGGGGTCAGCCTTGCTGCGACCTTTTCACCACCCCCTTCAACAGCAAGTGCGACAGTTTCTTTTCTCTCCTCCCTCTTCCCGGATACTCCCCCAAAGACGCTCTAATTCACGATTGGCCTCAGGGACTTCGTTGTGCATTCCCTCCATTTCCCCTGATTCAAAAAACTAATACAGAAAGCTACCACGCTGGGATGCAAGATGATCCTCATTGCCCCCTACTGGCCTCGACAAATTTGGTTTCCGCTCCTGCATCATCACCTTCTGAAGCAGCCCTGGACCCTGGACCCTAGACCCAGTGCCGGACCTCCTGATCCATCAGTCAGGCGGGCTGCACCAATCCCTTCAGTCTCTCAACCTCACTGCTTGGATGTCCTTCAAGGATGCATCTGCAGTCTTTACAAATGGGTTGTCCTGTCGTCAGGCAGCCCTTCGGTCGGCCGGATTCCAAAGTCTGGGTCTGGCTTCGGCTGGTGTCGCACTTCACCCAATGTCATTGCGGCAGTTATTCGGGTATAAAGGCATCAGCCGACGCCATTTTCCTCAGTCTTTCTTGCAGCGTGGCACCCAAAGCAGAAGCTGTTCGCAAGTGCCGGTCGGTCAGATCCAGAGATTACTACTACCGAATACTACTTCGAAGACTTCTATAAAGCTAAGTACCCCGTTGGGGACTCTTTCTTGCCTCAGCCGATGTCAGAGAAAGTTAATAACTGTTTATCTTGTGGGAAACAAATACCTCATAAAGATTTCCACTCCTATTGCATACATTATTTAGGCCCAGACCACGACGTAGCAGCTTGTCTAGCCTGTGCTTCTTTTAACCGACGGACGCTTAGACGTCGGTCAGAGTTTGCTGAACAGATTTTCGGCTCCGATTTTGCCTACATTATGCCATCGGATCCTCCGACTACGCAAATAACCAAAAAACGCAAAGAAAAGGACCGACACTCGCAGTCCGCGGTTTCGGCCGAAACCGCGGTTAAGCAAACCACGAGTGTCTCGGTTTCGGCCGAAACCGAGCAAGCAGTTCTTTCTTCAGCCGATAACATGCCTTCTACCGAGGTCTCTTCTAACCTGGTAGAAACGGCTTCTGAAATCCAACCTTCTGTTGCGGTTTCACAAGATTTATCAGACACCATTCCCCTGGATGTTTCAACCCCTGCACGTGGGGCTGCTAGGCCTCCTCCAGCTATGTCTATTAAGGCCTTTGCCAGGGCTAAAGCAGCCAAAGCATCAAAACCTGTGCCTGCCAAGCCCCCCTCTCACAGGCCCAGCACCAGCTCCCATATGCTTTCTTTGGCTGAGGATCTCATCTCTTTAATTCGTGGAGCCCAGCCTCATCCAGACAGGACCTCTCTCCCTCCTCCACAAAAGAGGCCTAGAGCAGAGCCCCCTGAGCCAGTATCCACAGATGATTCCTCTGATGACTCAGAACATACAGACCCTCCTGAGGCTTCTTATTCCCCTTACGAAGACTCTGATGCTGAGGAGTCCATCCCTTCAGCCTCTCCTCCTGAGGAATTTTCCTTTGGGGAAACCTTGCATGCTATGAGGGAACAATTTCAGTGGCAGGGCCAAGATTTCTCAGACTCTAGAAAAAGGCTTAGGACCTTTCTACATTTGCCACAGCATAGGCCTTTAGCTATACCTCCAGTTCTTTCTGTTGTTGATGATGCATTTAATGATGCTTGCACTGCTCCTGATTCTTTACCTCCGGCTCCTGCTAAGCCCGATAGGTACTACAGGGTCCCGGACACTCATCACCATTTATATAAGGCTCCTTTTGCAGATCCAGAGATATCTCCCAGGGTCCTAAAGCTGTAGCAGCTACTTCTACTAAAAACCCCTCCCTCTGAAAGGGAATCCAGGTCCTTAGAGAGATGGGGTAAAAAAGTTTACACTTCTGCTACTTTGTCAGCTAGAGCTTTGAACTGCCAATTTCATATGATTCAATATCAAGAGTTTATGCTTGACCAGTTGACTAAAAAGCTGTCCTCTGAAGAATCTTTAGATAAAAGTATGTTCAAGAAATGGTACATAACATACAGCAGGTTAGTAACCATTCTTTAAAATGTGGCTATGATGTACTGGAGGCTTCCTTTAGATCAGCCATGACTGGCACAGTTATCAGGAGGCATACATGGTTGAAAGAACAGGCATTACCAGACCATGTCAAATCTAAGCTTTTGGATGCACCTATGGACAAGGTCAATTTATTTGGTTCCCCTGCACAACAGGTACTAAAAAAGATGGAAGAGAAAGCAAAATCTGTGCAAACAGTGAAAGATTTCTTACAAGTTCAACCTCCAAGGTTTAGCAGGAACTGGCCCTCCAAGAATTGGTCCTTTCCGGACTCCTCTAAGGCACAAAGAGGCAGGAATAGGCGCTCTAGAGGCAGAAACCAATCCAGGGGTGCCTACAGGGGTCGCCAGTGGCAAGGTAACAACCAACGAGGCACGGATACAGCCACCACCACTACAACAACTCAATCACAGTGACTTGGTGGTGGCACCGCCTACCAGGGAACAACTAGAAGCACCCTTAGGCGGAAAGCTAACCTTATTTTCAAGAAACTGGCACTGCATTACAAGAGAAAAATGGATTTTGCAAACTATAGACCAAGGTTACAGGTTCCATTTCCATACTCTTCCAGGAAAGAGAGGAATGCCAAACCTACCACCTACTCAAAGGACAGAAGCTCTAAAACAAATATCTCAATTATTAAGAATGAGAGCTGTGGAAAAGGTATCATCTATGGAGCAAGGAAAGGGATTTTACTCCAGACTCTTCCTGGTACCAAGAAAAGAAAACAAATGGAGGCCTATTCTAGACCTGTCCGCTTTAAACACATTCCTCATTGTTCCAAAATTCAAAATGCTGACCCTACAGCAGCTTCTTCCCATGCTGGGCAAGGAGTCTTGGCTGGTAACTCTAGATCTCAAGGAGGCATACCTGCACGTCCCCATAAGACCAATTTGCAGAAGATACCTCAGATTTCTTGCAGGATCAGAGCATTATCAATTCTCAGCATTGCCCTTTGGCTTATCTACTGTGCCCAGAGTGTTCACGAAATGCCTGGCATCAGTAATCGCTCATTGCAGACTTCAGGGGATTCAAATCTATCCCTACCTGGACGACTGCCTGATACAAGCGGACAACAAAAACAAACTAACAGAAGACTTACAAAGAGTCATTTACCTGCTGCAAGCCCTGGGATATACAGTCAATACAAAAAAGTCAAGGCTGATTCCATCCCAAAGAATAACCTTTCTGGGTGCAGAACTGGACACATCAAAACAAATGGCATTTCTAACTGCAGAAAAGAAAGAGCAACTTCCTCTCTACTTCTTGGCATTAACAAAGCAGAACCATCTAACTGCAAGAAAAGTGCTACAAGCTCTAGGCTTCATGGCATCCTGCATAATACTGGTCCCTCATGCCAGGCTGCATATGAGAAAGCTATAGTGGTACCTAAAGAATCTGTGGTCCCAGCACAAGCACAGCCTAGAAACCAAAATTCCATTGATCCCATGCCTGAAGCAAGAGTTCCTATGGTGGGCTCAGGCCTGCCAATCAAACACAGGATTGCCCTTCTGCAAAAGTCAACCAAGACAAACCATCACGACAGATGCCTCAGACCTCGGTTGGGGGGCACACATGCTGGACAAGTGCATTCAAGGCCTATGGACTCAAGACCAGCTGCATCTGCATATAAATCTAAAATAAATGATGGCAGTAAAATTGGCAATCCAGGCATTCAGACCTTTTCTCCAAGAAGGCCAATTGATGATAAGGACAGACAACACCACAGTTATGTGGTACATCAACAAACAGGGAGGCACACACTCATACCCCCTATGCCGGCTGGCACTGGACCTATGGGATGTGGCTCTGAGCTACAACATTCAGTTACAGGCAATTCATGTACCAGGGAAGGAAAACATTCTAGGCAGACATATTAAGCAGAACTACAACAGATGCCCACAAATGGATGCTGCATCCGGACATCTTCAAAGCCATCACAAGAGAATGGGGATTACCACAAATAGACTTGTTTGCATCCCCATTCAATCACCAGTTGAAGAAATTCTGCACAAGGACTTACCACCCACTTGCCTGGAAGGTGGACTCCCTATCTTTCAGTTGGAAAAGCCTGACAGCATACGCATTCCCACCACTTCCTTTGATGCACAAGGTGCTTCTGAAGATCAAAGAGGAACGTCCGAGGATCATTCTGATAGCTCCAGACTGGCCAAGACAACATTGGTATCCACTGCTGAGGAGCATGTCCCGGGAACAAATATGGACTCTGCCCCTGATCCCATTACTGTTAACACAGAACAACTACAACATCCTGCATCCAAACCTAAAAACTCTGCAGCTAACTGCCTGGAACATTACATAACAGCAATTAACCCAATTTTATCCCAAAGGGTTAAAGACATAATCCTGGAGGCTCGTAGACCTTCAACAAGAAAGAATTATGCAGCAAAATGGAAAAGATATCTCATCTGGAGTACTGCAAAGGGGCAAGATGTGACACTGGTGAACATAGCCAACATCCTGGAGTACTTGGCGGAGCTCTTCCATACAGGCCTGTCCTATTCTTCCATCAAGATACATGCATCAGCTATTTCAACAGAATACAGCTTGGATCCTCCTGTCTTCTCGCATCCTCTGCTCAGACAGTTTCTGAGAGGAATTAAAAATGTAAAACCTCCCAGGAAACCTCCATTGCCAGCATGTGACTTGAACTTTGTGCTAGAAAAACTGACTCTTCCCCCTTTCGAACCAGCAGCAACAGCAGAATTACAATACTTATCCTGGAAGACTGCTTTCCTGCTGGCAATAACTTCAGCAAGAAGGGTCTCTGAACTACAGGCATTAATGGCAGTGCAACACTTCCTGATCTTCCATCAAGATAGAGTGTCCATGAGAACAAATCCTACATTTATGCCTAAGGTGGTATCCAGAGTCTCTTTAAATCAGGCTATCCACCTTCCTACATTCTTCCCCAACCCACAGAACAGGGGAGAAAGGCTCTTACATACCTTGGATGTACATAGACAATTACGCTACTACCTGGACAGGACAAAAACAATAGAAAAACTGGCCAGCTTCTGGTAGCATATGCAACAGGAAAGGAAGGAAAACCAATTTCAAAACAGACAATCTCCAAATGGATAGGAAATTGCATTAGATTTTGTTACTCCTACCATGGAAAGAAAACTCCAGAGAACATCAGGCCTCACTCCACAAGGGCTACAGCCACTACCACAGCTTTCTTACGAGGAGTGGCTACCAAGGACATTATAGAGGCTGCTACTTGGACCTCCATGCATACATTTGCCAAGCATTATAATTTACCTCTATACTCTAGATCCCGTGCTGGTTTTGCCACTGCTGTTTTGCAAGGGATCCTAACTACACCATAATCTCTTCTCATTTCCTCCTCCCCTAGTTTAGCTATGGTATTCTACCCATTTAAAGACTGCAGATGCATCCTTGAAGGACATAGTACAGTTTTGTACCTACCATAAATGTAGATGTCCGAGAGGAATGCATCTGCAGTCAGGATTACCCACCCTCCTTCCCCTCTGAGGTACTCCTAGGGTATTTGCCAATCTTCAGCTAGCTTGGGGGGGATCTATTATGGTGTATTTGTTTGTATATATGTACATACATGCTTATTTTGTGTGTCTGCTCTCTACTATTTGGAAACTTTGGCATTTATCCAAATTTAGCCATCCAAGAGGGCACCTGGCATCTGGGGCAAGAAACAAATGGCGTCGGCTGATGCCTTTATACCCGAATAACTGCTGCAATGACGTCGGGTGAAGTGCGACACCAGCCGAAGCCAGACCCAGACTTTGGAATCCGGCCGACCGTAGGGCTGACTGACGACAGGACAACCCATTTGTAAAGACTGCAGATGCATTCCTCTCGGACATCTACATTTATGGTAGGTACAAAACTGTACTTTGCTCCACTTCCAACCTTAGCCAGGCTTCCGAACATTTCCCAATCGGTGCGTGAAATCATCTTATCTTCGCATAAATCTACCACCAGAAAAACTTATGCTAGTAAGTGGAAACATTTCTTTTGCTGGGCAGAGTCTAAAAATATAGATCCCTTTTCAGCCCCTGTCCACCATGTTTTAGATTTCGTAGCGGAACTGTTTCAGGCTGGGTCCTCTTCTGCCACCATTAGAGTTCAGTTAGCTGCCATTTCAAATTTTCATACAGGCCTATCTGAAACTAGTATTATGTCCCATAAGCTTTGCAAAGCTTTTCTTAAAGGGACTACTTTGCTCAGGCCCCCAGTAAGAGATCCCCCGCTTCCGTGGGATCTGAATTTGATCTTACCTTCCCTAATATTGCCCCCCTTTGAACCCGCAGCTTCATGTTCCTTGAAGTTTCTTTCTTGGAAAACCCTCTTTCTGGTGGCAATTACTTCAGCTAGAAGAGTTTCTGAACTCCAGGCAGGCTCTTTGTGTTCACCCTCCTTATTTAGTTTTCCATAACGACAGAGTTTTGCTCAGGACTAATCCCTCCCTCCTTCCTTCCTAAGGTACCTTCTGACAGTAATCTGAATCAGTCCATTAATCTTCCGGTGGTCTTCCCAAATTATTCCAACAAAGCTGAACATAAATTACATCAGTTGGATGTTCATAGACAATTACGTTTCTACTTGCATAGGGCTAAACAAATTAGAAAATCAGACCAGCTCTTCCTGTCCTATGCTGAAGGTAAACAAGGTCTACCAGTGTCTAAAGTAACTCTTTCTAGGTGGTTGACTTCTATTATTACCTTGATTTATCAATTGAGGAACAAACAGCTCCCTGCTAAACCAAAAGGCCACTCTACTAGGGCTTTAGCTACTTCTGTAGCTTTTCAGGCAAGATTACCAATGGAAGCCATTTGTGCGGCAGCTACATGGGCCACTCCTCATACATTCATTTCTCATTATAACCTGGATGTGGCCTCTAGGAGCAGATCTGATTTTGGTTCCACTGTGCTGAAGAGTCTTTTCCGATGAGCCACCCAGGACTGAGGTGCTAGGGACGCAGTCCCAACCAGCAAGAATGAAGGCGAGATAGACAACTTAACATTAAGAAGTTATGTACCTACCATAACGTTCCATGTTTGTTGTCTTCTTCTCGCCTTCTTTCTTGTGTCCCACCCTCCATCTCCCTATCCTAATAGACCGAGAAGAGTTTTCCTTTGAGTTCCTTTTCGCTGGCTGAGTCTTATCTGGTTTGTTCCCTCAACCTTTTAGCTCTGTAGCTAAATCTATGCTATTAGGACAGGTGTCCTTATGTTTGTCTGTAGTTAGGTCTACCAAACGAGATCTGGGGATCTAGCACCAGGCATTGTGGGATATGGGGAGGCCTCGAGCCTGTAAATAGCTCTCGAGCTTTTAGAAGATGGCCGAGTCGGAGCCGAGGATCGTCTCTGAGCCCAACCAACAAGAAAGAAGGCGAGAAGAAGACAACTAACATGGAACGTTATGGTAGGTACATAACTTCTTATTCTCCAAGATAATTTCTAAGAGGGTACAAAGCAGATGAACTTTGTCAGTGGATGTATTATGTCCCATGTATTAATCCAGTCAGGAGTAATTTTTTCTCATCACCTCCCTACATGGATTGCCATTATGCAGGATGGATGGATTAGGATGGTCATTCCCAGAGGCTGCACTATTTCTTTTTACGTAACACACCAGCCAGCTGTACTCTCCCACAAGTCTAAGCCTATTGCTAACAACAGACATCCAAGAGGTTCCACTAGACAAGATAGGGTCCAGTTGCTACTCAGATTTTTTAGTCTCCATAAAAGACTAATGACCTTTGGATGAGTTTTAGATCTCATTTCCCAATGGTCTTAATTTGTAGTGAAAGAAAAAGTTCTTAATGGTCATGGTGCAGTTCTTTCTTCTGTGTCCATCAGGAGACTGATGTGCCCCTTGAGATTCCAAGATACCTACTTTGACATAATTACAAAAGTGCCCATCAGGGCCAAGTTCAGCTCTGGGCACTTCTATTTGGTCTCACTTTAGCTGCCAGGGTATTCACCAAATGCACTTCTGTCATTGCAGTGATTTGGACGATGCACCGTTTAAAGACTTTTTAACTAAATTAACTTTTTCCACCCTGGTGGTACTGATCTCACCACTGGAGTCTCTTCAGCTGCTGGAGTCCCTGTGAATTATTTAAAATTCAGCAGTCCCAGATGTAGCTGTCATAAACTGTACTAATTTGGTCTGGTCCTGTCTGAACACTGGAAAATAAGGACTGGTCCACTTTGTGTCTGTCAGCAAAAAATCTCCTGTCAAACTTGAGCTCCTCCCCATCCCATAATCCCCTGCCCTGAGGACATACTCTAAATCTCATTGCAGCCATTACAGTTTTGTTGTCTCCAGAGCAAGCACTATTTATAAAGTGATTGTTTAGTGGTTCTAATTTCGTATGCATGAAATATATTCCTCATTACAGCACTACTACAGTTGCCTAAGCTATTCACATTATGACCAAACAGCCAGCTCATCAAAGCTACAGGACACATATCATGGGCTGTAACTGCCAGAAGCTCAAGCAAAGCTCCATATAAAAAGCAGTGTGACAGAAGTTTCTCGCTGCTGAAGTCTGCTCCTCCTGTGGATTTCATGGAACTGATGGTCAGCTAATGATCCTTCAAGGCTAGGTAGATAAATACCTGTCTGGGGAAATCTCCCACCATTTTATTTTTCTGAGGTAAACTAATGATCTGATTTTGTCAATTTTCATTTGTTCCTCACCTCTTAGGTTCAGATCCAGTCCTCTGATCCAACTCTGCTGCTTCTACTAGCTCATGAATCACTGAAAGCTCACAAGCTCCTCCTTTTCCATAACACCCTAGTCCTGAACATACCTCAGATCTCATTTGCCACGTTAAGAGTGCAGACGTTGTTACAGTTTCTGCTCTCGAATTTGTAGCATTTTGGGGGGTACTGTTTTTTTTTTTTTTTTTTTAGCTTATCGCAATACTTTTCTAAAAACGTCTTCATATTTTCTACTCCTCTTCCTCCCTTTTTCCTCCACTAAAAAGCTTTTAACTCATTACATCTGAGTGACGCCTCCAGATGCATGTGAAGTTAACTCCTACTGACGCCTCTATTGCTTGTTCATATTTGCATCAATAGTTCTAAAACTATGCTATGTACAAGGTTTTTAAATATTTCACCTTACAGCTTATACAATGGCAAACTCAACTGCATTAATATTTGACCACTGTCTAGTACAGGTAAAGAAATATTAATTGTTGTTTCCATGATATTAATTTATATAGATATAATTTTCACATTTTTCTAAATATCTCAAGAACCATGTAACACAGACAGAACTCCTTACCTTCGTATGAAAGCTCTCAGCTAGATGAATAAAATGCTACTGACAGTAACTTGAGTGGTTGCTGAGCTACTGTAAGTAGTTTACAAAATATTATAAATGTAATAGCTAATGTGCTTACTGTGTATTATAAAATTCAGTTTACGACCTAGAACCTAAAGAATACTACCACTATAAAAATATGTGCTGAAGGGTTTGCCATTTATATTTCTTTCATAACCTTTATGGATCAAGAGATATGAACACTTGTTTGAAATGTGAGAACATAATTTGATTTTGTCAAAAGGCTTAAGCTCCGCCCATTGGAAGTTACAGTGCAAACTTCCTGAGCTCCATTGGAGTGAATGAGTTAAAGTACTCGTCTACTCTTTCTTTTTATCATTACTGGTAATTATTTTGTGTACATCTTATATTTCTTTAATACCATTGTTGGTATTTGTACTTTGTAATTTTTCTACATTTGTATGTTTAAAAAAAAACGTTATTCCTAATTCTTTCTTTCCTCCTTCACAATAATGTCTAAGAAACTATCAGGTTTCAAGAAATGTACAGCCTGTGGCCACAAGATTCCCTTGTCTGATACACACTGTAAATACATTTGCTGTCTAGACCCTTCACACCTTGACACTGTTTATGACATGTAAGGGTTTTAACCCTATAGGGCACTTACAGATAGAAGGAACAAACTGATTCTCAGAGGCTTGCTGTCCTCTAAATCTTTTACTTCAACAGCATCTTCTGGGGATCAAACCTCTAAGAAAACAGAGAACAAGGATTCCAGGAAGTGTTCCAGGAACCAACCACTTCATCAGCTCCAGGTTCGGAAATTCCTACAAAACTTACTAAGACTTCAAATCCCAGATCCGAAAACCAGTAAGGAGAAATCTCGTATCGATTGCTGCTGTTGGTCCTGGATCCAATTGCCTCTGGACTGCCTTCTCCTATCTTGGAGCGCTGTCCAAGACACCATCATTTTAGACCTTTAACAATAGCATCCTCTACTCTCTCTTCCAAAACCTTGACAGAAGTCATCTTGGACAGGATGATGAAGTTTCTCTCAATGCAGATACAAATGGGGGTTCTCCTGGCTCTGACGCCATTGGGTCTGGAGACCCTCATTAGTAGAACACCCCCCCCGCTCGCTCCTTCTCCAGTCTGACCTGTGGTGTCCGAGTTGTCAGATCTGAAAATTCCTTGTTCACTTTGGATCTTTAAATCTGGTGGTGTCTCTGAGTGGGCCATCTCCAAGTGCCTCAGAGCCGGATGACTTGGAGTTGTAGCATCAGTGCCTGATATGAGGTGTTGGAGTTAACGCCAAAGCAGTTGGAGCCATCTCTTCCCCCTCTGAGCCTCGGTATTAGCTCAAGTCTAACTCCCTCTTAGAGTGCTCTGCCTTCGAGGAAGAGGGAACTTGCAGCCCATAAGCATGTTCTTTTCAGAGCCATTGGTTTCCTTCTCTCCAAAGTATTCAAGGTAGTGGAGTGAGCTTTCTGTATCCCCAGAGGCCGAACTTCTCCACCTTCTTTGACTCTGATCCCCATAGCACATTCATCTCTGTGTCTTGAGTCTCAGTCATCCTTACCACAGGTATAGGCAGCCCAAGTTAACCACCAGGATGTACTGATTTCTTCTGACACTTCCCCAGAACATCCCATCAAAGAAGTTCCCAGAAAGAAAAAGTGCAAAAGGAGGCACCTGGACTCTCCCCAAGAGTCCATCACTGAAGATACCGACTTTGAGGGGGAAGGGTTCCCAAGATCACAACCTGATGATATCTTATTTGGAGATGTTCTGGAACTCCTAAGTTAAAGGGGTGGTTGGCCTCCCAAAAACCCTTTCAGAGAGGAGCTGGTTATTCCTGGAATCTTTTGGTGTTAGCCTGTCTACCTCCTGGATAAAACCACCCACTGATGAGCTCATTGATTCGGTCTCTGGCTGGGTATAGAAAGAACCTGATACCACTGAACCAATCCCCAAGAGACCAGTCAGGATCCTGGCACTGCCTAAGGACAGAACTTTTTGGAGCAAGGGAGTACTGGTTGATGCCATGGTTGTAGTGGCAGCCGCAAAGAAGGAACTAGTGGAACAAAGTTCCTTTGTCCACCCTGTAACAGGGAGTTTAGGGCTATGAACAGATATGGGAAGCATGTCTATACTTCAGCAATCTTTGCCCTCTGGTCAGTGACCTATCTGGCACACTTAACAAGATCCCAGAGGGATTTGATTAAGGAACTCTCCAAATCTGTCTCTGGGACCATACTGTCTGAGACTGAGACCACTGTTGCCTTGCAGTTGGTTACCTTTCAGTCCATTTCCAGTTCTTCCATGAGGCTTATCTCTCATGTAGCAGAAGGTACCTCACTGGCAGCGGGTTTGGATATTTCCATCAGAAGGCATTCCTGGATGCACTTCTGTTACTTTGCAGAGCCCTTCAAAGCTGTTCATCAATGCCTCCATTGATGGAAGTTCCTTATTTGCCCCAGGATGAATGACACATACTGTAGGTGTGAACAGGAAGGAAAAACCCTGTCTGCTGTGGGCATGTTTTTTTCAACCCCCTCAATATACCTTTTCTAGGCATCAGTGAGGTGGGTGAAAGTTGTGGTTCAAGAAATCCCAGGGTCCCTTTCAAGATCCACATGGCTACAGTTCACCCAGGAGCAGAGAGGGGCAGTCTAATGGAAGATGCTGCCCTCATGGGAGAGGATGTCCGCAAAATGAAGGACCTAGAGATGTTTTATCTGATACAGCCTACCAATGCTCCTGAAAGGAGGCCTGACTGTGTTCGTCTCTGGATACATATGGAGTCATTTAGCCCTGCACCAGAGAGCATAGTTGGAAATTACAAAAGATTCACAAGTGCTGAGGATAATATCCAGAGGTTATATCATCCAGCTTCAATGAAAATCCCTGATGTTCCACCCAGTCAGTCAGGCAGCAGCACTAGAAATAAACAAGCTGCTAAAAAAGTCATCTAAGAGGTCATCCCATACCAGAAAGTGCCCAGAACTTACTCAGGATTTTTAATGCCAAAGCAAGCAGGGAACTGGAGACCAGTTTTGGATTTCAGCAACCTAAATCAGTCGGTTCAATGCACAAATTTCTGGATGCTCACGGTTCAGTCTATTTTGCCTTCTCTCCCCAAGAATTATTGGATGTGCTCGATATATCTTCAGGATGTGTACTATTGTATCAAAATTAAGACAGTCCAGGAGATATCTACACTTCCGTCTGGGAGCCAGTCATTGCCAGTTCAGAGGTCTGCCCCTTGGTCTCACCACAGCTACCAGGATGTTTCCCACATGTATGGCAGTAGAGACAGCTCACTTGAGGCTGCAGGGATTATGGGTGTTTCCATTTCTAGATGACTGGCTCATTACTGCTCAACCAGACATCAGCTGATCCAAGCTTAAGATTACGTACTCCAAGTATGCTCCCATCTGGGCATTTCATTCAGTTACAATAAATCTCATCTGGAGACAACCCAGACATTAGAATTCATCAGTGGCTGCATTCAATACGATCACGTAAACAACATATTTTCCCATGTTAAGAGTTCAGACTATTCAGTTCCAGGTTAGAGAGATCATCCAAAATTCTTCTCTCTCAGCTCGATTAATTCTTTGAGCTTTGGGGTCCATGTCAGCAGCAATCATTTTAGTACTATTGTCAGGGTACCATATGAGAATTCTTCAGTGGATATTGACAACTCTATGGTCCTTTCTTTACCATCCCCTGTTCAGTCAGGCAGATGAAAATAAGGGTTACAGAAACATCTGCTATGGTGGATACACTCCAATCAAATACAAGGACATCCCTTTGCTATCCTTCTATTCAATGTTGCAATATTCTTTACATATGGGAAGTCTTCTGCCCAAGCGACCCGACATCTGGCCAGCATACAACAGCTTTTAGCTACTGCAAGATATATAGGACTTTGCATGTATGTGCTGACAATGTCCACCATAAATGGACATCCACACGTACAGTCCTCAGAACTGTTCTGCCACCATTCAGAATGCTTGACTTGTACATCGGTCTGCTGCCTGATTCTCTTGGTTGCTGCCAGCTTTCAGATGAGTGCCCTATTAGGGATTTATTTCTGTGCTACTGCCTTTTGTATTTAGTTCATGTCATCAAAGAAGGGCAAGAGTAGGTGTGGAAGGCAGATTATAAAGACAACCATGATCTTTGTCTTCTGCTTAGGCCCCAATTATGACCACCATTCTTGTTCCATTTGTCAGGGCTTTGTCCCTAAAACCTTATGTATCTGACTTTCTGCTCTGAGTCTTTAGAGAATCAGTGACTTAAACGTTTGGCTAAGGGCATTATCGAGGGTTCCAGGGTCCTCCGGCTGAGACGATTTTGAAGAAGGTTAGCAAGCCATTAGGGAATCCAACCCAGGCACACCCCCAGAGGCAGTGCAAATGTCCATTTCAGATGAACAAAGGGAACCGTGGTTCATTGTGCTATAGGTCCCTAGGGACGTACCTCCCACTGATTAGGGAACAGGTTCCAGAGTCTGTTGCAGACATTAGGCCTACTTCAGGTTCTTCCATATCTCATTATGCAGAAATGCATGTTAAGAAAAAACAGAAAACCAGACACTCTCAAACCCTTTCCTCTCCTCAGTCTGACTGGGATACTTTCTTTCAGGGGCTGATTAAGGCATGGATGGCTTTGAAGCCTTCCTCTGCTGTTTCTGTTCCTTCATTCACATCCTCTCCTGTTGAGTTAGGGAACAGGTATTATCTGATGATGAAGATTCTTCCTCTGATGAGGATTCCTTACCATATTCACACAAATTACTTTCCCTTTAGAATATGTCTCTCCAGAGGAGGAGTCCAATGGGGGATTCCCCCATTAGAAGAGATTTCATTTGGAGAAACAATTAATAGTTTCATAGTTTCATAGTATAGTACTAGGCTATCTGCCCTGGGGCATTTGTAAGCCTAGCCATAGTGATGTGGCTTTTGCCACCCCATGAAATGGTACAAAAATGTACAGAATAAGTTTAGAATACTGTGTCTCTGTCTAGTAGTGACACAATGAAGGTCCCCTTATATAATAGAATTAGTTTACTGTGCCCCTGTCTGGCAGTGACACAGATGTGACCCCTGGGGTAAACTTACAATCTCCCATCCACTCATCAAGATTTCTCTTGAAGAGAGTCAGTGAGGGGCTCTGCTTAATATGAACTGGGATCTTGTTCCAAAGGATGGGAAGCCTCTGGGTTATGAATCTATCCCTCCAGCATGTCCTATTCATACTTGTGCTGAGGTTTAAGTCTTTAGCTCTCGTGGTCCTGATGGATTTGGATTTTTTGAGGTGGAGCATGTCCATCAGATCCTGATTTGACATGGCCTTCTACGTCAGGCAGAGATCACCTCTGAGCAGGCAGTATGCTACTGAATAGAGCTGAAGTTTCTTTAGTCTGGCAGAATAAGACATATGTTGGAGACCCTTGATCCTCTTGGTGAGGTACTTTTGTGGTCTCTCCAGATGTTGCAAATGCCGGATGAGGTACATACCAAATAGGGCATTGTACTCAATCATGGGTCTGATGAGGGAGGAATATAGGGGTACAATGACATCCTTGGATCTGGATGTGAATCCCTTCATGATGAGGTGTGCAAGGTAGAATGTTTTTTTAACCACTTTGGCAACGTGGGTGTCAAATGAGAGGTCGCTGTCAACTTGGGTCCCTAGGTCTCTGATTACTTTTTCCATACTCAGTGGGTTGCTGTCTATGTGATAATTTGTGGGTACTTTGTTTTTCCCAAAGGGGATGACTATACATTTTTTGGCATTTAGTTTAAGGCCGTGACTCCTGCACCAGTTGTCCGTTTCTGTGAGGCCTTTTTGTAGGATGTGTGTGTCTGCTGGTGTATTGACTATGGCGCCTAATTTGCAGTCATCTGCGAACTTTCTCAGCCACAGCCCTCCCATGTTTGCTTTAACATCTGAGAAGTAAATGCCGAACAAGAGGGGTCCCAGGACAGATCCCTGTGGGACACCACTTGTGACTGGCTTTGAGTCTGACATTGCTCCAGCAATTTTAACTTTAAGGGTTCTGTCCTTTAGCCAGTTTGCAACCCATCTAGTGACATAAGGGTTTACTTTTAAGCTGTTGAGCTTATCTATGATGCCTGAGTGGGGTATTGTGTTGAAGGCCTTAGCCAAGTCCAGGTATGCTGTATGGACTGCTTTGCCCTCATCAATGACTCTAGTGACTGTTTCGAAAAAGTCAACCAGGTTTAAAAGGCAGGATCTGCCCTTTACAAAGCCGAACTGGGTGGGGTCAAGTGTCTGTAGGTCCCCTATGTCTCTGTTTATGAGTTCCATAATGATTCTTTCCATAGCTTTGCAGACCAGGCTGGTTAAGCTTATGGGGTGGTAGTTTCCAGGGTCTGTAGAGGCACCCCCCTTGTGGAGTGGGCCCACTGTTGCTGTACGCCAGTGTTCAGGTACATATCCCGAAGGAAGGCTAAGGTTAAATAGCATTTTTATGTGTGGGTTTAGCTCCTCTTGGAGTTCACGTAACACGCACCCCGGGATACCGTCAGGTCCCATTGATGCTGTGTTTTTTGCTTTGTTTAAGGCGGTTCTCACTTGGATATCTGAGATGACAGGGAGATTACATTCAGCTGGGATAATTATTTCTTCTTTTGGGGGTGAAGGAGGGGAGAAATTTGCACTGAACCTGTCAGCCAGAATATTGGCAATATCTGTGGGTTCAGTGTATTTTTTGTTGTTTTGAACCAACTATGAGCATATCTGAGGGTTTCCGCCCAGGTTTCTAACATAGCTGAAGAAGGCTTTGTGGTTATCTTTAGTGTCCTTAGCGATTTTTCTCTCAAAGTTGGCCTTGGATGTTTTTATGAGAGAATGTAGTTTTCTGCTAATGTTGATCAGAGATGTCTTCCCTTCATGGGATTTTGCTCTGACGTGCAGTAGCTTCCTTCTTTTGTTATACAATTTGTTTATGGCTGAGGTCCACCAGACAGGACGCTTACTTTTGGTGGAGAGGGACTTGGATTTGTTTGGGATTGCATGATCCATGCATTCTTGGAGATGTCCATAGAAAGCATTTGTGAAGGATTCGGCATTGTGGGATGTGGTATCCACTGGCACAGTGGGCTTAAAGGATACCATCTCAGTCTTAAGAAGAGTGAAGTCTGCTTTTGAGAAGTTTTTCACTGTGGTCTTTTGTGGTGGAGGTGGGATATGTATATCCAGGGTGATTAGTTTGTGGTCAGATCTCACTAGTGAGGGGTATACTTCCGGTGTGGAGCATTTTGTCCCCATGTTTGTGATGATCAGGTCTAGTATATTATCTTCCCTAGTGGGAGAGGTGACCAGTTGTTCCAGTGCATTTGAATTTATGAATTCCATGAACCTTTGGGCTAGGGTATTAGGGCTAGAATAATGTACCAAATCTATGTTTGGGTAGTTGAAGTCTCCCAGTATGATGGTATTTTGTGATACATTCATATCCTCCAATGTCTTCAGGAAGGCTGAGTGGGGTTCTTGAAATTGGGAGGGTGGTCTGTAACATGCTACCAGTTGTATAGCAGTTTTGCCTATGGTTAGTTGCACCTGTATGGTCTCTGATGCTTCATGTGTTGCTACTAACCTGGAGGTGTGGGTGTCCTTGATGAATATGGACACTCCCCCTCCCTTTGTGGTATGGCCCAGGTTTTGGGGCCGAAAAGCATGATACGAAGTATAGCCTGGTAGCGCTGGGGTGCTCTCAGGAGCCTTGAACCAGGTTTCAGTTACTGCACAGATGTCGATGTTCTCCATGCTGAGGAGTGCATCAAGTGCCTGCATCTTGAGATTTAGACTTCTGGCATTGAGCAGCATTACCCTTAGTTTTTCCATTTTGTTTTCTAAGGAGGTGGGTTTGTCTTTTGAGCCTTGCCTAAAAAGGCACTATGGGGTGGCAAGAGCCTTAGCCAATATCCGGAAGCCCAGTGGTGACAGGTGTAAGCCATCCCTTGAAGCAGCGTGGCTTGTCCAACATGTCATCCCAGGCAGACAGACATTGGATCCCCTTAGAATGACACCAGTACTTGAGCCAATTGTTAAAGCTGATCATCTTGTCTTTGTATTGTGGTATCATTCTTGGTGAGGGCAAGATGCTGCTCAGGGTCAGGGTCATACCAGCCTGGGCTACATAATCAGAGAGCTCCTCTATGTCTCTTTTCATGTAGTCCAGGGAGGTACATCTCAGGTCATTCACACCAGCATGGACAATGACGGAGTCATATTTGTACTTGCTTTGGAGTGACCTGAGTGCGTGTGTTATGTGGCGGATCCTAGCTCCCGATAGACAGCTCACAGTCACCTTCTCCTTGTTCAGCCTGGTCAGCGGGACATCAGTGTGTCTGACTGTAGAGTCACCTATTACTAGTGTATCAGGCAAGGTGTTTGGCCTTAAGGGCTGTGATTGGTTGACACACTGATTTATTGAAGTATGTGTTGCATGTGTTTTGTTTTGAGGTGGTGGATTTTTGGATGTCTGCTTTGGGAGCCTCTGTTGTTTTGGTAAGTTTTTTATTAGAGCCTCCGAGTACGTCTTTGTGTTTTTATGAGTTTGGTTTGCAGTTGTGGTAGGTCTATGTGGGATGTTTCAAATGGGACTGCTCACTGATTTCTGAAGAGCAAAAAAAAGGTATTATGACTTTCTACAAATTTGAGTTCTTCCTCTTCCGCTGTGCCTCCTGTTTTGTCAGATTTCTTGGACGCCTTCACTTTCTCTTCTAAAGACCTTGACTCTCAGAATCCTGCTGCAAAGAAACCAGACAAGTTCTACAAGATGCCTGATGACTGGAAGTTCTTGTATAAGTGTCCTTCAGCTCATCCAGCAGCTGTTTCTATTGCTTCAGACAGGTCTTCCAGGTTGTCTCCTTCCTCTAAACTGCTTCCCTGTGATAAGGAGAGAGAAATACTGGAAAGACTTGGTAGGAAAATTTATACTTCTTGCACAATAGCCGTCAGAGCAATGAATTACCAAACTCATATGTCCAGGTATTTATTGGCCATACTTTCTCAGGCTCTAGCTCAACTTACAGATACTAATATTAAGAACCAGGTAATGTCTGTCTCAGCAGATTCTTCTCAAGTGGCTAGGCATTCTATTAAGTGCAGATGTTCATCGTGCATACAGCTGCAGTCATACCAGATGGGTTATCCTGCCGTCAGGCGGGTCCTTGGTCGGCCGAATTCCAAAGTCTAGGTCCAGCGTTGGTTGTCGTTGCTTCTTCCCTGATGTCAGTGTGGCAGGGGTATAAAAGAGCCAGCCGACGCCATCTTCTTCAGTCTTTCTTGCCGTGTGGTGCCAGAAGCAGAAGCAGTTCGCAAGTGCCGGTCGGCCAGCTCCTGAGATTTACGAAAATATTTCAGCTGAAGTCTTCTTGAAAGCTAAGTACCCCGTTGGGGAAACTTTTCTTGCCTCAGACTGATGTCAGACAAAGTTAATAATTGCATTTCATGTGGGAAGCAAATACCGCATAAGGATTTCCACTCTTTCTGTATTCCTTGCTTAGGCCCAGACCACAACGTCTCGGCCTGCCATTTTTGTACTAGATTCAACAAACGCACTATTAAGCATCAAGCGGAGTTCGCCCTTCACTATTTTGGTAATAAATTTAATTAAAAATGTAGAACAGAAACCTCAGACTCTGCCACGTTACAAAAATAATTTATTTAGAAGAAAAGACAAACGGTGAGCGCTTTCGCGTATGCTCTGATACGCTTCTTCAGACAATATAAAACTGAAAATAATCAGCATATTTATAGGGAGGCATAGCTTAAAGAGTACAATTTATAATTAATTAATTAGCTGATAATTCAATTAAAATTAAAATCACTTTTCTATGAGAGAATTTAAAGCAACACAACAATAAAAGACACTAAATGTAATGAAACATATGTTTAAAAAGATCATTTTCTATAGAAAGCTTTTTAAAACAACACAGCTATGAGAGTATTGAATGTAATGAAGCATACTTAATTTTATGTCCATTTAAAGTTTATCTAAGGTTCATTTAAATATGTATCATCATCATGTATAGCATAATATATAGTATATAATCCATCTTCATTCATACCCTTTCTTACATCAAAAAACTGTCAAGTAATAATTATTGATATGTGTCATAAATATTATAAATATAAATATCATAAATGTATAAATATTCAGTTAATCAAACATTTGAAAATGCATTTTAATAGTAATTAGATGCACATAGAATAAAGTAGATAGATGAATAAATAAGTAAATAAATAAATAAAAATGTAAATAGATGTATAAATCAAGTAGTCATGAATAGACCAATTAATTCAGATGTCAAGAATTTTTTAAAACGACATTCTTATCTGAAACATGCTTGAACATATATTATAATGTCAAGTGTGAGTATAAACATTTCATAACCAACATATATAATGTTATTATAACTCATAAATCATAATTCTGATAAATTACCCTAAAAGTAATGAATTAATGAATAAGCTATAGTTTAAATAAGTTAGTCAGATAGTCAAAGAGTATATTATAACTTATTGGAAAACCACAATTTTAGATAGAACACTAGAGAAAGAGTAGTATAAAAATGGACATCAGTATAATAGTGGAAGACTAAATATATGTGCAAGTACATGATTATGTGGTTATTAAACCTTGGTATTAATATTAGAGTAATATCAGAATGAAAACTAAGAGAATAAGAAACTAAAATGTGTTGTTAAAGGTGTTTCAAAAATTACATTTGTTATGATGTCGTTAAAAGTTCATAAACCAATATGAATATATCAACAAAGTAGAATGGAATGAATAAATATATAATAAATAAATAAATAAATAAATAAATGTTTCGTACATTAGACATAGTTTATAAAATTATTTAAAAATTATTTAAAAACTTATTTATTTAAAAATTTATTTAGAAATGCTGTATATCACAAAGAGTATATGATATGATATATCACAAAAGAATGTGAAATTTAGGCAATATAATTATCTTCGATTGTTTAAAAAAGATCTTATTGTAATATAATTATTTAATCCTGGAGGATAGTGGCCTCTAAGTCTGAGAATCCATTTCAACTCATTTAGTTCTATTGAATTTGTATGATCACCACCTCTAGCATTAACTTCCACTATTTGTAATACTCTAAAAACAAAAGAGTGTGAGGGGTTAGATATAATATGTTTAGCTAGGGCGTTTAACTCATTCTTCTTTTTAATATCATATAAATGGTTATATATTCTATTTCTCAGTTTCCTTTTAGTGAGGCCTATATAAAATGCAGGACAGCATTCACAAGTGGCCAAATAAATTAGGCCTGTAGTATCACAATTAGCCCTAAATCTTGGTTTGAAAACATAATTAAATTCTGGATGTATATAATCTTGTAGTTTAGTAATAAACTTGCAGTAGTTACAATGCTGACAAGGATAAGTCCCAGGAGAATGAATTAACTTGTGTGAATCATTATTGGTCAAACCAGATCTATCACATAACAAAGATTTCAAATTTTTATTACTCCTGTAAGTTATGTGTGGATTTCTACCTACTACCTTTAATGTAGGTTCATCTATCAATAAGACTTTCCAGTTGTTGAGTAATATTTTCCTAATGTTCTGAAAATCATTTGTATAAGTTGTGATGAAGGATACTTTCTCCTTGTAATTATAGTTATCTCTTTTAAAAGCAGGGAAAAAATTATTGTCTTTTATATCATTAAATTCTAAATTATCTTGAGACAAAATACTATTCCTAACTTTCATTATTAAATCATAATCATAACCTCTTTCTAAAAACATATCTACCATATTGTCTGCCTCTCTTGTTAAGTCCTCTTTATCAGTACAGATTTTACTTAATCTAGTAAATTGACTTCTTAAAATTCCTTTAAAAATATGCCATGGATGCATACTATCATATTTCAAAATTGTATTCCTCCAGCATTTTTTCTTGTATAATGTAGATACCAGTTTCCCATTCCTGATGTTTAAACTAACATCCAGGAAGTTTATTGATAGATATGATGTTTCAAGTGAGAATCTAAGAAATGTGCTTGTAGTTTCCAAGTATGCTTTAAAGGAAATAAAATCTTCCAAGGAGCCATCCCATATGATTAAGATGTCATCCACAAAACGCCTATAGACTAAGACTTTATTAAATAAGGTGTGTTGAAAAACATGGTTTGATTCCCAGTGATGCATAACTAAGTTTGCATATGTGTTTGCACAGGGGGTGCCCATAGCCACACCACACATCTGTAGGTACAGGTCACCCCCAAATGCAAACACATTATTGCTGAGAACCAGTTCTAATAATTGGCAAATTAAAATATTTTTGTTCCCATCTATTGTTAAAGTATGTTGTAACAATTCACGTATTGCTTCAATCCCTTCTTCATTGGGAATTGAAGTAAAAAGACTTTGTACATCCATTGTAATAAGTAGATGTTTATCTTGTATGAATGTAAAATCAAGTGAATGTAGATAGTCTAAAAGCTGGTAGGTGTCCTTAAGAATCGTAGGAATAGCATCAACTAGAGGTCTTAAAACATTTTCTAGGTAAATTGATATGTTCTCAGTTATCCATTTAGCTCCAGATACTATTGGACGCATGGGTGGTGGTTCAATTCCTTTGTGCATTTTTGGTAGCCCTTTAATAACAGGGACAACAGGAGTATCAATGGAGAAAAATTCATATAAACTATTAGGTATCTGGTAACACATGAGCATATCATAAAGGTCTTCCTTAACTGTTTTAATTATTTCATCTAACTTAACATGATTAATTAAAAGATATGTAGCATCAGCATTAAGCATTTCATTCATCAAAGTATTATAGTCAGCTGTATCAAATAAAGCTATGCCTCCCCCTTTATCTACTGGTCTGAAGGTTAGAGAATAGTCATAACTGAAATTTTTTAGTGACTTCATGCAGTCACCTGACATATTAAAATAAGCACATTTCTTTTTTCCATTGTAAAAATAGTGATAAAAATCAGTTTCACATAATTTAACAAAGGATTCTACATGATGAGGCATAATTGGTACAAAAGAACTTTTCTTTTTATAAGGAAAAGAATTTACAGCATTATCAGGAGATATCTTCGTTTCCTTTGCAAAGTGTAACTTCAAAGTAACAGAGCGAGCAAAAAGGCGCAGATCTATTAAAACGTCTGATAGTTTTCTCCCTTGTGAGGGGACAAAAGATGGACCATTATTTAATAAGACAGTGTCATTAATGTTTAGGACATACCTAGACATGTTAAAGTAAAGTGTCATTGTTGTTTCTGCCTTCTGGGCTGATACGCATTCGTTTCGCCGGAGAATTTTCTTTTCCTGGACTCCCAGCTGTTCTTTCTCCCCTTCGAGAACGATGGTTTCCTGATCGGTAAGGGTAAAAAAGGTGTATTACTTTCTTTCTGGCGTTTGCTAATAGCTCCGGCATCATGCTGCAAAGGTCTAACTGCTTTATTCGCTTCTTGATTAGGAAGCGGTGTAGAAATGAGAGCAGAGTTCGTAACAGAAGCAAAAGTTTCAGGTGGCGTAGTGAATGATTCAAGGGAGGTGTCTTTGCGAGAATCAAGCAAAGGTTCTGAAGTCGTTGGACCAATAGGAATTGACGCTGTAAGTGTACGATCCAGCGGCGCTGAACTTGAAGTAGGATTTTCTCTTATAGAATAATTGTCAGACCTCCTAGGCCAAACAAAGACACTACCTGTAGAAAAGTCCCTGAAATCACGTTGAAGCTTCCTGAGTTTAGTTTGCTGAAGCTTCATAGCATAAGTGTTGACTTGACAGTACATATTTTCTAATTTCCGCAAACAGAAAGAGTCAGGAAAATTATCACGCAACTCAGTGTTGATGTCATTTACTTTGGATAGTAATTCTTTTTCAAGTGGTTCGAAATAATCAATTATAAATTTAATTACATTATGTCGTCGGATACTCCGACTCCAGTTTTGAGTAAAAGACGCAAAGATAAGGACCGACATACGTGGCCCGCAACTTCTACTGACACCACGCTAAGGCCGACTACCGGTTCTCTGGTTCTCAGCGAGGCGCCTACACAGCCCCTGAGTACCGATGACACTTCATTACCGGTGTCTTCAGTACCCGAGGTCGCAGGCTCCTCGGTCCCCATTCCAACTACAGATACCGACGCCACTCTTGGCGGGGAAACTCAGAGTTTAGACAGGCCTGCCATTTCTCAAGGTGTCTTCAGGCCTTCCTCCTTCCCTATTAAAGCTTTCACAAAATCTAAAGCAGCCATGAAAACTAAAAAACAGGGACCTCAGACCCCCTCTCAAGGTCCCATGCCTAAAAAACAGATGCTCAAAATGGCTGAGGATTTGATTACTCTTATCAGGGGTTCTCAACCCCCCTCGGACAAAAGGCCCAGATTAGAGGAAGACTACCCTTCCTCAGATCAAGCCTCTATTAGCTCTGATCATTCTGAGGACCAGGACTATACCTATTCTCCTTTTGAAGACTCTGATGCAGAGGAGTCTTTTCCCTCGTTCTCCCCCCCCAAGGACTACTCTTTTGGGGAAACCCTGCATACCTTGAGGGAACACATTCACTGGGAAGATCAAGATTACTCAGATTCCAAGAAAAGGCTCAGGGATTTTCTCTTGCTCCCCCAACATAGGCCCCAGGCTATTCCCTCCTGTTTTAGATATATTAGATGATGTGTACACAGACGCCAGCCTCAACCCAGATTCTTTACCTACAGCTCCTGTTAAACCAGACAGGTATTACCGGGTCCCTGATTCACACCAGTTCCTATACAAAAGCCATACTGCTGACCCAGAAACTATTTCACAGGGTCCCAAGGGAATTAAGGCCTCTACTGCTAAAAACCCATTACCTTCAGAGAGAGATTCCAGAGCTTTAGAAAGGTGGGGGAAAAAGGTGTATACCTCGGCCACTTTAACCATGAGGGCATTAAACTGTCAGTTTCATATGTTAAAGTATCAACAGTTTTTGTTATCTCAGTTGAAAAGCAAAATGACACAACCAGAACAACCAGATTTAAAAGAGTTGCAGGATTTGTTGCATGATGCAGAGCAAGTGGGTAGTGTGGTTTTGATGCTTTAGAGGCCTCATGTAGGGCTGCTGTTACAGGGTCTGTCATACGTAGACATGCTTGGCTCAAAGAGCAAGCCTTACCAGATCATGTCAAAGCTAAATTACTAGATACACCTCTTCAAAAAGATGTATTGTTTGGTGTTAAAGCTGAGGAGGTACTAAAGAAAATGGAGGAAAAAGCGAGATCAATGCAAACAGTAAAAGATTTCCTGCAAGTACAACCTCCACGTTTCAGCAGAAACTGGCCTTCAAAAAATTGGTCCTTTCCAGCCACGGACAGACCTCAAAGAGGCAGATACAGACACCCGAGGGGTAGAGGGCAACCTCAAGGATCATTCAGAGCCAGACAATGGCAAGCACCAACCCCAAGAGGTGGAGAAGATAGATCACAGTCATTCAGAAAGCAGACACAATAACTTCCCCCTTTACCTGCCAAGCAAAGATTTAATGGCAGCACCTTTGGGCGGAAAACTGGCATTATTCTCAAAAAATTGGCATATTGTCACAAAAGACAAATGGATTCTGGACATTATAGACAGAGGCTACAGATTCCACTTTCACACCCTTCCAAAAAGGAGAGGCATGCCAAACCTGCCACAAAATCAAAGGGCAGAGGCACAAAAACAAATTTCAGCTCTCATGGACATGAAAGCTATTCAAGAGGTACCTGCAAATGAACAAGGTCAAGGGTTTTATTCCAGACTATTCCTGGTGCCAAGGAAAGACAAAGATTGGAGACCTATTTTAGACCTATCCATCCTAAACACATATTTACAGGTACCAAAATTCAAGATGCTCACATTACAGCAGCTTCTTCCCATGCTGGGCAAGGAGTCTTGGCTGGTAACATTGGACCTCAAGGAGGCATACCTGCATGTCCCTATCAGACAAGATTGCAGAAGATACCTCAGATTTCTTGCAGGTTCAACCCATTATCAATTCTCTGTATTGCCCTTTGGCTTATCTACTGCGCCCAGAGTGTTTATGAAATGCCTGGCATCAGTAATTGCCTTCTGCAGACTTCAAGGAATACAAATATACCCATATCTGGACGACTGCCTGATCCAAGCGGACAGCAAGGACATACTTCTGAAACACCTGGCTTTTGTAATAAAACTGTTGAACTTTCTGGGATACACAGTCAACAAAAAGAAATCAAAACTAATACCCTCTCAAAAAATAATTTTCCTGGGTGCCAGCTTGAATACAACCACCCAGATGGCCTACCTCACGCCAGACAAACAAGGGCAACTATCTCAATACTTCAGCAAAATGGCAACCTTCACCAGGCTGACTGCAAGGAAAGTCCTGCAGGCTCTGGGATTCATGGCATCTTGCATCCTTCTGATCCCATGTGCAAAGCTGCATATGAGGAAACTTCAATGGTACCTAAAAACTTATGGTCTCAACACAGCCACAGTTTGGAAACAATTATACCACTCATTCCATGTCTTCAAAAGGAATTTCTGTGGTGGGCTCAAGCATGCCAAAGAAACATAGGTCTCCCTTTCTGCGTACCTCAAGCAACTCAAATCATCACAACAAACGCCTCGGACTACGTCTGGGGGGCACACATGACAGATCAGTGCATTCAGGGAAAATGGTCCCAAAAAGAGAAGCACCTACACATCAACCAAAAGGAAATGCTAGCAGTGCAAAATGCTATTATGGCCTTCAAAGACCTACTGCATCCAGGCCAGCTATTGATAAGGACAGACAACACCACAGTGATGTGGTACATAAAAAGGGGGGAACTCATTCATATCCCCTGTGCAGACTAGCCATGACCCTATGGAACACAGCTCTGGAATTGCAAATCCAACTTCAGGCACAATTCCTGCCAGGGAAGGAAAACACACTGGCAGACAGCCTAAGCAGAAATATGACAGATCCACATGAATGGAAGTTGCATCCTCAAGTTTTCGCAAAGATTACTCAGGCATGGGGACAGCCAGACATAGATCTCTTTGCTACCCACAGAAATTACCAATTGAAAAAATTTTGTTCAAGGACCTATTATCCACAGGCCTGGAAAGTGGACGCACTTTCTTTCAATTGGACAACGTTGACAGTCTATGCCTTTCCGCCTCTTCCTCTGCTGCCCAAAGTTCTATTAAAAGCCAGAGCAGAGAGGCCGAAAATGATTCTCATTGCTCCAGATTGGCCAAGACAACACTGGTATCCGCTCCTGAAGAGCCTGACACATTCCCCACCATGGATCCTACCTCTAGTGCCTCTTCTGTTGTCCCAGCACAACTTCAAAACTCTTCACAGCCAGCTCAAAACCCTAAATCTAGCTGCATGGAGAATCCCTTGATTTCACAACAGACCCTCCTCTCCAAGGAGGTGCAGGATGTCATCTTGGAGGCCAGAAGACCTTCTACTAGAAAAGCCTACTCCGCCAAATGGAAACGATTTTGTGCCTGGAATCAGAAAAAGGGCCAGAATCCTTGGGTAATAAATTTACCTCAAATTTTACAGTACCTAGCTGAGATGTTAAACAGTGGACTTTCCTACTCCTCCATCAAAATCCACGCTTCAGCCATTTCTGCACAATACAACACAGATCCTCCTTTATTCTCTCATCCTCTCTTAAGACAGTTCCTCAGAGGGGCACAGAATATAAGACCCCCAAGGAAACCACCAGTCCCTGCTTGGGACCTCAACTTCATATTGGAAAAGCTGACCCTTCCTCCATTTGAGCCAGCTGCTTCAACAGAACTACAATACTTGTCATGGAAAACAGCCTTCCTTCTGGCTATCACCTCAGCACGCAGGGTTTCAGAACTACAGGCCCTCATGGCTGTGCAACCTTTCATCATTTTCCATCAGGACAGAGTTTCCTTACGAACCAACCCTACCTTTATGCCAAAGGTAGTATCCAGTGTAGCCTTGAATCAGACTATCCACTTACCTACCTTTTATCCTAACCCACAAAACAAAGGGGAAAGACTACTGCATTCCTTGGACATTCACAGACAACTTCGTTATTATTTGGACAGGACAAAGCCATTCACAAAATCCGAACAACTCTTTGTGTCCTATGCAACAGGTGCTCAAGGAAAGGCTATCTCCAAACAGACAGTCTCAAAATGGATAGCCCATTGCATACGCTTTTGTTACTCATTTCATGGAAAAGCTGTGCCTTCAAGCATCAGATCCCACTCCACAAGGGCCACAGCTATCTCTGCAGCTTTCCTCAGGGGGGTTCCCACCAAGGACATTTTGGAAGCAGCCACTTGGAGTTCAGTGCACACTTTCTCCAAACACTATCACCTTCCACTTTACTCTAAATCTAGAGCGGGATTTGCCACAGCTGTCTTGCAGGGCATCCTTGCTCCTCCTAGTTCCTCTTAGTGCCTGCCACCCCTACTACTTAGCTTTGGGATTCTTCCCATCTGTTATGACTGCAGCTGTATGCACGATGAACATAGTACAGTTTTGTACCTACCATAAATGTAGATGTTAGAGTACTCATACAGCTGCAATCCAGGTTTCCCCCCCTCCATCCCCTCTTAGGACAGGCCTTATGACAAACACCTTCTCATACAACTTATTTGAGGTATTCTTTTATGGTGTATTTGCTTGCAACTACTGTTTTTTGATTATTCTATATTGCATGATTACATAAGTTTATGTTTTGCCTTCCTTCTGGGGACACCTGACATCTGGGGCAAGAAAAACTGAAGAAGATGGCGTCGGCTGACTCTTTTATACCCCTGCCGCACTGACGTCAGGGAAGAAGTGACGACAACCAACGCCAGACCTAGACTTTGGAATTCGGCCGACCGAGGACCCGCCTGATGGTAGGATAACCCATCTGTTATGACTGCAGCTGTATGAGCACTCGAACATCTACATTTGTGGTAGGTACAAAACTGTACTTTATGGTACTGATGAGGCATCCTCCAGAGCAGCTGTTTCTGGTTCTGTTCTTAGAAGGCATTGTTGGTTGTGGCTTCAACCACTGCCAGATGACATTAAAGCAAAATTGTTGAATGCACCTCTTGATAAATTTGCTCATTTTGGTTCTGCAGCTGCAGACTTAAGGCCTTACAAGAAAAGGGAAAGAAACTTCAGGATTTGAAGCACCTTTTTTGTTTATCCTGTTCCAAAATTCCACAGGAATTTTCCTAGAAAAACATTCTTTGATAGAAGACCAGAGTGCTCGTCTTCTTGTTCAACTTCTTCTAGACCTATAAAGACTGCTAGAAGACCTCCACAATCTAAGACTACTATCTCTGCACCTTCCTTGCAGCAGTCCTTACCAACCAGGACAAGTACTGTGTGCCTACCAGCCTCTTCCAAATCTTACTCCTCTATCTCTTCATATCTCTCTCTCTCTCTTTTCCAGCTTAGGTAAGGATAACTCGGGATTCGTGTGTTATTTCCATTATCCAACAGGGTTATTTCATGACTTGGAAAAATCTCCCCCCTTTCATGGGAATTCCACAGCCCCCCACAAACCAAATGAATTTGTTTCCAGAGGTTATAAAAGAGTTACTTTCACAAGGCACAGTTCAACAGGTGCCAATGGATCAGAAAGGCAGAGGTTTTTATTCAAGGATGTTTCTTGTCCCCAGCAAAGATGGTCCTTAGAGATCAATTCTGGATCCTTCCCACTTAAACACATTTCTTATAGTACCATCCTTCCACATACAGACTCTTTCCCGTGACCCCCACCCCCCACTCTTACATGGCCTCTCTAGACATCAAGGATGCGCACTTCCACATCCCCTTCCATCCTTGTTACAGGAAATTTTTACATTTCTCTGTGTCTTCTTTGCACTTTCAGTTCTCTGCCTTGCCTTTTGGACAGTCAACTGCCCCAAGGGTATTCACAAAGTGCTTGGCCCTTGTGATAGCTTTTCTGAGGATCAGTGGTATTCAGGTATATCCATACATGAACAATCATTTCCTGGCTCCTCTGTCAGAACAGCTGACTCACCATACATTTCAAAAAATCTTCCCTGTCCCCTTCTCAAGATCACATAGGTTCATAGGTTCATACTAGGCTATCTGCCCTAGGGCATTTATAAGCCTAGCCAGAGTGTGTTTGGCTTTCGCCACCCATTTTAAATTAATTTTGCTATGCCCTTTTTTGAGGTTAGTATACTGTGCCTCTGTCTAACAGTGACACAGAAGTGATACCCAGGGTAAACCTACGATCTCCCATCCACTCATCAAGATTCCTCTTGAAGAGAGTCAATGAGGAACTCTACCTAACCTGGACTGGGATTTTATTCCAGAGTGAAGGGAGCCTCTGGGTTATGAATCTGTCCCTCCAGCATGTCCTATTTATTTCAGTGCTGAGGTTCAAGTCTCTCGAGCGCGTAGCTCGATGGGATTTGGATTTTCTGAGGTGCAGCATGTCCATTAATTCCGGGGTGGACATGGCTTTATACGTCAGGCACAGATCGCCTCTGAGCAGGTGGTATGCCACTGAGTAGAGCTGGAGTTTCTTTAACCGGGCAGCATATGGCATCTGTTTGAGCCCTTTGATCCTCTTGGTGAGGTACTTTTGGGGTCTTTCCAGTTGCTGCAGGTGTCTGGTAAGGTACATCCCAAAAGGGGCATTGTACTCAATTATGGGCCTGATGAGGGATGAGTAAAGAGGCATGATGACCTCCCCTGATCTAGATGTGAATCCCTTCATGATTAGGTGGGCTATATAAAATGTTTTTCTAACCACTTTGGCCACGTGGTTGTCAAATGACAGATTGCTATCAACTTGGGTCCCCAGGTCCCTAATTACTTCTTCCATACTTAATGGATTACCACCTATGTGGTAATTTGTGGGCACTTTGTTTTTGCCAAAGGGGATGACTATACACTTTTTGGCGTTTGGCTCTGGCACCAGTTGTCTGTTTCTATGAGGCCCTTTTGTAGGATGCTTGTGTCGGCTCGAGAGTCGATTATGGCGCCTAGTTTGCAGTCATCTGCGAACTTGGTCAGCCACAGTCCTTCTGTGTTGGCCTGTACCTCCGAGAAATATATACCGAACAAGAGAGGTCCCAGGACTGAGCCTTGTGGGACGCCACTTGTAACTGGTTTGGAGTCTGACATGGCTCCAGCAATTCTAACATTGCGGGTTCTGTCCTTGAGCCAGTTTGCAACCCATCTAGTGACATAGGGGTTTATATTTAAGCTGGTGAGCTTATCTATAATGCCCGAGTGGGGTATTGTATTGAAGGCTTTTGCGAGGTCCAGGTAGGCTATGTGGACCACCTTCCCCCCGTCAATGGCCTTGGTGACTGTTTCAAAGAAATCGACCAGATTTAAGAGGCAGGATCTGCCCTTAACAAAGCCAAACTGGGTAGGATCCAGTGTCTGTAGGTCCCCAATATCTTTATTTATGAGGTCCATGATGATCCTTTCCATAGCTTTGCAGACCAAGCTAGTCATGCTTATGGGGCGATAGTTTCCAGGATCCGTTGAGGCACCACCTTTGTGGAGAGGGACCACTATTGCTGTACGCCAGTCTTTGGGTACATATCCTGTAGTAAGGCTGAGATTGAACAGTAGTTTTATGTTTGGGTTTAGCTCTTCGTGGAGTTCATGTAGGACACAGCCCGGGACACCGTCTGGTCCCATTGATGCTGTGTTTTTTGCTTTGGAGAAGGGCGGCTCTTACCTGAGCATCTGAGATGTCAGGGGGGCAGCACTCTGCTGGGATAGATATTTGCCCTTTTGGTGGGGAAGGGGGGGGAGTTTTCACTGAACCTGTCAGCTAGGATGTTGGCAATGTCTGTGGGGTCGGTGTATTTTTTGTCATTTTGGACTAATTTTGAGCATATCTGGGAATTCCCACCCAGGTTTCTAGCATAACTAAAGAAAGCCTTGTGATTATCCTTAGTGTTCTGTGCAATTTTTCTCTCGAAGCTGGCCTAAGACGATTTTATGAGTGCCCGTAGTTTTTTGCTAATACTGATCAGAGATGCCTTCCCTTTTTGGGATTTTGCTCTATCATGTAGTAGCTTCTTCCTTCTATTGTATAGTTTGTTTATGGCTGGGGTCCACCAGACAGGACGCCTGCCTTTGGAGGATTGGGTCTTGGTTTTATTTGGGATTGCATGATCTATGCATTCCTGAAGGTGTTCATAGAATGCGTTTATAAAGGATTCTGTGGTCTGGGCCGTATTTTCCACAGGCCCGGGGGCTTTGAAGGATTCCACCTCGGTTTTGAGGAGTGTGCAATTTGCTTTAGAGAAGTTTTTCACTGTGGTTTTCTGGGCAGGGGGTGGGGTCGGGATGTGAATATCCAGTGAGATTAGTTTATGGTCTGATCTTACCAGTGAGGGATACACTTCTGGTCTGGAGCATAGAGCCCCCATGTTGGTGATGATCAGGTCCAGTATGTTTTCCCCTCTTGTGGGAGTGGTAACAAGTTGTTCCATAGCATTTGAGTTTATATATTTTAGGAACCTTTGGGCTAGGGTGTTGGAGCTAGAGTAATGCTCCCAGTCTATGTTTGGCTAGTTGAAGTCGCCCAATATAATGGTGTTTGGAGAGACCTTCATATTTTTCAGTGTTCTCAGGAAGGCTGAGTGGGGTTCCTGGGTTTGGGAGGGTGGTCTGTAGCAGGCTATAAACTGTAAGGCAGTTTTACCCACTGTTAGTTGCACATGGATAGTCTCTGATGCTTTGTGCTGTGCCACCAACCTGGAGGTGTGGGTATCTTTGATGAATATTGATACTCCCCCTCCTTTTGTGATTCGGTCCAAGTTTTGGGGCCGAAAAGCATGGTATAAGGTATAACCTGGTAGTGCTGGTGTGCTCTCGGTAGCCTTGAACCAGGTTTCTGTTACTGCACAGATATCGATGTTCTCCATGCTAAGGAGAGTTTCGAGTGTGTGCATCTTGAGGTTTAGACTTCTGGCGTTGAGTAGCATTACTCTTAGTTTCTTATCCCTTGTGATACCTATGGAGGTGGGTTTGTCTTTTGAGCCTTGCCTAAAAAAGGCACTATGGGGGTGGCAAGAGCCTTTGCCAATATCCGAAAGCCCAGGGGTGACAGGTGCAAGCCATCCCCAGCGAAGCATCGTGGCTTTTCGAGCATGTCATCCCAGGCTGACAGGCATTGGATCCCCTTTGAATGACACCAATACTTAAGCCAATTGCTGAAATTGATCATCTTGCCTTCATATTGTGGCATCATTCTTGGTGAGGGTAAGATGCTACTTAAGGTCAGGGTCATACCAGCCTGGGCTACATGCTCAGAGAGCTCCTCTATGTCTCTTTTCATGTAGTCCAGGGAGGTACATCTCAGGTCACTCACACCAGCATGGACAATGACTGAGTCATATTTGTACTTGCCTTGGAGTGACCTGAGTGCTTGTGTTATGTGGCGGATCCTAGCGCCCAACAGGCAGCTCACCGTGACCTTCTCCTTGTTCAGCCTGATGAGTGGGACGTCAGTGTGCCTGACAATAGAGTCACCTATTACAAGTGTATCAGGTGTGTTGTTTAGCCTTAAGGGCTGTGACTGTTCGGCACACTGGCTTTGTGAGCTATGTGTTGCAAGTGTTTTGTTTTGAGGTAGCAGTTGCTTGGGTGTCTGCTTTGGAGGTCTCTGCTGCTTAGGCAGATTTTTATTTAGAGCCTTTGAGTATGTTTTTGTGTGTTTATGTGTTTGGTTTGCTGTCGTGGTAGGTCTATGTGAGACTGGAATTGTAGTGAGTGTGGTTTCCTTCTCCTCCTGACTGGTTACGCCAGTACTGAGTTGAGAGAGCTTAGCCTCCAGTTTGGCTCTATGGTTGCATCTCTCACATGTGTTGGAATTTGTTGGGAGGAGGAGAGGGTTGTCTGTGTACATGAGGCAGTTGTAACATTGCCTCAAGATTCCCAGATTCACCAGCTGGACCGGAGAGGAGATTGACAACTGACCTTTGAACATGCTAGAATAGTATTGGGAATTCCTTTATAATTGAAAAAAGGGCCAATGGGGAACAAGTTACTCAAGGGGAATTTGTGAGGGTGTAGTGCTTTTAATTTTGTAGTGCTGACTTATATAATTGCTTTAGTGAGCAAGTACCAGGCCTTAGAGTAGGAATAGGGTGTTTATTATGAGAACTAGATCAGTTCTAAGGGAAAAAGTGAAAAGCAGACTTTGTGGAGCCAAGAATGGTTTAAACCCAATTAAGCGGAGCTGCCCGATGCTGCACTATGGGCAAAATCGCGCAAAGCCACGCCAAAGCGTGTTTTATACTGGGGGACTTGAAAGAGCTAGAAATTGGCCCAAAATGGCCAATAGACTACCACATTCTTGTGCTGGGAACACTCCTCCAGGGATAGATAGGCTGCTCTAAGCTCCCCACTGCCACTGGTGAATAAAGAAGCCTCCCTTTATCCAAGAAAGGAAATGGGCAACACAGGAACTTTCCAAAAGTCCAGAATACAGCAAAGCCTGTATTTGGACTACTCTAGGTCAGGAAAGACGGGAAACAAGGATAATTTTTTTTTCTTTTTTGCAACCAACAGCAGGAAAATGCAATAAATATGCAACACAGGCTAGCGCACTTGAGTGTGTAGCCTCAACAGGTAAATGCAACAAGCAGAACAAACTTTAAAAGTGCAGGTGTAAATGCAACTTTAAGCAGTTTAAAACAGTTCAAGAAGCAGAAATACTTGCAGTTTAGCTAGATCGGACAGTCGCCCAGGTAGTAGAAGGAAAAAAAACACTTTTATCAGGTTAGCAGTTGCTCTTTTAGCCTCTCTGCTGCTAGCACCATTCTGCAGGACCACGAGGAGCTTAGCTGAGTAGTAACAAGCACAAAAACTTTGCCAAAGTGGGTTTTATACAGGGGGACTTGAAAGAGCTAGAAATTGGCCCAAAACGGCCAATAGATTACCAGATTCTTGTGCTGGGAACACTCCTCCAGGGATAGATAGGCTGCTCTAAGCTCCCCACTGCCACTGGTGAACAAAGAAGCCTCCCTTTATCCAAGAAATGAAATGGGCAACATAGGAACTTTCCAAAAGTCCAGAATACAGCAAAGCCTGTATTTGGACTACTCTAGGTCAGGAAAGACATGAAACAAGGCTAATTTTTTTTTTTTTTTTTGCAACAAACAGCAGGAAAATGCAATAAATATGTAACACAGGCTAGCGCACTTGAGTGTGTAGCCTCAACAGGTAAATGCAACAAACAGGACAAACTTTAAAAGTGCAGGTGCAAAAACAACTTTAAACAGTTTAAAACAGTTCAAGAAGCAGAAATACTTGCAGTTTAGCTAGATCGGACAGTCACCCAGGTAGTAGCAGAAAAAAAAAAACACTTATCAGGTTAGCAGTCGCTCTTTTAGCCTCTCTGCTGCTAGCACCAGGCTGCAGTTTCAGAACAGACCTTATGATGACTTTTCTTCCAATAGACAAGATTCAGTCTGTCACCTTCTTCAAAAACCTTCTGCCTCTCTTCTCTATTACAGCCAGTGACATTGAGACTTTTTGGTTTCATGGAATCCACAATCCGCATGCTGCCTCTTGCAAAGCTTCACATGAGGAAATTTCAGTGGCACCTAAAATCACTTTGAATGCAGCATGCTCACCCTCTGGAGATTGTGATATCTCTTCTCCCATGCCTAAAAACTGAGCTTGTTTGGTGGAATTCAACCACTTGCTCTGAATCCAGGACTTCCTCTTCATCTGCCCCAGCCTAGTCAACAGTTGCTCAATGATGCCTCAGACACAGGTTGGGGGGACGACATTTGCTTCAAAGAAGGTTCGGGACCTTTGGTCTCTTTCTCAAAGGAAAGAGCATATCAACATCAAGGAAATGAGGGCTCTTATTCTAGCTATGCAGGCTTTTCATCCTTTCAACCAGGTCCTCTGACTGAAAGTGTTTATGGGCAACACCACAGTTTTCTGGTATGTCAAAAAGTGGGGGAGAATGAAATATTACCTTCTTTGCAGTAGACAGGGGCATTATGGGTAAGGGGAGGAGCTTTGAGCTTGGATCAGATACTGGATATGTGGCTGAGTTGGATCCGATATGGATCCGGGAACCCATAGAGTGAAGAGAAATGAAGAACAACTACTCAGATGGAATGTTAGATGAGTAAATAACTTTTTTCACTTACTTGTTAGTGAAAGACCACTTGTCAGCTATTTCTGCATGTCTGCCATTATCTCCACCTTTGGCTTCCAGATTGGAAGTAAAACATTTACTGGCGTCCTTCATATTAAGCTTCCCAAGAAACCAGTTCCACTTCCTTGGGTTTTGAATTATGTTTTAGAGAAGCTTACTCTGGCCCCTTTTGAACCTGCAGCCTCAGTTTTTTTAAAGTTTTGTACTTGGAAAATAGTAATTTTATTGGCTTTAACCTCTGCTTGGAGAGTTTCTGAGATTCAAGCTTTGATGGCTTCTCCACTTTTCCTGGTTTTACACAAGGATAGGGTCTCTTTGCGTATCAATCCATTTTTTATGCCCAAGATGGTGAATGAGTTTTCTCTTAATCTATTCAATTGTCCACTTTCTTCCCTTCTCCTCAAACCTCCAGTGAAGGGCTCTTGTACACCTTGGATATGCATAGACAACTCAGATTTTATTTGGGTAAGACTAAGGTTCATAGGTAGGTAATAAGCTATCGGCCCAAGGGCCTACATAAGCCTAGCCAACAAGGTTCCCTGGCTTACGCTACCCAAGAAAGTTATTTTCCTGTGCCACTGTCGAGCAGAGACACATAAGTGATCCCCAGGGTGTATTTCCTATTTCCCATTCACTCATCAAGATTTTTCTTGAAGAGTGCTAATGAAGAACTTTGCTTGACATAGATGGGTAGCCTGTTCCAGAGTATGGGAAGTCTCTGGGACAGGAATCTATCCCTCCAGCATGTCCTGTTTATTGTGGTGACAAGGTTTAGGTCCCTAGAGTGTGTAGCTTGGAGGGATTGGGATTTCTTTAGGTGTAGCATGTCCATCAGCTCTGGGTTTGACATAGCTTTATATGTTAGGCAGAGATCACCTCAGAGTAGGCGATATGCTACGGAGTAAAGCTGGAGTTTTTTGAGGTGGTCAGTGGGCATTTGTTTGAGGCCAGTAATCCTCTTTGTGAGGTACTTCTGTGGCCTTTCCAGCTGCTGCAGATGTCTTGTGAGGTACATTCCAAAAGGGGCATTGTACTCTATAATGGGTCTAATGAGTGTCGATTAGAGGGGAACAATGACTTCTTTTTTCCTGGATGAGAACGCCTTAATCTTGAGATGTGCCATGTAGATGGACTTCCTGACTACTGTGGCGATGTGACTATCAAAGGAGAGACTACTGTCCACCTGGGTCCCAAGGTCTCATCACTCATTCGGTGTTAAGTAGATTGCTGCCTATGTGGTAGTTCATGGGTATAGAGTTTTTACCAAATGTGATGACACTGCACTTTTTGGCATTGAACTTGAGGCCATGGCTCTGACACCAGGCATCTGTCTCAGCGAGGCCCTTCTGTAGGATGTCCACATCATTTGGAGACTTGACTATGGCTCCTAGTTTGCAGTTATCTGTGAACTTCATTAGCCAGAGGCCTTCTGTGTTAGCCTGTACTTCAGAGAAGTAGATACCAAACAGGAGAGGTCCCAGGACGGAACCCTGTGGTACTCCACTTGTCACTGCATTGAGGTCAGATTTGGAGTCTGCAACGTTTACAGTGTGGTTTCTGTCAGTGAGCCAGTTGGCAACCCATCTTGTGACATAGGGATTTATACCTAGTTTAGTGAGTTTAGGTATAATTCCAGAATGGGGGATGGTATCGAAAGCCTTGGCGAGGTCAAGATAGGCTGTGTGAACCACCTTACCCTCATCTACGGCTTTGGTGACTGCCTCAAAGAAGTCAATCAGGTTCAAGAGGTATGATCTGCCTTTCACAAACCCAAACTGGATGCGATCCAGAGTTTGGAGGTTACCAATGTCTTTGTTTGAGTTCCATGGCCTTGCAGACCAGGCTCGTCAGGCTAATAGGTCGATAGTTCCCGGGATCAGTGGTGGCTCCCCCTTTGTGGAGTGGGATAACTGTTGTTATGCGCCATTCAGTGGGCACAAAGCCTGATGCAAGGCTATTATTGAACATGGTGCTTAAGTGGGGAGCCAGTTTGCTCTGAAGTTCATGTAAAACGCAGCCTGGGATGTTGTCCGGTCCCATGGATGCTGTGTTTTTGGCATTAGAGAGTGCAGCTTTTAACTGAGTAGTTGTAATTACAGGGACTCTGCAGTCTTCCTGTATAGATATGGGCCCTTTAGGGGGTGAGAGGGGGGTAAAGTTAGCACTGAACCTATCTGCCAGGATATTGGCAGTATCAATTGGTTCTGTAATTTTCTTGCCTTTGTGCTGTAACTCAGACCCGGTCTGGGTGTTGCCATTGAGATTCTTGACATAGCTATAGAATGCTTTGTGGCTGTCCTTGGAATTAGTGGCAATTTTGTTTTCGTAGCTAGCTTTGGAGGATCTTATAAGGGAGAGCTTCTTAATGAGGCTGACCAGGGAACTCCTCCACTCATGGGATTACTCTCTTTTTCAACAGTTTCTTCCTTCTGTTGTACAGTTTATTTATGGCAGGGGACCACCAGATTGGCTTCCTTTTTTTGGAGGATAGTGCCTTGGTTCTGTTTGGGATAGCACGATCCATGCACTCGTGTAAGTGCTTATAGAGTGCATTTGTGTAGGATTCAGCAGTTGTAACTGTATTGTCCATCTGCATGGGTGTCATGAAGTTCACCACTTCTGTCTTAAGAAGCATGAAGTTGGCTTTGGAGAAATTTTTTTACTATGGTTTCCTTAACGTGGGGTGGGGGCTGGATGTGGATATCAAGGGTGATTAGCTTATGGTCAGATCGGCCCAACAAGGAGTTGACTTCAGGAGTGGAACACCGGTCACTCATGTTGGTAATGACTAGGTCTAGGATATTGTTGCCCCTGGTGGGGGTGTGGATAATTTGATCCAAGGCACTGGAGTTTATGAATTTCAGAAAGCGTTGAGCTAAGGAGTTGGTACACGAGTAGTTTTCCCAGTTAATGGTGGGGTAGTTGAAGTCGCCCACTATTAGGGTGTTTGGTTGAACCCTAATATTTTCCAGTACATCAAGAAAAGAGGAATGGGAATCCTGGGGCATGGTGGGGGATCTGTAATTTGGATTGCAGTTTTGCCCAGAGTTAGTTGCACTTGGATAACCTCAGATGCATTATGCTGAGCAACTAGCCCTGGAGGTGTGGATATCCTTAATGAATATGGACACACCTCCACCTTTGGTGTTTCGGTCCAGGTTACATGACCGAAAAGTGTGGTATGAGTTATAGCCTGGTAGTGCAGGGGTGGTCTCTGGAGCCTTGAATCAAGTCACTGCACAGATATCGCTGTTCTCCATTTTAAGGAGTGCCTCAGGTGAGTGCATTTTGAGATTTAGACTTCTAGCATTGAGTAGCATTACCCTCAGTTTTTGCTTGCCTGTTCCTGTTAAGGTGGTGAATTTGTTATTTGAACCTTGCCTAAAAAAAGGCACTATAGGGGCAGCAAGAGCCTTAGCCAGTGTCTGGAATCCCAGGGGCAACAGGTGCAGGCCATCTTTCGACCATGTCATCCCAAGCAGACAGATACTGGATCCCCTTAGAATGACACCAGAAGCTTAGCCAGTTGTTGAAGTTAATCATTTTGTCCTTGTACTGCGATATCATTCTGGGCGATGGCCGAATGCTACTCAGGGCTAGGGTCATACCTGCCTGGGCTACAAGATCAGAGAGCTCTTCCATGTCTCTTCATGTAGTCCAGGGAGGTGCATCTCAGGTCATTCACACCAACATGGACAATGACATAGTCATATTTGTACTTGTGGAGTGACCTGAGTGCGTGGGTTATGTGGTGGATCCTGGCACCCAACAGGCAGCTGACAGTACCCTCCTCCTTGTTTAGCCTGGTGAGTGGGGCATCAGTGTGCCTGACTATAGAGTCACCTATGACTAGTGTGTTGGGTACGTTGTTTTGCCTTATTGGCTGTGGTTGAGTGGCACACTGAGTCTGTGGGCTATATGTCATTTGGGTTGTGTTGGGGGATGGAGGTTGCTTGTGTTTCTGCTTTGGAGGTCAATGTTGCTTAGACAGATTATTATTGACAGCCTCCATGAATGTTTTTGTGTTACTATGTGTGGATTTTGGTGGTGTAGATTTAGTGAGACTATGTGATGAGTGTGGTGTGGTGCAGATGTTTACCTTACCTTCTCCTCATGACTGTCAAGTTCAGTCCTGGTTGGAGAGAGCTTTACCTCCAGTTTGGCTAGATAAGTGCATCTCTCACAGGTTGTAGTGTTGGGTGGTAGGAGGAAGAGGGTTGTCTGTGTACATGAGGCAATTTCTACATTGCCTCACGATGCCCAGATTCATCAGATGGGAGAGAACACTAGGAGCTGACCCTTGGACATGCCTGAATAAAAAAACTATTTTCCTCTAGATAAATGAGGAAAGTGAGTACAAGAGCTGTTTTTCTCTAAGCAAGTGTGAAAAGTAAGTACAAAACTGTTTTCCTCTAGGTAATGTGGAAGATTGAGTGCTATATTAATTAGTAGCTTATTTAGTGCTTACAAGTTCTGAACAAGTGCTGAGCATGAATAAGCAAATTTAAGTGCTAAAACTAAGAATCTGTATCTACACTAGACGAGTTACAGGACAGAAACAAGTGCAAATGCAGGCTTTCAAATCAGAAAGTTGAGAGAGATGGAAGAGATTGCCCAAACGGCCAATAACTACAATTTCTGGGCCAGAACCACTCCTTATGTGGTAGACAGGTTACCTAGTGCTTACCATTCCCACTGATAAACAAGAAGGTTTCCCTCCAACACAGAAAGGCTTGGAGGGGCTCAGAAGCTTACATACAGTCCTGGATACAGCAAATCTGCATCTGGAGCACTAGTTAACAGGAAAGGTAGGAAATAGGCTTACAGTTTTTTTTTTTTGTTTTTTTTTTTTAATACAGAAAAGTAGCAAAAACAGTAGTAAAAACAATTCACATGCAGTGCAAGCTAGCGCACTTGAGTATGTAGCAATATTAGACCAAACACAGTTTAAAAAATTTAATTAAATTAAAAAAGATTAAAAGCAAGTGCCGAAAGAGTTTATTAGGTAGAATGTGGTAAAGAGATGGGACTGGGGGAGTGTCCCAGATCAAAAGGCTATCAGAAAGTCTGATCATCTATTTGTTTCTTTCCATCCCAGAGTTCTGGGTTTGCCCATCTCTAAACAGACAATTTCTTCTTGGATTTCTAAGGCAACTTTGTTTTATGACTTCCATGGTAAGACTCTCTCTGCTCCTGTTAAGGCTTACTCCATGAGGTCTGTGGCTTTCTTAGGTGCATTCTTTAAAGGTCTGGATACTAACTCTATTTCAGAGGCTACTACATGGCCTTCTCTGCATACCTTCACCAAACATTACAAGTTGGAACCATTTCTAGATCTAGAGCAGGGTTTGCTAGAGCTATTTTCCATGGCTTTGTGGAAAGCTCTTTTGTTCAAAACTTTTCTGCTTCTTCCTCCTCTCAGGGTTCCTACTAAGCTTTGATATTCTCCCATATTTAAAGAATGTTGTAACACTGAAAAGAAGGACATAGAATAGTTTTGTAAACTCTTAGTATAACCATAGACATCCTTCTTTTCTATGTTGCAGTATTCTGTTCCTCCCTCCTTCCCCACAATAATTTGCTTCTTTCCATGGATGGCATTTTATTTCTCCTTAGGTCTGGTGTTCCTTCTGGGGCATTACAGTTCTGAAGATTGTATGTGTCGATGTCCTTTTATGGCTGACTTTGTTGGCATTTATGTGTGACATCCCATATACCTTGCAGTAGCTTAAAGCTGTTCTATGCTGACCAGATGTTGGGTCGCTGGAGCAGAGGACTTCCCATATGTAAAGAATATTGCAACATAAAAGGAAAGACATTTATGGTTATGGTAATATTCTTTCTTCCCGAAACCAAGCCCATAGTGATTACAGACACCTCCCAAATTGGGTGGGGAGCACTTCCTGAGAAGGACAGTCCAAGGCACATCATCTCCCAAAGAGGCCAACATATGCATATCAGTGTCCTAGAAATAAGAGCTATCCTAGAATCCAAGACACTCTTCCCACTGGGACTATTGCATTTCAGATGGACAGTATGTCAGTGGTCTGGTATATCAACAAACAAGGGGGAACCATATGCTATCCCCTGTGTCCGATAAGCTTTGAGTGTGTGGCAATGAGTGATCTCATCCAATTTATTTCTGATAGCAATGTACATTCCATGGAAGTCCAAAGCGATTGCAGACAAATTAAGCAGGTCTGTTCTAATTCCTCACAGCTGGTCTCTCAACATGAAGGTGGCAGAGAAGATATTCCATCGATGGAGTGAACTGTGATGTAACCTTTTTCTCATCCCCTCTCAACAAATGCATCAGGTTCTTTGCCCTCATCCCCCAACTGGTGGAATCACTGAGAGATGCTCGATTTCATGATTGGCCCACCAAACTCCTTTATGCCTACCCACCCATAACCCCTAATCCCCAAATTTCTTCAAAAACCATCATGATTGAAGAGCACAGTAATCCTCATTGTTCCTTATTGGCCTCGTCAAATTTCCCTTTCTTTGGCCTCATCTTCGTCCTCCAGGGTCTCTGAATCCAACTCCAGACCGTCTGTCTCATCCGACAGACTTTATTTACCAAGACATTCCAGGCTGAAAGTTGACCACATGGTTTCTCTAGTTTTGTTAATTGCTAGACGGCCCAGGTTCTCCTCCCCAGTTCATCACATTCTTTTATCAACCCACATAGCTTCCATCAGGAAACTTTACAAAAACAAATGGAAAAGATTCATAATGTGGGCGCAACAAAAGCAATTTCATCCCTTTTCTGCTCCTATGTCTAAAGTTCTGGAAATTTTAGCCTCGGTTTTCAGTGAAGCAGCTAGCTCTTTTACTTATGTCAGTTCTTATGTTAGGTCTTTATGGAAAAGGGAGGAGCTCAAGAGCTTGCAGTGATTCACAAGCTAGTATAAGTGTCCGAGTCAGATTTGAGGATCGGATCTGAATCCAAGAGTTTAGGAAGAATGAAAATGGACAACACAGATGGAACATTATGGTGAGTACATAATTTTGTTTTTGCTCTGAGAAACTAATATTTAAGATGGAAAATTTTATTTTGCTTGGACTGTCATTCTGTACCAGGGGATTTTATTACTTTGGATGGTTCTGGAAACTGTGTGCATCTGATGTCTGTTTTCCTCTGATTCAACATTTGGGTTGTCTATTCAATTGGATCTAACCTCTGTGCCTTCTAACCGAGCTTTGGATTACATACTCTGACTCCTACCCTGTCCAAAATTCTGTCCTGTCTTATTTACCTCAAATTTTATTTGCTGCCTGTTCATCTAGACACAATTCTCCAAACTGTGCTCCAATCACAAAAAGTGAAAGTTTTTTTTTTTTTTTTTGCCAGTATTCATTCTCTTGACCCCTTCCTTTAGCTGTTTAATACTTAGGGTAGAGTATTTTGTCATTCAGGGTTAGATTAATAGGTAGTGTTTGCAGTCCTTAAAGCTACATGCTTACTGTTTATCTAATTGAACTTTCCAGTAGCATTTAGGTTCACAGGTTCATACTAGGCTATCTGCCCTAGGGCATTTATAAGCCTAGCCAGAATGTGTTTGGCTTTCGCCACCCATTTTAAATTTATTTTGCTATGCCCTTTTTTGAGGTTAGTATACTGTGCCTCTGTCTAACAGTGACACAGAAGTGATACCCAGATTAAACCTACGATCTCCCATCCACTCATCAAGATTCCTCTTGAAGAGAGTCAATGAGGGACTCTGCCTAACCTGGACTGGGATTTTATTCCAGAGTGAAGGGAGCCTCTGGGTTAAGAATCTGTCCCTCCAGCATGTCCTATTTATTTCAGTGCTGAGGTTCAAGTCTCTCGAGCGCGTAGCTCGATGGGATTTGGATTTTCTGAGGTGCAGCATGTCCATTAATTCTGGGTTGGACATGGCTTTGTACGTCAGGTACAGATCGCCTCTGAGCAGGTGGTATGCCACTGAGTAGAGCTGGAGTTTCTTTAACCGGGCAGCATATGGCATCTGTTTGAGCCCTTTGATCCTCTTGGTGAGGTACTTTTGGGGTCTTTCCAGTTGCTGCATGTGTCTGGTAAGGTACATCCCAAAAGGGGCATTGTACTCAATTATGGGCCTGATGAGGGATGAGTAAAGAGGCATGATGACCTCCCCTGATCTAGATGTGAATCCCTTCATGATTAGGTGGGCTATATAAAATGTTTTTCTAACCACTTTGGCCACGTGGTTGTCAAATGACAGATTGCTATCAACTTGGGTCCCCAGGTCCCTAATTACTTCTTCTGTACTTAATGGATTACCACCTATGTGGTAATTTGTGGGCACTTTGTTTTGCCAAAGGGGATGACTATACACTTTTGGCATTTAGCTTGAGGCCATGGCTCTGGCACCAGTTGTCTGTTTCTATGAGGCCCTTTTGGAGGATGCTTGTGTCGGCTGGAGAGTCGATTATGGCCAGTTTGCAGTCATCTGCGAACTTGGTCAGCCACAGTCCTTCCGTGTTGGCCTGTACCTCCGAGAAATATATACCGAACAAGAGAGGTCCCAGGACTGAGCCTTGTGGGACACCACTTGTAACTGGTTTGGAGTCTGACATGGCTCCAGCAATTCTAACCATGTGGGTTCTGTCCTTGAGCCAGTTTGCAATCCATCTAGTGACATAGGGGTTTATATTTAAGCTGGTGAGCTTATCTATAATGCCTGAGTGGGGTATTGTATCGAAGGCTTTTGTGAGGTCCAGGTAGGCTGTGTGGACCACCTTCCCCTCGTCAATGGCCTTGGTGACTGTTTCAAAGAAATCAACCAGGTTTAAGAGGCAGGATCTGCCCTTAACAAAGCCGAACTGGGTAGGATCCAGTGTCTGTAGGTCCCCAATATCTTTATATTAAATTATTCAACATTTGGGTTTACTCATAGTACTAGTTTTTTGATTATTGGGATAGTTAATATGATCTTGTTTTCCCTTTTAGTATGCTAATGTGCTCTCATTTCCCTTTTAATGTGCTTACTGTGTATATAGATTCCTCTAGATATATCTATCTAAAATAACTCCAAATATTCGGCCAGCCACAGTCAAAGAACCACACAGTAAAATACAGAACAGTTTGAAAGTAAAATAATTGTGGTCGCCAGGCTGAAGAATAAAAGCATTAACTTTAATAAAACAAAAAATCGGCTGTTAAAATCCAATACACAATACAATAAACACTTTCGGGTTATTACAACCCTTCTTCAGATCTAATGAATACACTCATTTGAAGGTATTTAAGTTAAAATAGTCATAAAATGTCTCATATCAGCCAATCTTTAGTGATCTGATAAACACCTTTAAAACAGAGTTAGTAAAATCTTACTGGTTGTTTATCATCTCATTCATAAAGAAGCAGCCACAGTCACTTGCAGCATCCCCACCCTGCAGAAGCAGCTTAGATGAACAATTGGTGCTCATATCCCATGAAAACCAATCATACAACCAATGTCAGTTATCAATGACCAATTTTTAGTAATCTAACAAACTTCCCAAAGGAGTATCTGTTCTTCACAAAGTTAAGATTTGCATTATTTTCAAAGCTCGCTAAAGCCTTCATTCTTAGGGAGGTTTGATCATTTAAACTTCCTAATTACTCATTATCTCCTTCATGAAAAGGCAGCTGTCATCACTTCCAGTTTGTGCTTAAATATAGTAATAACCAATCAGGAACACCACACAACTAATGCCAGTTCTGAGTAACCTGTCCTTAACATTCTGATAAACATACCTCCATGGATGTGGCCGTTCTTCAGAATGCCAAAATAACTTTATTTACAGAGATCGCTATAATTTCTTAGAGTTCCCTTCCTTAAGGAACGCAAATTTCTTAGGAGAATACCTGATTACTCAACTTTTATTCATAAAAAGACAGCCACAATCAATTCAAATGTCTCCACCCTCTAAAGATGGCTTAACCAGGTGATTGATGTTCAGATCTAATAATAGCCAATCACTGACATCACATAGCTATTACTGCTACAAAGTAGCAAATGCACAGCCACCTACTTGAGCACACTTCCGAAAAAGTGTCATGAAAAGGCAGCCATAGTCACTTCCAACTGGTGTTTTTGCATAATAACAACCAATCAGACACCACATGATGGATGTCAGTTCTGAATAACCAAACCTTAGCATTGTGATGAACATACCTCCTGATAATATATCCGTTCTTCCAAAAACCAAAATAACATTATTTATAGAGATCATTATCATTTCTAAAGCTTCCTTTCTTTAAGGAGACTGGATCTGTTAGTAAAACAACTTTGATTACTCATCTTTTCTTCATAAAAAGACAGCCACAATCACTTTGAATGTCTCCACCCTCTAAAGATGGCTTAATCATAAACATCGCACAGCTGTCATTGGTATAGAGTAGCAAATCTACAGCTATCTATTAAACATATCTCAAAAAGAAATGAACTTTATTAACTCACGATTGAAATGGACCAAATAATGAACATTTTTGAGAACACAGATCCAGCTGGGGGCCTTCTCAGCAGCATCCCCAGAGGAGGTCCGGGAACAGGTTCACCAACCTGTCACACTTAACTCCTATACTGGCCCACTATTCAGATCCAGTTCCCATGGGTTCATACCCTTCAGGTACATCTCAGTTGGATCAGACAACCCTAGAGACTTTGACTTCAACTACATCCCTTACTGTCTCTACTATGATGCTGTCAGATCGAGACGAGTCCCAAAGATGAAGCATGGGGGTCAGAGTTCCAGTGGTGGAGTTGACACCAAAGTTCTCAGAGCCATTCGTCTCTCTCAATGCTTTGACAGCTCAGGTCCACAGTCCTCCTTGGAGCCAATCTCTGTTTGAAGTGGGATACTTCCCAAGTCAATTGATTCAGAAAGTATTTTTCTCTGCTCCAATGGCAGAGTCAACTTTCGAGCTTGTGGAAAGGACCTTGGCTGGTCCAAAAAGACAGGTGCATGCACAGAGTTCTGATCTGTCTTGACTCCAAATGGATCTTGTGCTTCCTTCCTCTCATTTGATTGGACAGTGACAGTCAGAACCCATAGGCTTCGAGACCACTCAACATTCAAGCTCTCCATCTGATTCCAACTTGGATGTCAGAGCCCCAGAGACACATTCAGACAGTAGGATAGTAAAACCCTGTCTGCCATAAGAACTGGTTTCTCCGGTCCACAGAGATCATGTTCCAGGAATCAAATGGGGGGGTTAAGAAAATGCGGTTCAGAAAATTGCAGAGTTTTTATTATGACATTCCTGGTGAAAGGCCTTCCCAGGCAGATGAGGCATTTTGAATGGACATTGCCAAAGAGGTAGACCACAGAACCAGGGTTACTGTGAACCTTTCACTGAGAAGCCCTATCAGCATCCCTGAAAGGTTACCCAGCTGCTGCCCTTTGAAACAGTTAGGGGACACTAAACCTTACATTCTCATGCCTGGCAAATCATCACTTCTGATTCCTGGGTGTTAAGGATATCCACCAGAGGCTATTCCATACCATTTTGGTATCCACCAAGCAAAAGATTGACTCCACCTGATCAGCTGGAATCCGCTGCAGCCGAAGTGTCAAAGTTGCTAGACAAGAGAGTCATCCAACAGCCCCCCCCCCCCAGCCAGTTAGAATCCAGAGACTATTTCAGGTTCTTTGAGACCTCAGGCCAGTATTGGACTACCACCTCACTCAGTTTGTCAAATAGATGAAATTCCAGATGGCCATGGTACAGTCCATACAACCTCTCTTGAGGAAAGATGATTCAATGTGCTCTGTAGATCTCCAGGATACCTACTACCACATCAAAATTTGAAGGCAGTCTTGGAGATTAATCCATTTCTGGCTGGTAGTCAACCACTACAAATTCAGAACACAGCCCCCCAGGTGTTCACCAAAGTTATGGCAGTGATGGCAGCTCACCTGTGACTGCAAGGAATCCAAGTCTTCCCAAAGCCAGACAATTGGCTCCTAACTGCTACCTTCAGGGATCTACTGTTACAGCACCAAACCTTTCTATTCCATATTGCAGATCAGTTAGGGATAACTAGCAATCATATGAAGAGGAAATTTTTCCCCACACAATACACAAAGTTCATTATATGTCAGATTGATACAAGTCAACAAATTTCCAAACTCCCAGCTGCTAGAGTTCTGTCATTAAGACTGGTGATGACTTAGGTAGTTTAATATCCCTACCCACAAGCAAGACTGATTCTTCATTTGTTAGGTCTGATGGCCTCTGCCATTATTTTAGTACCAGTAGCAAGATACCACATGACAGTATTACACTGGAACTGTTGGCCCAAAGGTCACAGAGTCTCCACCCTCTACTCATCAGAATCCGTCTTACTGAAATATTCAGAAACTATATAAGATGGTGGATAACTTCTCCATCAATGGAAGAAGCAAGACCTTTCTACACTCAATTTCCCCAGGCAACAGTAACCATGGACGCTTTCCTTCTAGGATGAGGGGGCACTTTGAGGGGAAGAAAGGTCAAGGGACTTGGTCATCTTTGGAGGCCAAACTTCACGTCAGTATCTTGGAGATGACAGCAGTCCTGCTAGCATTGTAATCTTTACAGGACTTTCAACTCGGGGATGTGATTTTCATCCAAACTGAACATATGTGAGTGGAATGGTACATCAACAAACAAGGTGAAACATATCCTCTTTGCCAGGAGTTCATGCGAGTCTTGCAATGGTTGATGTCTTCCCATCATTTTCTGGTAGCAATTCACATTCCTGGGACATCAAATATATTACTGGATATGTTGAGCAGGTGTATCCTATTACCTCACAAGTGGTCTCTCATAGTGGCAACAAAGATCCTCAACCACTGAGACCAACTATGCCTCAACCTCTTTTACTCCTACCTAAATAATAAATGTAGCAGTTACTTTGTCTCATCACTTCACAGTGGCAGTCTTTTAGAGATGCCCTAGTCCACTTTTGGCCCCCAAGTCTTCTGTATGCCTTCCCACTGATACCTCTCTTGATGAAACTCATACAGAAAGCCACAAGGTACAACGAAGGTGATCCTCATTGCCACGTTTTGGCCCCGGTAGGTATAGGTCCCCTTTCTTTGGCCTAATTTGTTGCACCCACCTTGGGTGCTAGATCCCATACCAGATCTGCCAAATCACCCATCCGGAATGCTGCTACTGGATCTCCCAACTCTAAAACTAGCTGCATGGTTTCCCCAATTTTAATGATAGCCAGAGATCCCAGCCTGTCTTTTCCAGTGTGCCACATAATCTCCTCTTCTGAAAAAGAATCATTTAAAAAGACCGATAAAAGCAAATGGGAAAGACTCTGTATTTGGGTGTCCTGAAAAGGATTGGACCCTTTTTCATCCCCTCTTCCCACTATACTGGATTTTCTTTCAGAACTTTCTGGGCAAGGTTCTAGTTATTCTACTATAAAAGTCCAGATAGTTGCCATTTCAATTTTTTTCATAGGCCACAATGACTCATCTTTTGCTTTTCTTGGGGTATCAAAAGCTTTCCTTAAAAGAACTGTTTGCCTCCCCTTCAAGATGCAGTTCCCCCATGGGATATCACATTGTTACTTCAATCAGTCATTGACTCAAAAACCTTTTCAGCCTGCGGCCTCAACTAACTTTAATTTTTTTTTTCTTGGAAAACCATCTTCCTGATTGCTATTACCTGTGCTAGATGAGTTTTGGTATTACAGGTGCTCTCAAGCAAGCCACCCTTTCTCATCTTCCACAAAGATAAAGTGTCATTGACAATGAACCCTTCCATTCTCCCAAAGGTCTCATCTGAAACACATTTGAGTCAACACATTGACTGAACTATATTTTTTCTGAATTACTCGACCAAGGGTAAATACACACTTCATACATAAGATGTGTACAGACAGCTCAGATTTTACTTACACTGTACCAAAGATATTAGGGTCAGATCAGCTATTTTTCTCCTTTTCCAAAACAAAACTGTATAAAATGTCGCACAACATGGATATAATATTATGGTAAGTACATAACTATAATTTAAATCTTAACTTTTTTTTCTAATATTCTTGTTTAGAATTTGTGTTGGGGCAGGATTTTTTTTTTTGCTTTTGATGGCTGTAAGGGTGCTTTGTTTCACTTCAGAAGGTTTTTTTTAAAAAAAATATGTCCCCAAAAGCAGCAGTGACAGTCTCCCTGAAATACTCCCCTATGAATTTTTATCCCTGGGACTATTAGTCCTTTCTCACGGCTTAGCTGCAAAGTGGTTTGCCACTGTTTTGTGGTCATTGTAATGAATTGATCAATATAGGGTGTATCTTGTACATCTGTAAACACTCCTTTATCCATGAACATAGGATGCTGTCAATTTTTTTTTGTAGTCTATCAACGCCATACTTAGATTATTCCCCCTTTTTTATAATTCTCTATTGTTAAGGCTATGTTTAGCAACACATGATCATCTGTTCCATATGACTTCTTTTGTCACCGTTTTGTTCTTTTGCCATAATTGATTTTTTTTCTAAATCACTATAAACAGTGTCTGCATCAGTTCCAGTATATAGTTTGTGCATCATTGGAAGGCAAGTTATTGGTGTATCATTATTAAGATAATTTGTAGGTTCACTCTTTAAGAGGAATATCGTTTTTCCTCTTGTTAACCACACTGGTGTCTCTTAGGGATGCACTTATAAATAATTCTTACTGAGGGCTAAATCTTCATGTAAAGATGTTGATAATTTTAGACAAAAATTAGGTACTGTATCTAAGCCTGGGGTTTTCCATTTAGGAGTTTTCATTAATTTTGTTAGAATTTCTCTGACTATTACTTCATCTCACTTCATTTCCTCTACACTTAACTCCTTACTGTTTGTTTTAATTTTTCTTTCCATTACTTATGTTCTTTCAACAAGGTCTTCATAAATATTATGTATTTTCTTCTGTTTTTGGTGGTGATTTTATTCCTTTTAGTTTCCCACTTCTCTATATTAATTTTTGGGTCATCAATGAATTGCCTATTCTGTACCTTTATATTTATCTATATATCTTCTATGTTTTTCTGCCTGTAGTGGTATCAGTTTGTTATTTGCATTACTGTATGATAGATCCTGGTGTATTTTGATAACTGTGTGTCTGATGTCAATCTTCATTCATTCTTGATGAATGGGACTCTGTTCCAATTCCTTGGAACCAGCTTGGCCATTACACAGCTTGCCCCAGCCAAAAACTCTCTAGCTAAGGCTCTACCCACAATGCCCCTCTCTCCATTACTTCAGATCTCGTTTGCCGCTCTGATATCAGGACGTGTCAGTCGATGCTGTCCAGTTAAGTACTTATTTTATATTTTTTTTCTCTTCAAAACCTATTCTTTGCACTTTAAAGTAGATTTTTCTTCCTTTATAATCTTTGACGAGTGTGTGTGTTGATATATAAATATAACATTGTCTCTACCCTTTTTTTTTACCTAATGGTATTCTCCATTACCATCATTGGTAATTTGTTTTCCCCCTTTTCTCCTTTTACCTCTTAGGTAAGCTCGCCGTACCATCGCTGGTATCTTCTTCCCCTTACTTATTGTAGGTATTTCATTTTAGGTAGGTTTCCCCTTCCTTTCTCTGTTTAGAATGATTTTGTGTGTGTGTGTGTGTGTGTGTGTGTGTGTGTGTGTGTGTGTGTGTGTGTGTGTGTGTGTGTGTGTCTATCCGTGCATGCGTCCGTGTGTGAGCAAGTGAGTTCTTTAAAATGGCTGAGAAGCAGAAAGGCATTATGGACTTCAAGCAGTGCCAAGATTGTGGAAGAAAGATGTCCAATTCAGATGGGCATCTTTCGTGCGTATATTGTTTGGGTGCATCCCACTTAGAGACTGTCTGTAAGATCTGCCAGGGTTTCAGTTCCCGAACTTTGGGAGAACATCAAAACAAACTGATTTTAAAGGGATTGTTAAAATCCTCCTTTGACAAAGCCCTCTGTAAGCCAAAGTCTTCCAAAACTAAAATTAAAGAGAGAAGCCACTCGGTGCCAAGTTCACCAGCAGCACCAGACTCTAAGTCTCACAAGTCATCAGTTCCATCAATTTCTTCTGAGCCGAAGAGTAAAGTTCCCAAATTTATTGTGACACAGCCTTCAGCATGGACAGTTATGTCCACATCAGTACCGACAGTTTCTGGGGTCTGTATCATAAGAGCGAAAGTTCAAAAGAACAAACACTCTTATGATCAAAAATGCTGAACATCGAAACACTTTTTCTGGGGTCGCAGTACAGTGAGGATAGGAATATTTGCCCTTTCCTCACTGTAGTGCAACCTCTGAGTTGGACTATATATTTAGCGGTGGGAGGGCACAGCCCCCCACAATATTAAGTTCGATGTTTGTGCTTTTTTGATGTTTGCGCGTTCGTTCTTTTGAACTTTGCTGTTATGATATAGACCCCAGTTTCTGCACTGATCTTGACTTCCTCTGCACCAATCTTGCCAGTCTCAGCACCGACGACCTTGTTGGCTCCAGTAACCTTGACTTCCTATTTGGTTATGACTTCTCCATCTTTTCCACAGCATACGGTGCTGAAGAGCAAAGTATTTATACCTAACAGAACAAGGTATTCTCCTTTTACAGACACCTTTCTGGGTCAACTCCCCAGCCCTTTTGTGGAGAGGCCAGAGTCTCCCTCGGGGATGTTGGTCCATTCATCCAGAAGTCTTTCTGAAGTAGACATGGTGAGATTGGTAGATCAGCTTTTGGCAGCCAGGGGCTTCTCACACCCACTCAGCCCACCCTCCCTTCTGGAGCTGAGGCCTGTTCTCCAGGACTCTGGATTATCCTACTCTGACCTCTTTTATTGGTTCAGAGCCCACCACTTTGATTACCCCAGTTCCAGTTTTTCCGGTGCTGGCAGAAGCTCCTTTGGTACCTGGTTTGACTCTAATGTCTTCAGCTCCAACGGAACTGATAGACACCTGGGGCCATGGTTCAGCTGTCAGTTTGAGGGGCTTCAGTATTGTACCGATTGTTTGCTCAGGCCGTCTTTGGCCCTCGGAACCCTGATGGTTTCAGACTCTGCCCTTGCTCCTGCTTTCGAGGATGGCCCTTCGAATGGGGTTGTGACCCTGGTTACAAGGTTGTTTTTCTCTGTTCTGGGCTCCCATCCCTCTTTGCGGGGGTGTGCCTTCCAAATTATAGAGAGAGAGCTTTATCCTCTGCAGGCTCTCAGCTGTCCCTTCTACATTGTAGTGTCACATATTTTTACCCTCTGGATCGCAGCTGTCACCATCTCACGTCGTGACAGTGGGCACCGAAGCGGCAAGATATCCCTGTTCAGGGTCCGTCTTCTTCGGAGCTCTCCCCAGAGATCCCCACTGAGGAAGCCACCCCATAAGAAGACTTGCAAGAGGAAGCATCTAGATTCCCCAAAAGAACCTGTCACAGAAGACACAGATTACAATGAAGAGGAGGGTCCCCCCTGGTCACCCCCTGAAGATGACTCACTTGGAGATATCCTAGAAATCTTAAAACAGAGAGGTGATTGGAAATTCTCCAACCTATCCTCAGAGGAATCTATGTTCTTGAAGGCTTTTGGTGCTCACCTGTCTACTTCCTGGGTGACCCTCCTGCTGATGAACTTATTAAACTGATTGCGCAGTAGGTGTGGAAGGCTCCTGATTCTATAGAGCTGATTCCCTGGAGGCCAGACAAAATTTTAACAGCTTTTGAAGATCAACTTCACTGGGGCAAGAGTTTAGCAGTAGACATCATGGTGGTGGTGGCCACCAAAAAGGAACTTGCTGAGGAGAGTTCCACTGTCCATCCTCCTAACTGAGAGTCTTGGATGATGAACAGGTTTGGGAAGTGGGTCTTTGTGTCATTGACCTTCGCTCTTAGGTCCTTGATCTTCATGGCACACTTTACTGCACTCCAAAGGGATCTGATAAAGGAGCTAGCACATACTCTACCTGGAGCTGTGTCTGATGAGATATGGGATAAAGTTGCCTCTCAGCCTGCCACCCTGCAGTCTATATCAAATTCGTCCATGTGGCTCATTACTCATGCCGCCGAAGGAACGACTGGGCAGCGGGTTCTGGCATTGCCATAAGCGTCAAGCCTGGATGCACTTGTGTGACTTCATGGAACCTTTCAAGTCTTCCTTCATCAATGTTCTTATTGATGACTCTTCCTTGTTTGGCCCCAAAGTCAAAGACACACTAGCCAGGTGTGAAAAAGATGGAAAGACCCTGTCTGCTCTGGGTGTTCATTTCTCTACTCCTCAATGATCCTACTCTAGGAATCAGAGGAGTGGAAAAATGTGATTCAAAATATCCCAAGGGCCTTTTCAGGACACGCGTGATGAATACTCTCCTTGGGGCAGAGGGGGGAGTTCTAATGGAAGATGCCTCCCCATTTTCACTCTCTTTTCAAAGACCCCAAAATTAATCCCCGATGTTCCACCCAATCAGAGAGATCAAGCAACTGTAGAAATTCAAAAGCTGCTCAGAAATAGTCATCCAAGAAGTCCCACCAGACTAAAGAGGATCTGAATTTTACTCAAGATTCTTTTTAGTGCCAAAAAAGACAGGGGACTGAAGACCAATTTTAGATCTCAGCCTTCAGAACAAGTTCATTCAGCAGTCAAAATTCTGGATGGTCACGGTTCAGTCTATCCTCCCTTTTCTGGAGGAGAATGATTGGATGTGCTCTATAGAGCTTCAGGATACGTATTACCACATAAAGATGGACAAACACTCCAGAAGGTTCCTCCACTTCTGGCTGAGAGCCAGTAATTTCCAATTCAGCGTGCTGGCTTTCAGTCTCACTACAGCTCCCTGAGTGTTCACCAAATGCATGGATGCGGTAACAGCTCATTTGAGACTACAAGGATTCCGAGTGATATGTATGCAGTCCTATGGCTGCAGATTATACATATAATCAATTTCGAGGAGGCCCATGCCTCCTTCAGAAAGGGGAATATATAATCTTGGTAGACACTGATATGTATAAAGCATTTTTCTTGTTTTCCTGTCAACTGATCCAATACCTTTTGGAGCCAATCAGTTACCCCAAAACTGTAAGAACAGGAAGAACAAATTGGTTTATAGCTTGGACTTTGTTCCAAGATGTCAGGGTTGTTTTCAGTATTAGTTGCAATCTTCTAAAGTTTTCCTTACTGAGTTTTGTTCACATTTGCTCATGTTTATTGTCAATCCTTCAATTCCCAAATATGTGCACACTCCCTCCTGCTCAAGTTCCTTTATATTACATTCCTGTACCATATTGATATCTTCTTGGTGCTGCAGCTTTCCTGCTTTAAATGTTGCTTTTGCACATTTTTCAAGACAAAATGACATTCTATCATCTGAGAATATTTAAACTTCTTGCAGTTGTGCTTTCATATCCTTATATGATGAGCTGTATAGTTTTAAGTCATCCACGAAAAGTAAAAGATAAGTTTTTAAACTTGTTTTTTAGGAAGCAAATTGTAACCATCCCCTAATGTTAAGTAGGTAGCTTAACTGGTTAAGGATGACAAAAATGTAGCAATGACAGTCACCCTGAAATACCCCCTATGAATTTTTATCCCTGGGATTGTTTGCCCTTTATTATGGCTTAGCTGCAAAGTGGTTTGCCACTGTTTTGTGGTCATTGTAATGTAATGTAATTGATCAATATGGGTTGTATCTTGTACATCTGTAAACACTCCTTTATCCATGAATGTAGGATGCTGTGAATTTTTTTTGTAGTCTATCAATGCCATACTTAGATTATTCTCCCTTTTTGCAATTTTTTATTGTTAAGGCTATGTTTAGCAACAAATGGTTATTTGTTCCATATGACTTCTTTTGCTACAGTTTTGTTATTTTGCCGTAACTGATGTTTTTCTAAATAACTATAAACTGTGTATGCATCAGTTCCAGTATATATAGTTTCTGCATCATTGGAAGGCAAGTTATTGGTGTATCATTATTAAGATAACTTGTAGGTTCACTCTTTAAGAGGAATATCATTTTTCCTCTTGTTAACCACACTGATGTCTCTTCAGGATGCACTTGTAAGTAATTCTTACTGAGGGCTAAATCTTCATGCAAAAATGCTGATAATTTTAGCCAAAAATTAGGTACTGTAAATGTGCCTGGGGTTTTCCAGTTAGGAGTTTTCATTAATTTTGCTTCAATTTCTCTGACCATTACTTCATATCACTTCATATCCTCTACACACAAACTCCTTACTGTTTATTTTTAATTGTTCTATCCATTATTTATGTTCAACAAGTTCTTCATAAATATTTTTTCAAAATGTATTTGTCTTCTGTTTTTGCTGGTGTTTCTATTCCTTTTAGTTTCCCACTTCTCTATAAATCTTTTTTTGGGTCATCAATGAATTGCTTATTCTGAACCTTTATATTTATCTGCATATCTTCCAAGTTTTTCTGCCTGTGCTGGTATCTTTAGTTTATTTGCAGTACTGTATGATAGATCCTGGTGGGTTTTGATAACTGTGTATTGCTTTTATCAATTCTGTCTTTCTAAGTATTTTTGTTTAGCTTTTCCCTTTTATATTCTTTTAACAGTGACACATAACTACTTTATAGTTTTCTCTATTTGATGCTTCCAAACTGGCATTTTATTTCTTCCCTTCTTTTCACTTATTGCTCTATGTTTTGTAGTAAGACTTAAACGGTTATTAATTTATCTGCATTGTAATTTATTTAATTCTGTTATATCATTTGAATTTCTCTTAATAGTCCTGATTAACGTGTTCATCTGTTTTATCAGACTTCTAAGATTTGGGGTCTTATTTACTTTCTGTATTCTGTTTCTTTCATCAATCATAATATGTCTATCCATCTCTTTTAAGTAACTCATCCCTTAGATAATTTTCTTCTAAACTGAGATCACATTTTTTGCTCTGTAGTTCCTGCGGGCATTCTGCAACTTATCTTCTCATGACATAGCCCCTTCAGATGCATCCTGCATCACCTGCTGTTCTTTCATATGAGAACTCATTGGCCCATCACTCCACAAAATTGACTGTGTCAGAGTTGCCACTGTTTCCTGCTCCTTCCCTTATTTAACTTCAACCAAACTTTTTCACTGGTTTCCCACAGAAAGTTCCAAAGTATCATTGTGTCAAATCTTTAGATGCCTCCTGCTTCACCAGTTACTCCTTAATTTGAGGACTCATTGTTCCACCGTACTGTGCCATCACCTGTATTGGATTTTCTGCACTAAATCCTTCACTTCCCAGGTAGTCCATAACTTCAGTTTCAGTTTGTTTAACCTCTTCCTTACTAATCCTCTATTCTACATTCCCCCTTTGTATTGTGAAATCTTCCATATCTGGGTGTGTTTTTCTGTATTTCTCTTTAAATATCTTTGATGGTGCATTTTTTTTTTGTCGATTAGTTTGGCTTTCTCCTTAGCATAAATATTGTACCATATCAGATGTCTTTTTGTTTCCCATGTTCATGTTTCTTTTTTATTCTTTATATTTTCGCACTTCCTGTGTCACTGCCTTTTCCCGGTGATCCAACGTTTGTGTCTATGTAGTGTTTTGCATGGGACCTATACAGCTGGACCTATGGAGCAGTTACCAGGCTCCTCAATTCTTCCTTCCTTGTCCATGACAAGAAAGTTGTCAAGTGTCTTTAGGTGTCAGTCCAGCTCCAGTTTGCCCAGCCAATGATGGATGACTATTTTGGCTGGAATTGGTTTCTTGGAGCACTTAATAGGTTCATAGGTGTTTACTAGGCTAACCACTACAAGGGCCTTTTTAAGTCTAGCCATGCATCCCAAATCTCTGATAAGTTTTGATACCCTTGATAACTGTAAGCATGGGCCTGGGAGATGAACCATTTACAGGTTACCTGTGTCCATTAGAGACATAGATGCCAAACCAGGGATTAATTTCATTTCTGGTTTCCCATCCAGTTGTCCAAGTTTCACTTGAATTGGGTTAGGAAGGAACTCACATGGATGGAGAGCTTGTTCTATAGACATAGTAGTCTCTGGGATACATACCTATCTCTCCACCAGGTCCTGTTTATATCACAGGCAAGGTTTAAGTCTTCAGAATGGGTAATTCTGGTGCACTTTGTTTTGTGGATATGCAGGAGGTCCATCAGAGTGAGATCTGACAATGCCCTGTATGCCAGGCATAGGTCTCCCCTCAAAAATTTGCAGGAGACAGAATACAGGGATTGGGCCTTGAGGTGATCTGCATAGGACATTTTACTTGTGCCCTGTATTCTTTTAGTGAGGAACCTCTGTGGACATTCCAGTTGTTGGATATCCCCTGGTTAGATATATACCAAAGAGGCATTGTACTCAATGGTAGGTCTGATGAATGCCGAATACAGTGGAACAATGACTTCCTTGGACTTAGATGCCATACCTTTGTTTATAAGTTGTGCAACATAGAATGATTTCCTCACCACTGTAGACACATGCTAGTTAAAGGCTAGATTACTATCTGTGTGTGTTCCTAAGTCCCTGACTACTGGGTCAACTGTAAGGGGCGTGTTGTCAATATGATCATTACCAGGGATGGATGACTTTCCAAAGGATACTAGTATGCATTTCTTGGCATTTAGTTTTAGTACATGGCTCTGAGACCAGTTGTTTGCCTGTGTCAGACCTTCCTGGAGAACATTTGTGTCAGTGTAGGATTTAATGACCGCTCCTAATTTGCAATCATCTGCAAATTTAGTCAGCCAGAGAACACACTGACATTGGCCTTGACTTCTGAGAAGTAAACACCAAAAAGGAGCTGTCTAAGGACTGATCCCTGAGGGACTCCACTTGTGACTGGCCTCTTTGTAGAGGTGGACTCCCCAATTCTAACTTCCTGGGTCCTGTCTGTAAGACAGTTGGCTATCCACCAGGTGACATACGGGTTTGCACCTAACCTCCTGAGTTTTGTCAACAGTGCCCAAGTGGGGTATTGTGTCAAATGCCTTGGCCAGGTCAAGGTAGGCAGTGTGAATGATTTTGCCCTCATCCATTGCTTTGGTGAGCTTCTCAAAGAAGTCCACCAGGTTGAGTAGGCATGATCTGCCCTTGATGAAACCAAACTGGGTTGGGTCCAGTGTCTGGAGGTTTATTATATCACTATTGATCATCTCCATGATAATTCTTTCCATGGCTTTACATATAAGAATAGTGAAACATATGGGTCTCTAGTGTCCAGGTCTGTAGATGGCCCACCTTTGTGCAGAGGGATGACTGTTGCCTTTCTCCATTCATGAGGCATGAAACCTGTTTGGAGGCTACAGTTAAATAGCAATCCCAGAGGCCCTGATAGGTCATGTTTCATGCTATTTAGAAGGCAACCTGGGATATCATCTGGGCCCATTGATGCAGTGTTCTTGGTCTTAGAGAGAGCATTAAGGACCTGTTCCATAGTGATAGTAGGGGGGAGTTATATTTGATGATATTTCCTGAGTGAAGATTGAGTGGGAGAGAGTGGTAAAGTTAGAGCTGAATTTATCAGCCAGGAGGTTTGCTATGTCTTCTGGCTTAGTATAGGTGGCTCCATTTACAGTGAGCTCTGCACATGATTGTGTATTGCCTTTGAGGTTTCTGACACAGCTGAAGAATGCTTTGTGGTTGTCCTTGGACTGGGAGGCCAAACTTACATCAAATGTAGCTTTAGTAGAGTTTATTTGTCCTCTGCGTTGTTTGTTTAGTTTGGTGTGTTTTTATTCTGCTGGGTCCTGCACCTCCTAATTTTCGCCATGATTTTCTTCCTCCTGTTATACAGCCTATTGATTTTGTGATTTCACCAGGGTGGCTTGTTTTTATGAGTTAGTTCTGTGCTTCCTCCTGGTGGGTACAGCTGCCTCTATGCAGCTACTAACATGCCTGTATAGGTTTCTGTGAACAGTTCTGCATAGCCACCAGTGTTCTCATGGTTTATGGTGGCTTGAAACTTTGCCAGATTCTCACTTAATAGCAGAAGATTAGCCTTGGAATAGTTCCTGAATATTCCAGGTTTAGCTGAGGGTCCAGGTTTTATTTTTCCTTCAAAGGGGCCCATTTTGTGGTCTGACCTTACCAGGGTGGGCATTACAGTAGCGGGTATGCAGCACTCCTCCATATTAGTGAGGACAAGATCCAGTATAGTTGCACCCCTGGTTGGTGTATTGACTATCTGGTCCAGGGAGTTTGTTTACAAAATCCAGGAATCTCTGTGCATGTATGTTTGGTGTCATATAAGATTCCCAGTTAATATTGGGGTAATTAAAGTCACCCATGAATATGGTATTGGGTTGGATGGGTAGTGTTTCTAATACATTTAAGTACATTGTATGGTTTCCTGGGTCATAGAGGCGAACCTATAGCTTGCAAAGAAGTGGTATTGAATTTTGCCTGTGGTGATTTGAACATGGAGCAACTCAAGTGCATTGTCCTGTTTGACCAGCCTTGAAGTATATTTAACTTTGATATAGAGACACCTCCACCTTTATCCCCTGCCTGTGAAGTAACTGGCCTAAATGTGTGGAAGGCATTACAACCTAGCACTGTTGGTGTGCTCTCTGCAGCTTTAAACCATGTCTCAGTGACCGCTCAGATGTCAGCATTCTCTAGGGTAAAGAGAAATTCTAGGGAGTGAAGTTTTTGTTTATGCGCCTAGAATTGAGCAGTAATACCTTTAGATTTCCTTGATTTTGATTTGCGATGTCAGAAGTACTTTCAGTTTGGCATTGTCTAAAAAGGCACTACAGGGGAAGACAATGTTTTAGCTAATATTCAAAAGCCTAGAGGAGAGAGGTGCAGACCATCCGTGGCAAAGCAGTGTGGTCTGTTGATCAGCTCCTTCCATGCTGACAAATATTGCACCCCCTTAGAATACCACCAGAAACTAAGCCAATTATTAAAGTCAATCATCTTTTGTTCATATTGTGGCATAATCCTTGGAGAAGGTAAATGCTGCTCACTGCTACGTCATACCAGCCTGAGACACATATTTTGAGAGCTCCATGATGACTCTCCTCATATAGTCTAGGGAGGTATGTCTCAGGTCATTTACTCGCACATAGGCTATGACTAAGTCATATTGGTAATTGTGGTCCAATGACCTGAGTGCCTGGTAATGTGGCAGATCCTAACCCCTGATAAGCAACTGACCGTGACTTTATCCTTATTTAGCCTGGTGAGAGGGACATCAGTGTGTCTCATGATGGAGTCTCCAATGACTAGAATGTTGAATTGTGTGGTGGCTTGACTTATGGCCTTAGAGATACAGGCTCCATGAGATGTAGCTCTCTCTGTTGATGTGGGTGTTGTTTTGAAAGAGAGCATTTGGGGCTGCTGAGGGTATTAGTTATGTGTACTTCATCTAAGAGGAGTTTGTGGTTTAGAAAGGTTACATTTAAGTGCCTCAGCATATGTGGGTCGATATGTTTGCTTTGAATTGTGTGCGATGGGTGCAGGGTGTGTACTACTGGCAACCTTATTGACATTAGGAGTACTTTTATGTGAGAGCTTTTCCTCCAGTGATATTGTGTAAATACATCTCTCACATACCATATCAGTTTGTTTGAGAATTAGCTGGTTGTCAGTAAACATGAGGCAATTTCTACATTGCCTCAGGATGCCCATATCCACCAACCCAGTAACTGAGATGGTAGGAAAGTTCATATCCATGGCAACAGACCCTTTCTTATTGATTAGACTGTTGGAGCGACAATATCAATCACTGTCAGGAGTATCCTGTTTGCAACTATGGGGACAGTGCTTGTCACTGCAAACTAGTTGTCCTGTGTGCAACTAGGTATTGGAGAAATTTCAATTGTGCTTTTACAGGAAAAATGTCACTCAAGGTGTCTGAGTCTATACAGAGCACTGGCAAACACTTAAATGGGAACTAATATGTAGACCCTGAAAATTTAAGGATGAAGTATTTAGGCAGATATTCTGAAGTTAAAAACAAATCAAGCAGTACTTACTGAAAACAAAGAATTAGCTTGTCAAGAGTGATGAAAAGAGGGGAGTTGCATGAATGGCTACAGCCTGGCTACTACTAATGCTGGTCTCAGCACAGCTTCACTCTGTTGGGATACAATGCTCCTTTGCGTCTTCTCTCACCAGAAGCAAATTGTTAGCACCAGTCTCAAGATGAGAAGCAGGCCACAGCCTATTTGGTGATCCACAGTCTTGTCCCAGATGATGCAAGAGTCTGTAGGCTTATAGCCTTTTCCTTGTAGATACCTTGAAGAGTGACCAGACCAATCAGGAATGTTAAGCACACTGACTCTCCAACCAGAAACAGGAAATGTTAAGTTGTCAATCTCGCCTTCATTCTTGCTGGATGGGTTCGGAGCCGATCCTCGGCACCGACTCAGCCACTTACTAAAGCTTGAGAGCTTATTTTACCGGCTCAAGGCAACCCTATATCCCATGATGCTAGGCGATAACTCCCCAGATCTCATTTGCCGCTTTCGCTTGCGAGGTGCGTTTTTTTACCGGCTCCTGGTAAGTCTTTATATATATATAGTGTTCAGTCAACCTTTTGAGTTAATTTTTCACCTAGTTGTTTCTTTTCAATAGTTAGCAACTACCTTTAACTCTATTACTGTTTTATACCTTCCCTTTTTAACCCTTATATCCCTCCCCCTCCACTCTTAGGTTAGGCCTTAAACCTGCCCCTTTCCTAATTTTTCTTAGGGATCCTGTGGAGTGTTTGGGTGTGTCAGTATCCCTATTAACATTTTTATTGTTAATTTATAGTTTTTTGAGAGTGTGTGTGTGTGTGTGTGTGTGTTTTTCTCTTACCTTTGTGAACCCTCGACACTGTTATGTCGAAGGAACCAAAGGAAACTAAGGTCTCAGGCTTTAAGAAGTGTGACTCGTGCTGTCAGAAAATGTCTCTGACAGACGGTCACACTTCTTGTGTTTACTGCCTGGGACCCCTGCACCTGCAGGACTCTTGTTCAGTATGTCATGCATTCAGTCCAAGAGTCCTGCAGGAGCGCAGGAACAAACTTATACTGAGGGGCTTGTTAAAGACTAAGTCTGCGTCGGGGAGGCCCTCGAAACCAGCAAAACCGTCGGCTCCAAGTACTAAGCCTTCAGCTGCTGGCTCCTTGTCTGTGCCTAGATCGGCTCTGGCTGGAGCTGGTCCCTTTGAGTCACAGGTTCCGGTCTCGGCACCACTCAGTGCCGATACCTCTGAGCCCATGCTTTCACTGTCGGCTCCGGCTGGAGCCGACGTGTCCTCGGCTCCGTTGGCTCCATCTAAGAAGAGGTCAAGATCCCCTTCATTGGAGTCCATCCATTTGGCTCCGAGGTCTCCCCTGCTCTCGGAGCGGAGCCATCGGAGCCGATCTTCTCGGTCATCCAGACTTTCAGATCACGACCTTGAGAGAGTGGTAAGTAGGCTGTTAAAGTCTCAGGCATTGGCCCAGATGATCTTTAGCCCGTCTCATCAGACAGTAGCTATTACAACTCCACCTAATTTTCCTCCTTCGACTCTCCCTCAGAGTTCGGAGCCGGTGCTCCTCAGAGCCGTGACTGTTATGGCGTCAGAGCCGATACCTCCCCCTTTGGCTCCTTCGTCTTCCACTCCGATCTCCTCCTTGATAGCTTCATTGGACGGATCCAGGCGCCTGATCTCTCTCATCGGCTCGGAGGGGGCGAGTGGCATCGGACCATTGTCCAACCCTGTTCTCCCTCTCGGAGTGTCGGCGCTGGTGAGCTCGGGCCGACATCAGCCTCAGAGCCTTCCCTGTCGGTGCGGCCTGGGGTTCCTACCTCTTCGGAGCGGGGGCCCTCTGGCCTTTCTGATAGGGGAGCCTTCGAGGTGATGAGGAGCGTACTAGCCCCAGGGCATAGTCAACGGTCAGCTCCATCAGTTCCTCCCACTACAGTGCCTGCTGATGTCTCTTCCCACTCTCTTGCTCCCGGACCCAGAGATCCAATGCCTCAGGTTTCCCCACTGGGAATTTCTTCCTCTTCCGAGGCTTCTCCTGACCTGTCAGCGGAGCCTCCACATAAGAGGACATGTAAGAGGAAGCATGTGGACTCCCCTGAGTCCATTATATCTGACACCGACTTGGATGAGTCGGAGGGATCCCCAAAGTCCCCCTCTGAGGATGTCTCTTTCTCAGACATCCTAGAAATCCTGACGCAGAGGGGGAACTGGTCTTCCCTTAATCCTTCCGATGATGAGTCGGTGTACCTGGAGGCGTTTGGTTCTCGACCCTCCACCTCCTGGGTGTCTCCACCTTTCGACCCCCTTATGAAAGTAGTGGCTCAGAAGGCGTGGTCGGCCCTGGATTCGGTGGAACCCACCCCTCGGAGGCCATCTAAATTCATCACAGCACCAGTTGACAAGCAATTCCTAACAAAAGGTGTACCGGCGGATGCCATGGTAGTGGCTGCAGCCACCAAGAAGGAACTAGCTGATCCTTCAGTACCTATCCATCCTCCTAATAAGGATTCTAGGACCATGGATAGGTACGGTAAGCGGATGTTTTCTTCAGCGACCTTTGCCATGCGGTCGCTGAATTACTTGTGTCACTTCACCCGCCTTCAGAGAGATATTCTCAAAAAGTTGGGAGAAGTCTTACAGGATCCATCAGCTGCTGGGTCCCAGGATAAAATAAACTCACAGCTTGGAACCCTGAACTCGATTGTTAACTCCTCCATGCGTCTAATTTCATATGCAGCCGATGGAGCGAGTAGGGCCGCAGGCACAGGAGTGGCCTTAAGGCGTCACACCTGGATGCAGCTGTGTAATTTCGCTGACCCTATCAAGGCATCCTTTACAAATTCCCCTTTTTATAGTTCGGCTTTGTTCGGACCTCAAGTGAAAGACACCTTGACCAGATGCGAACAAGATGGCAAGACTCTTTCTCCCGTAGGAGTCCGTTTCTCCACCCCTTCAAGACCATACCCTAAGGGTCAGAAGGGTGGGAAAATGTGGTTCCGCAAATCTCAAGGAGTCACGTCTGATGCAAGAGGTCAGTTTACCCCCAGAGGCAGAGGGGGTAACAACAACAGACACCGCCCTAGGGGCAGGGGGGGTCTGCAGAACCAGGGTAGCAGGGAGACTCTCTCTGACAAACCCTTCCAGCATCCCTGAGATGTTGCCCGATTGTCCACCTTCGGAGGCAGTCGGGGGAAGATTGTCGCTTTACCCAATAGCCTGGCTTTGCCTTACTCAAGAGAAATGGGTACAGTCGATCATATCCGAGGGTTACAAAATTCCCTTTATCCAAACCTCAATTCAGCAAAAGGGAACCCTTCCAGATGTTCCACCCAGTCTAAGGGAACTAGCAGTATCAGAAATATCAAAACTGCTAGCAAAAAGAGCCATCCAGCCAGTCCCAGCAGACCAACTAGGATCCGGAATCTACTCAAGGTTCTTTTTGGTACCGAAAAAGACAGGGGACTGGAGACCAATATTAGATCTCAGCAAACTAAACAAGTTTGTAAAGAGAACAAGATTCCAGATGGTCACGCTACAGTCCATTCTGCCCTTTCTGGGCAAGGACAATTGGATGTGCTCCGTGGACCTTCAGGATGCGTACTATCACATCAAAATTCACAGGTGCTCCAGAAGGGTTCTCCGCTTTCGGCTGGGGGCTAGTCACTACCAATTCAGAGCCCTGCCCTTTGGTCTCACTACAGCCCCCAGAGTGTTCACCAAATGTATGGCAGCGGTTACGGCTCACCTGAGACGGCAAGGATTCCAGCTGTTTCCATATCTAGACGACTGGCTCCTCACTGCCACCACCAGGCATCAACTTCTCCTAGCCAGAGCTTACACCATTCACATTTGCAGAGGGCTAGGAATCTCTATAAATTTCGAAAAGTCTGCCTTGTCAGTCTATTACCTTTATAGGCGCCAACTTGAACACCGTACAACTTTCAGCAAAGTTAACAGATCAAAGGGTCTTAGATATTCAAAACCATGTCCATGTTCTTCTTCAGAGTGACAAAATTCAGGCCAGGTATGTCCTGAAAGTATTGGGTCTTATGGCGGCCGCCATAACACTTCTTCCCCTTGCACATTTTCACATGCGTCTTCTACAGTGGATGCTTTTCGCCCAATGGTCTTTTCAGCAACTCCCCATGAACCACAAGATCACGATAACTCAAACTTGCAAAAGTCATCTGTCCTGGTGGATATTGTCCCCTCAAGTCTATCAGGGCAGACCCTTTGTTCCTCCTCCCCCGGTCACCACGGTGGCATCGGACACCTCCCTGATCGGGTGGGGGGGACATTTTCAGGGCAGGAAGGTCCATGGCACTTGGCAACCTTTCGAGCGCCACCTGCACATAAATGTCCTAGAGATGAGAGCAGTGCTTTTAACATTGCAAGCCCTCCACGACTCTCTTCCCCTAGGAGCTATTGCAATCCAACGGACAATATGTCCGTAGTGTGGTATATCAACAAGCAAGGCGGAACCAAGTCCTATCCCCTGTGTCGAGAGGCACTCAGACTTTGGCAATGGGCGATCTCCTCTCAGCGGTTTCTGATAGCAACACATATCCTCAGGAAGTCCAACATCATAGCGGACAGGTTGAGCAGAGCTATACTCATGCCACATGAGTGGTCTCTCAAACAATCGGTAGCGGAAGAGATTTTTCAGAAGTGGGGCCTTCCTTGCTGCGATCTTTTTGCTACACCCCAAAACAGCAAATGCCCCGACTTCTTCACCCTTTTCCCCCTTCCAGGCCATCCCCTCAGAGATGCTCTAGTCCAAGATTGGCCTCGGGGACTTTTCTATGCCTTTCCACCCTTTCCTCTAATCCCACAAGTAATTCAGAAAGCAACCGCCTTGAGAGCCAAGTTGATTCTCATTGCCCCTTATTGGCCTCTACAGATATGGTTTCCATTCCTACATCATTATCTTTTGGTACAGCCTTGGCATCTGGACCCAGTTCCAGATCTGTTGACCCATCAGTCGGGGCAGCTGCACCAATCCCTACATTCTCTCAACCTCACTGCTTGGTTGCTCCACTGCCATCCTTAGCCAGGCTTCCTATGATTTCTAATCCCATCCGGGATATCATAGTAGCTTCCCTTAAATCTTCCACCAGAAGGATTTACACTAGTAAATGGAAATGTTTCTCCTTCTGGGCAAAGGCAATGAATATAGATCCCTTTACTGCCCCAATTCATTCGGTCTTAGACTTCCTAGCCAAAATTTTTCATTCAGGGTCTTCTGCATCTACAGTAAAGGTTCAGTTGGCAGCCATATCGAATTTTCATACAGGCTTATCGGACCACAACATCATGTCCAATAAGCTTTGCAAAGCCTTCCTTAAAGGTGTATATTTACTTAAGCCTCCGATCAAAGACCCTCCACCTCAGTGGGATCTTAATTTAGTCTTAACATCCTTGATTCTCCCCCCCCTTTGAACCTGCGGTCTCCTGTTCATTGAAATTTCTTTCCTGGAAGACACTCTTCCTAGTCGCCATTACTTCTGCTAGGAGAGTATCTACCCTCTGCATTCGTCCTCCCTACTTAATCTTCCATAAAGACAGAGTTTCTCAAAGGACTAATCCATCCTTCTTACCCAAGGTGGCTTCGCAGACAAATTTAAATCAATCAATTGATCTCCCAGTTTTTTTCCCAAACTATACTAATAGAGCGGAGCAAAAGCTACATTATCTAGATGTCCACCGCCAGCTCGATACTATTTGGATAGAACCAAACAAATAAGGAAGTCTGATCAACTGTTTTTATTGTACGCAGAAAATAAGAAAGTCCTTCCTGTTTCCAAGGTAACCCTATCTAGGTGGCTGTCTTCTGTGATTACATCTATTTATCAACTCAGAGGCAGGGAATTAACTTCTAAGCCAAAAGCCCATTCAACTAGAGCACTAGCTACATCTACAGCTTTTCAAGCTAGACTACCAGTAGACACTATCTGTGCAGCAGCCACATGGGCCTCTCCTCATACCTTTGTTTCGCATTACAAATTGGACATGGCCTCCAGGGACAGAGCAACATTTGGTTCCACCATTCTTAAGAGTCTGTTCCAATGAGCCACCCAGGATGAAGGTGCTAGGGACGTGGTCCCATCCAGCAAGAATGAAGGCGAGATTGACAACTTAATATTGCGAAGTTATGTACCTACCATAACGTTCCATGTTAGTTGTCTTCTCTCGCCTTCTTTCTTGCATCCCACCCACCATCCCCCTAGCCTGGACAGACCGAGAAGATCTTCCCTTCCTTGAAGGGTCCTTTTATTCCCTTGCTCACCATCTAGGTGTCCTAGGATATATATAGTGTAGATAATTATCTTTGGGGGTTTTTATCCCTCTTCCTCCTCCTTTCAGTTGGAGGATTTTGTTTTATTGGCCTATGCTAGGTTTTTCAGCTTCCAAACGAGATCTGGGGAGTTGTCGCCTAGCATCATGGGATATAGGGTTGCCTCGAGCCGGTAAAATAAGCTCTCGAGCTTTAGTAAGTGGCCGAGTCGGAGCCGAGGATCGGCTCTGAACCCATCCAGCAAGAAAGAAGGCGAGAGAAGACAACTAACATGGAACGTTATGGTAGGTACATAACCTCTCATTAATGCACTCTGCTCCGTCTCTCACCAGGACCAGAATATAAGCACAGGTTCCAAGCTGTCACCTGTAAAGCAGCTATTAGGCTTTATGTTGATCAACAGTCTAAAGAAAATAATGTCCCTGTACTCCTCTCACTAGAAGAAAAAAGAAGCACTAATTCCAAAATGACTACTGAGAGGCAGAATTTGGGCTCTCCAATAACTGGTGGTCTTGCAATAAATGTTTAAAGGTAAGATGAAAAAATGGTTTATCCTAAACACTGCAGTGTACACTATGCAGTTAGATATGAAAGTGGGTAACTTAAGTTTTAGCTTTCTAAGTGGAGCGCCACTATTTTTAAAAGAGCAAGATAGATTGAAAGGGGGTGGCCACTTTTGTATTCTGGTACTATGGAATACAGTGGGATGGCCAATAAATTTAAATATTATTTAAATAGTTGAAGGGGAGTGATTTCACAAAATGATAACTTTGTGCTTACTCACACCAGCCTTTGAAAGGAGAGAGGGAAGGAGATATATAGTCAAATTAACATAAGGGGAAGGCAACTTAGAAAGACAGTTGTGTTTAAGAACAGAAGAGTAACAGTGTAGGAGGGTGGGAAAAATTCTGTCGGACTCACAAGAGACATAGCTGTGGTCTCTTTTCAAGTTTTAATATGCAATTAAAAACAGAATACAAGTAAAACACAGTGTAAAGAAAACAAATTACAGTATACAAAATAGAAAAAAGCAATAAAGTAAAAAGTACAAAAAATCAAAAAGCAAACTAACTTTTCCCTCACAGCAAGTTGTGGCAGAGTCTGGGTGGGCTTTCCCAGTAAACCTATAAAATGTTTTATTTTAACTCTTAAATAGAAGGTTTAGTTCCTAGCTCCACACCCTCAGTTCACAGATGATTAACCTTAACTGATCTGTTCTAACTTCTGTGCAACTCCTTAACTGACCTGTTCTAATTTCTATCTGACTCACAGGTGACACAGCTGTGGTCTCTTTTGAAGTTTTAATATGCAATTAAAAGCAGAATACAAGTAAAACACAGTGTAAAGAAAACAAATTACAGTATACAAAATAGAAAAAGGCAATAAAGTAATCAAAAGTACAAGAAATCAAAGGCAAACTAACCTTTCCCCTCACAGCAAGTTGTGGCAGATTCCACTGAAATATCATTATCATTTTCCCCGGTCCCTCCAGTGTATCACCTACACTCAGGAAGGACCATGGGAATAGAGACGTTTGCAGCTATAGTGTTACCCTCATTGGCTAAGGAAGAGAACCACTCTTGTCAGTCTCCATGGAATGGGCAGGTGAAGGTCTACTTTATAGCCAGAAAGGGAGCCTGAGCCCTGGGATAGTGTACTTGCTTTAGATCAGTCCTTTTCTAGGAAATTTCAGGAAAATAAAATAAAAATAGGCTACTCCTGTTTCTGTTTCAGTGAACAGAGAAGATTTGCTAATGTGTTAATTTAATTTCTGTATTTCCTTTACATCTTTCTCTTCAAGAAAAACAGAGAGTTCCTTGTCTTTGTGACTGTGATTCTCAATCAGAAGTGCAGAGATTGGTGTCAGAATGTTGCACATCAGAATTTTCTTCACAACCTGAAGATTCTGGAGAACATGCTAAGTTGATCCAAGGGTTGATACAAATCTTCCAATCTTCCTTTTTAAGTCAAGTAAAATTTTTCTTTCTTTCTGCATAAGTTCCATTTTTCAAAGAGCAATTTAAGCAGCAAGATGCCAACAAACAGAATTTAAAAAAAGGCAATGGCAAGGAGGCTCCAAAAAGAGAGGGAATGCCTTAAAGCTAAGGACAATCCAAAAAGTCAGAATGATTTGCCTCTTCTGACTTCATTCATCCCAGCAATCTCTGCCTCTCTCTCAGCTTACACCTTCCTTTGTGGAATGATTGTTTCAGACGAATGGGTTCAGAAAGTCTTTCTCTAGTGATATACTTGGCAATGAGAGTCTCTCCCTCTCTTCCATGGGATTTCTCCTTGCCCAGTAAATAAAATATCCCTGTTTCCCCTAGTTCTGGAACATATGTTATCTCTGAAAGTCCTAAAAAATGCGTGCCTGCCAGACAGACAAAGGGTTTTATTTAAGGACATTTCTGATGCCAAAGAAAGAAAGGACCTGCTGGCCAGTGCTAGAGCTCTCCTTTCTCATTCTTTTTTTCGTGGTCTCAAAAGTTCAATATGTTATCTCTTCAGACCCTAACACCTTTTGTCCCTTTGCTAATCTTCATAGTAAAACTAGATTTAAAAGATGCTTACCATTAAATTCCTGTCTGCAAAATTTAGACCTTTAGGATTTTCTGTATCTGGCCTACGTGATCAGTTCTCTCCCACTTACCATTTGAATGATACTTCTCCAAGGGTATTTACAAAGTGTCTGGCTCCAGGATTTGCTTATTGTAGACTTCAAGGCATTCACTAATCTCCTTATTTCAACAATTGTCTTATTTGCGGACTTAAGAGCCCTTAGCAAATGCTCAAAATCTACTAAGTCTGGGATCTCTCATCCCTTCTCATAGAATAGTTTTCCTGGGATGTCTGTTAGATTCTGCCCTGGGAAGAGCTTTTCTTCCTCCAGACAAAGTAGAAATGTTTCAACAGTTTCTCCTGAGTTTCTCCCACTCAAGGGCAGGTTATCTGCCAGGAAATTATGGTGTTCATAGCTTCTATGATTTGTTTTGATTCCCTTGGTCAGACTTGGTACTTCAGGTCAATCTGGACTCAGTATCTGCATCCTTTATCTTTTCAGATCACAGTTCTGAGGTTTGTAAGGAGGGGGATGTTCTATGTTTGGTAGACAGGTGCTCTTGGAATCCCAGTCTCCCATTGTCCCTTCCACTTCTTCTTAAATCTGTCACAACAGATGCTTTAGACCTGGTATGGGGAGTTGTGTCCAAAGGGTTGAAAGTTCATGGTCTGGGGGACAAACAGGTCAGACAAAAGCATATAAATGTCAGACATTATGCCAATTATTCTTTGAAACCCTAAATCATTTGAGGTCTCCAGTACCTCTGCAAATTTTCACCGACACCAAAGTGATGTGGTACAGGGTGTACCAGAATTTTACCTCTACTTTTCATGTGTGTTATGATAGCCTGGGAGGTAGTAAATCTACTCTGTTTGATTATTGAGGCTTCATACATTACATCAGAGCAAACCACTGCAGCAGACAAGCTAAGCAGGACCAAGACAGACCCTCACATTTGAAAACCGCACATATGGGTCTTCCATGAATTGATCCACTTTTGGGGAGCACCTGTTATAGAGTTGTTTGCCTCATCTCAGAGCAGTTAAAGAAATTCTGCTACAAAATTACATACAAAAATGCATGGAGGATGGATACTTTCTTATTCCCAGTTTCTTTGTTTTTCCAACCTTTCCACTGATATCCAGGATTCTTCTAAATGTTCCACAGAACTCCCCAAAGACAATAGTGGCACAACTAACAGTGGTTTTCTGTTCCTTTGAAATTGGCCAAGGGATAATTACCACAAACTTCCCCACAGATTGGATTGACTCACATATGACAGATGTTGTTTGATACACCCCATCCAGAAATCTCTTCAAATGACTGCCTGGATGACAGAATTTTTATACATTTTAGGTACCTTTTTTTCTGAGTGCATGGAGGCTAAAAATGCTACTAGAAACTTGTATGTGTCTAAGTGGAAGGATTTTTCTAGTTTGTGCCATTCAAACGATCAGGCCCCTTTTAAGACCCAGCTTCCTCTAGTTGTTGATTAGTTGTGTGAGTTATTGTCCTTTGGCCTGTCTTACTCTTCTATCAAGATTCATCTGCCATGCATTTCTCCTTATCTGCCTTTGGATGCCTTCTTTCTTCCTTTTCCCAACTCAAGCAGTTTTTAAAAGCTGAACTGAGGTGGGCTGCCAGCCACAACTCTGAGCTAAGATACCAGATGACTAGAGGCGTTTGAGCTTCCCAAAAATCATAAGTTGCCTGTTTTTCGCTTGATTATACTATTTACTGCACTTTTTATTGGTTTACTATCATAATGTCAAAGGCAAAATAATTTTTAATGAAAAGGCCAAAATAAAATATGAAAGACAAAAACATTTACCCTGAATGTTGAATGTCAGAAACACGACGATCTACATTCGACATACCAGACTTTCAGTTTAGAGCAATCCCCCCTGAAAATTATATATACCAACTCCAAGATCGCATTACAGTGGGAAAAGGGTAAATTCCCTGATCCTGCCCCGTGCAGTGATCTCCATTCAAAATGGCGAACTCGTAGTAACAAATCATTATTATGAGTTTGTAGTATTCCAGTTTGGCAAATAAGACAGCAGGTCAAATCCTCTAAGGGTAACTTTTAGAAAAAACTATCAATCACATCCTAGGATGACCATAAGGCCTTTTACAGTTATGTACATAACCTAAAAGGCAGGACCCAAGCATGTGCTGAACTAGTGTCTTAATGGTATCACACACACTGATCCTGCAGAAATAGCAAACTTCCTAGCTGACAGAGTTGTTGATAATTTCACTCCTCTATCTCCTCCGAACTTATCACAAACCTTGCCCTCAACTCCCCCCCCCCAAATATCCAAAGAGCAGGTCATTAAAGCCTTGTCTACAGCAAAAAACAAAGCTTCTATGGGACCAGACTGCATCCCAGGTTGTCTTCTAAACAAACTTAAAACATGGATACCATCACCATTAAGTACCCTATTCAATCATAGCCTATCCACAGGCTTTGTTCCTGCAGAGTGGAGAACAGCAACAGTGATTCCCCTCCACAAAGGTGGCTTAGCAAAAGACCCGGGGAATTATAGACCTATAAGTCTGACCAGCCTCATCTGTAAGGCCATGGAACGTATCATCATGGACCTCATAAATAAAGACATAGGTGACCTCCAGACCCTGGATCCGACCCAATTCGGCTTCGTCAAGGGCAGATCCTGCCTGTTAAACCTGGTGGATTTCTAAGAAAATGTGACCAAGGACATTGATGAGGGCAAATCTGTACACAAAGCATATCTCTACTTGGCAGAGGCCTTTAACACAATCCCACACTCCGGCATTACCAATAAACTTAGCAAACTTAATGTAAACCTTTTTGTTGTAAGATGGGTTGCCAAATGGACGACTGCAAATTGGGTGCAATTACTGAATCCCCAAATTATGTCAATATACTTCAGGAAAATCTCACACAGACCAACTAGTGTCTTAGTCACAGTCTCAAACTGATTGCAAAGAAATGCATCGTCATTCCCTTCAGTAAAACAATGTCCCTTCACGCTTTCAGATTAACAACAATACCCTATGTACCAACGAAGTGGTAAGGTTAATGGGATCACAAGTAGACTGCGACCTTAACTTTGACCACCAGGTGTCTACTGTAGTAAGGAAGGCCTTTTACATAGCACACTTGATTAGCAAAGGCATCGCCTATAGAGCAAAGGAGGTTTTAACCCCCACTATACGTGTTACTAATCAGGTCCATAATTTATTATAACATCCTTTTTGGCATGTACCATAAAAGCACCTGCAGCAATTGGAGAGACCTCAGAGGTTTCTAAAAAAGAAGATCAAGGGACTCCAGCATGTGCCTTACACAGAGCAACTAAAGTCCCTGTCAATATACTATGCATTGTATAAACTTTTAGGGGAGACCTATGCCTGGCTTACAGAGCAATCTCCTACCCAAACCTAATGAATGTGCTGCACATGTGTAAATCAAACTGGACTAGAGCTATCCATTCCAGGGACCTAAATATGGCCTGCCACTTGAACAGGACATGCTGGAGGGAAAGATTTGTATCTCAGCGATTATTGCATGTTTGGAATAGACTGCCAATTCATGTGAAGCAGAGCACCTCTATGACACTATTCAAAAGGAACCTGGATGAGTGGATGGGGCACCATAAATTCTTACCAGGGATAGCGCCCACAACTCTCCTGGACATGCGCACTCATTACTAAATACACTCCTGGGTGTTGACTAGAGTATTTATGATATTACATTGGGATGAAACGGCTAGGCTTGAAATGACCTCCGGGTCAATAGCATAGTAACCTCCTATGATCCGACCACTTGGAAAACAGGTGACTCCTCTTTGGATCTGAATGTTGTGCTGGAGAAGCTTACTGTTTCCATCTGAACCAGCTCATCATACTGAATTGAGGTTCTTAACATAGAAGACTGTTTCACTGATTGCTCTGACTTCTTCTAGAGGAGTATCTGAGGTACAAGCTCTTATGGTGAGTCAACCCTTCCTCATTTTTCACAGGGACAAGGTTTAAGAACTAATCCTTTTTTATGTCTAAAGTAATTCTAGTTTCCCTTGAGTCAGCCTGTTAATCTCCCAGTATTTTTCCTGAACCCCATAGACAAAGGAGAAAGAATTCTTCATATTCTAGATGCCTGCAAGCAGCTCAGATACTACCTAGACAAAACTCCATCCTAAAGGAAACCCAATCAGCTGTTGTGTACTATGAATATAAGAGAAAATAATAATCAGTGTCGAGGCAGACTATTTCTAGATGCCTTTTTTTCTATTCTGACTGTAACAAACCACTACCAGGAGGAGTTAGGGCTCATTCCTTTTCGGCATTTGGCTTCTCCTATGGCTTTCTGGAAAGGGGTGGACTCCAGAAGTATTCTAGAGACAGCAAATTGGTCCTCTATACATACTTTTACAAAGTTCCCTAAACTGGATTCCTTTTCCAAGTCCAGAACAGGCTTTTTTAAGACCATTCTCCAGGAGCTCTTGGATTTTAAATTTACTCCCTTCTCCTAGTTTGGAAGTGAGACATCTGCAGAGGGACTGCATTATTTGCAAGAGGACTTTGTCAGCTAGAGACAGTAAGTTAGTATTGAAAGGTCTTTTGCTGTCAGACTCTGTGCCAGTGGACATGCCATCCACAGAGGACTCCAAGTCTTCCATTAAAGTTTACAAACTGGTGAAAATACAGGAGAAATATAATCTGAATGACTTGGACATGGCTGTTGCTGTTTTGAAGAATCTGTTCCTATGATTCCCAAGACTGCTTCCCCTTCCAGACCTGGTCCTTCATCAGTCACTACCCTGCTCCTATCTTCTTTGCCTTCTCAAAAGTCTTCAGGAATAACAGACTCGGCACTGATATGTAGGGATAGTAGTTTCTCCCCAAAGAAACGATATCGTTTTTATCCTCTAGACTAGCTTCTGCTTTCTTCCTCTGATCCTACAGCTCCCATAGGAGCCCTACCCCTATTGATTGTGAGAAGATGTCAGTCTCTGTGAAGACCCAGTTTTGATCTGGTGTCCTTTCCAGCCCCTCTATGCCTAAGGTGGATGGAAAGAACCCCCTATGTCATCTTTTCTGATATTTCTCCTCTGGCACCCATTTGACGCTGTTATCATTGGAACCAAAAGTTATTTTCTGTTACTGCTCCTTTATTGTTGGAGGATGTTTCTGAGCTTTGACCTGCTGGTTATGTAGTTTCTTCCACTCTAAGGTTTTAGCATCAGGGCCCACTAACACCAAAGGTTTGACACTGATCTCTGAACTAATAGTTTTGAGGCTGATGCTGATGTGGACAGCTTCAGCTTTAAACCCTTTGGTACCAAAATCTTCCAAGAGACAACTTCAGATCCAGAGTAGTTAGTCCCAATCACATTCAGTTTGGGTGCTGCTCACCCATGCCATGCATGCATATTTGATGTTGAGCATTTCAAGGCCACATGTTTCCACCAGGTTAACTTAGGGGACACCAATATTTCCATCCTTGCAGGCACAGAATATGTTAAGTCTGACCCAGTACACTGGCAAAGTTGGTACATTTGACCATACTTCATCAATGCTCTCTAAGAATAGAGGACTTTTTAGTGAACAACTGGGGCACCCTTTTCCAAGGAGAGTTCTGAAGACACTTCTCCTAGTCTTCCCAGGAAAAGGCGGTACAAGAGGAAGCACCTAGAGTCTGAGAGGGAATTTTGACAAAGAAGTTTCCCAAATTCCTCTTGAAGACACCACTTTTAGTGAGCTTTTGGACATAAGACAGAGGGACCATGGCTCATTGACCCCACCCCATCCCCATGGAAGAAATCTTGTAGGAGGCTTATAAGCCTTCCCCTTTTGGGGCATGGGTTGTGCTGCCCCACCCAAGTTGGTAGATCTGGTGTACAACAAAGCTTGGAAGAAGCTTGAGTGTACAGAATGGATCTCCAGAAAGCCTAACACAGTGATGAGTAACCCCTTAAAGACAGACAACACTGAAATAAAGGCCCTCTTGTTTATGGTGTCCCTAAGAGGGATATCCCAGAGAATGCACAAGCTATCCCTCCCCCAAATAAATATTATGATGACAGGCTAGGGAAGCATGTATATCCATCAGGGAGCACTGAACTCTGTGGTATGTATGACTTAGATTCCAGTGAGAACAGGCAGAAAAAGCCTCATACTCTGTAACAGTTGCCTGTGGGTGATTTGAGGACTCCACTAGAAGGCTCATATGGTGGCCATTTTGACTCAACTAGAAATCCATATGGTGACCATGTTGTCTATATCTCTGCTTACCATGCAGCTAATTCATAATTCTGTGGATGGTGCAGCTATAGCAGTGGGTTCAAATATAGCAATGAGGAAACAGACTTGGCTGTGTCTAACAGATTTTGTGGACCACTTCAAGGCAGCATTCATCAGTGTTACCTTTGGCTTCTCTTTGTTCAAGCAGGAGGCAGTGGAGAAGCTGCTGTAATGTGAGCAGGAGCGCAAGACACACTCGGTTGTTGGGATCAAGTTTTCCATTCCAGAATTGTCCTTTCAAAGGAGCAAAATGCTTGTGGTTTCAAAACTCTCAGCAGCAGGGTAGACAGCAGTATGACATGGTTTCAAGGGTGAGGGAAATTCCAATAAAGCTGCTGCACTAGAGACAGAGGTGGTCCAAACCATCAGGGCTACAGAGGATGCTTTCAGGGATCCCAGCAATATGAGTCCTGAACAGTTGCCTATGTGTTCTGCTGTGGAAATAATTGGAGACATCTTTCCCTCCACCTCAGTGCATGGGTGATCATCATGCTAGGCAAGTGGATAAGAAATATGTCCAGAGGTTAGTATATTCCCTTTTCAAAGATGCCCAAGAGCCTGCTCTCTGATACACCTACAGGGTCACCCCAAAAAAGAGGGGCAACCATAAAGAAAAGTTCAATCTCTCAGAAATGTGCCATCAAAGAGGTCCCACCAGAACATAAAAGGTCCAGATTCTACTTCATACGGTTCATGGTGCCCAACCAAATGCAGGACCTCAGACGTATTCTCTACCCGAGTTGTTTTAATCAGTATGTGAAGGAGTAATTCTGGATGTTTATGGTGCAGTTCATCCTGTTGTGACTGCAGGCAGGGGGCTGGATGTGCTCTTTAGACTTCCAAGATGCATACCTACACATTAAGACAGAGAAAGCATTGAGGAAATTCTTGCACTTTCAGGTTACCACCAGTCATTGTCAGTTCAGAGCTCTGTTGTTTGGTCTCCCCACAGCTCTGCGAGTATTCACCAAACAAATACCTCCAGTTGCAGCTCGCATTTATCTATGAGGGGTAGAATATTTTCCCTGGCTCATAATGGAGCTGCTGGCAATGGCAAGTGGTGCTTATTATAGCGGTGTTTGTCCTTGGGGATCAGGATCCTCCTCTAAAAATCCCATCCGCTGCTGACTTAATCCATTCTTTTCACTGGTTGCAGCTAGACACACTAGACCAGGGAGCAAGACTGCCCTAAGAAGGGATTTTAGCTATAATCGAGGAAGTTCAAAGCCTCATAATACCCCAATGCCCTCGGTATTTACAGTACTATGTATTTGGGCTTATGGCTACTGCTGTTCAGATAATTCTTTTGCCAGACTGAATCTAAGAACATCACAGTAGACACTCAAGAGTACAATGGACTGAAAGCCTTCTACCTAAGTCAGATAGAACCAGACTGTTCAATGCGTGCATAAGAAGTCTGCTATGGTAGATGAGACAACAGAACTTGTAGATACACCCACAGGGTGTGATCTCCATGCAAATTCATACAACTCTGACTATATGGCAGTTGTATGGTAGTGAAATAATGCGGAACAGGAGCATACCTCCTGTACAGAGAAGTTATTAGGGTATGGGATTGGGGATTACAAGTCGTACTGCTTTCTCAAAGCAACATACATCCAAGGAGATAGCAGACAAGTTGAGCAAACAGATACTGCTTCCTCACAAATGATTTCTCAACAAGAAGACATTTAAAAACATATTTCAGTGGTGGGGCAGACCCTACAGTAATTTCTTTGCTTCACCTTTCAATACCAAATTCAGAGATTTTTTTTTTCAATATTCAATATTCTTCTGTTCCTTTTGGTGTCTGGTGGTTCTGGATTTTTTTCAATATTATTGCTCTAGAAGGACAGACCCCAAGCAATGGATTCACCCATGACTGACCCCATGTGTCTTTTATACCTTTTCATCTTTTCCTCTTATACCCATATTCCTGCAGAGGGCCAAAGCATGCCTAGCAAGGATCATTCTCAAACTCCCTTCTGGCCACACCAGTTGTGGTCCCCCTGAGAACACACCCTACTGCAGCACCCCAGTCTTCTTGTCCATTTCTCTGGGTTGCCTCACCCAGACATTCATTCCTTTCATCTTGTCACATGGATACTCCATTTCCAGTAATGGTAAGAGGTCCATCTTTTCCTGAAGAGAGGTGATCAGTCTGATTTCTGCCTCTCAAAGATCATCTACAAAGAAGATTTATGGAGATAAGGGGAGAAGGCTTATTTTGTGGGCCCTTGATAAAAAAAGTATTGACACTACCTCAGCTTCTCTTTCTCAGTTTTTTACCCTTTTAGCTCATATTTTTCAAGAAGGAGGCAGCTACTCTGTGGTTAAGGATCATCCAGCAGCCATTTTTTCCTTTCCTTCTGGGTTCTTATCTTCTAATCTTGCATCAGACAAGCCATGCAATACATTTTTGAAAGGATTGTTTCACTCCAGACCTCCCTTGGTTAAACCAGATGGTGTTTGTGTTTCACTGTTGCAGTCATCACACTTGGGTTATCTGCCTGCAGGTAGCCCTTAGTCGGCCCGAATACCAGAGACAGTATTTCTGCGTCAGATGCTGTCACTCCAGGACTGACATCAGGTCATCAGGGTTATAAAAACAGGCAGCTGACACCATTACTTCAGTCTTTCTTGCTGAGGAGCCTGAAGCAGAAGCAATTCGCAAGTGCCGGTTTTCGTTTACTAATTGAATCATCCTGAAGTCTTCTAAAGCTAAGTACCCCATTGGGGATCCTTTTTTCTTGCTCTAATCGATGTCAGAAAAAGTTAATAATTGTCTTGCCTGTGGAAAGCAAATACCACACCGAGATTTTCATTCTTACTGTGTCATCTGTCTAGGCCCAGACCATGACGTACCTCGCTATCTGTTTTGTGCCTTGTTCAACACCGAACCATTCGTCATCGGGCCCTTATTGCTGCTAAATACTTTCGTCCTTGATCTCCGTATTCCAAAATGGCTTCAGTAAGCCATCCAACTATCGATATTCTGAAAAAACATAAGGATAAAGACAGAGAGAGACCGCACAGGTTCAAAGCTTCCGACGACTCTTCTGTTAAGCTAGTCGCCAGTTCGCTGGTAATCAGTGAGGCAGTTTCGCAGCCCCTGATGCCTGCTTCAGTGGATTCACAGACCTCTACTGAGACCCATTCGGAGTCCGGTATGCTTAGAGACTCTTTTTCCACTATGGAACCAGCAGATGTCTCTACCTTGCATGGGTCCAGAGCCACTGAGCAGGCACCGGCTTCTGAGGAAGTTCTTCGTACTACCGATGTTCGACACAGACTACTTCAATTCTGGCTAAAACTACTGAATTTAAGGCCAAGAGTACATGCTACACCTAGAAAACTGACAACCAAAGCGCATGCACCTGCTCCCTTGCCTCAAAATAAAATGCTTAAAATGGCAGAAGACATTATGCTGATTAGGGGATCCCTGCTAAGAGAAAAAGGGACCAGTCCCCAGCAGCTTCAACAGACCAAGAGTCCGATGACTCTGAGGTTTCTGATTATGAAGACATGCCCTTATCTGCTTATGAGGATTCTGATGCAGAGGAATCCATTCCCTCTGCCTCTCCTCCAGAGGATTTCTCTTTTGGTAAAACCTTACATACTTTAAGAGAGCATTTTGACTGGGAATGCCAAGACTATTCTCAGTCCAAAAAGAGACTCAGAGAATTTCTAGACTTGCCACAACACAGGCCTTTAGCAATACCACCAGTCCTGGAAGTTGATGATGTCTTTATGGAATCCAGTCTTACTCCTGATACTTTACCTCCTGCCCCTAAGAAACCAGACAGGTACTACAGAGTACCTGACTCTCACAAATTTTGTTTCAAAAATCCTACTGCTGACCCAGAAATCATTTCCCAGGGGCCTAAAGGTATCAAGGCAACTGCAGCTAAGAATCCCACCTCTTCGGACAGGGATTCCAGAGCTTTGGACAGATGGGGTAAAAAAGTATATATCTCTGCAACTCTTGCCGTTAGGGCTTTGAATTGTCAGTTTCACATGCTGAAGTACCAACAACATATTATGGAACTTGTTAAGCAAAAAATAGCTACCTTTACAGACTGTAGGAAATAAAGAATTGCAAGAGCTTATGCATTCTGCAAGCCAAGTCAGCAAACATACATTGCAGTGTGGCTTTGATGCCCTAGAAGCATCCTGCAGGGCAGCAGTCACTGATTCTGTACTGAGAAGGCATGCTTGGCTTAAGAAGCAGATCTTGCCAGATCATGTCAAATCCAAGTTACTAGACGCTCCTTTGAACAAGGACAATCTGTTTGTCACCAAAGCAGAGGAGGTTCTTTAAAAGATGGAAGAAAAAGCTAAATCTATGCAGACAGTCAAAGAATTCTTGCAAGTACAGCCTCCTAGATTCAGTAGGAATTGCCCCTTGAAACATTGGTCCTTTCCAGCCCCCTCAAAGCCATCTCAAACTAGACCCAGGGGAAACAGACCCCCCAGACTACAGTCTCAGAGTATGCAGAGATCTAAGTAATGGACTGCTTCCACCTCTAAAGCAGGGAGTGCTAAACCACCCCCTTACGGAAACAATTCCCAATGACTTCTCAACTCCACACCCCTCCTCTTCCCAACTGCTTGTGCCCCTAGGAGGAAAAATTGCCCTTCATGCAAAAAAATGGATTCCCATCACCAAAGACCGATGGGTCCTCAACATTGTATCCCATGGGTACAAATTTTACTTCCACTCACTGCCAACCCCAAAAGGGTTCCCCGACCTCCCTCTAAACCAGTGAGCAGAGGCTCGAAACCAAGTCCAATCCCTGCTCTCTATAAGGGCAATTCAACTGGTTCCTGTGGAACAGATAGGTCAAGGATTCGATTCCAGACTTTTCCTGGTACCCAGAAAAGAGGGCACTTGGCGCCCAATCTTAGATCTTTCAATTCTCAACACCTTCCTGGTGGTACCAAAATTCAAAATGATCACCCTGCAGCAGCTTCTACCTATGCTAGCAAAAGATGCCTGGTTAGTCACCCTAGACTTAAAAGAAGCCTATCTGCACATTCCTACAAGGGAGTCATGCAGAAAATATCTACGCTTCAGGACAGGATCTATGCATTATCAGTTCTCTGCACTTCCCTTTGGCTTATCCACTGCTCCCAGAGTATTCACAAAATGCCTTGCTCCAGGCATTACTTACTGCAGACAGAGAAATATTCAAATTTACCCATACTTGGATGACTGCTTGATTCAGGCAGACAGTCAGGAAATGCTGTTGCAGCACCTGACATTTGTAAAAAACCTACTAACCTCCCCTGGGGTACACCATCAATGAAAATAAATCAAAACTAGTCCCCAGTCAAAAGACTGTATTCCTGGGAGCAAGCTTTGACACAGCATCCCAGATGGCATTCCTCACTCCAGAAAAACAAGCCTATCTGACAGGCTACTTTACTCAAATTGCCACCAGAACCCAGCTATCTGCAAGGAAAATCCTGTAGGCCCTACGGTTCATGGCCTCATGTAGCCTACTAATTCCATATGCCAGACTGCATATGAGGAAACTTCAATGGTACTTAAAAAGTCTTTGGTGCCAACATTCTCAGGACCTGGAAACTGTCATTCCCATAATACCCTGTCTAAGGACAGAGTTTCTTTGGTGGGCAGCAGCGTGCAACCACAACAAGAGACTGCCCTTTACCCGACCCCACACTGCCAGACCCTAACCACAGATGCATCAGGCTATGCCTGGGGGCACACATAGATGGCAAGTGTATTCGGGGCCAATGGAGCCAAAGTTAAATGCATCTGCCCATCAACCAGAAAGAGATGCTAGCTGTGCAGCACGCTCTGACAGCTTTCAGATCCCTACTATCACCAGGACACCTGCTAATAAAATTTAGACAACACCACAGTCATGTGGTACATCAACAAGCAGGGGGGAACCCACTCTTACCAACTCTGCAGGCTAGCCATGGCCCTGTGGAACACGGACTTGGACATGCAGGTATATCTGCAAGCTCAATTCCTGCCAGGCAAACAAAACTCACTGGCAGACGATTTAAGCAGAAATCTCCTAGATCCACATGAGTGGCAACTAGAGCCATGCACCTTCAACCTTCTGATTCAGAAATGGGGGACACCAGAGGTGGATCTCTTTGCCTTCCCCTGCAATCACCAGCTCAGATGATTCTGCACCAGGACACCTCACAGCAGGGCCTGGAAAGTGGATGCCCTATCCTTCCAGTGGGTACATCTCTCAATTTATGTCTTTCCCCCTCTGCCCCTCCTCTCAAGAGTATTGCTCAAGATAAGACAGGACAGACCAAGGACAATTCTGATTGCCCCAGACTGGCCACACCAACACTGGTACCCACTCCTGCAAAGCCTGTCACCTGTGCCACCCTGGCACATACACCAGAACCCAACCCTGCTCTTTCAGCAGGGGAGACAGATCTTGCATCTGCAGCTGCAAACCCTAAATCTTGCAGCCTGGCTTATTCCTTGAATTCTCCCCCAGTAACCAGCCTAAGCAAACAGGTGCTGGATGTCATCCTTGAAGCCAGAAGTCCCAGTACAAGGGAATCCTATGCTGATAAGTGGAAAAGGTACTGCTCCTGGATTCAGTCTAAAGGAGAGGACACAACTCTGCCCTTCCTGCCTCTAATACTGGATTACCTAGCAGATCTACTCCACAGAGGCCTATCCTTCTCCATTAAGATCCATGCCTCTGCTATTTCGGCTCAATACAACACTGAGTCACTTCTCTTCTCTCATCCTCTTATCAATCAATTCCTGAGAGGGGCAAACAACTTAAGGCCGCCAAGGAGAGCACCCACCCCTGCTTGGGACCTTAACTTTGTACTGGAAAAGCTCACGCTACCCCCCTTTCAGCCTGCAGCATCAGCAAAGTTAAAATTCCTCTCTCGAAAAACAACCTTGCTTCTGGCCATCACTTCAGCTAGAAGAGTATCTGAGCTACAAGCACTTATAGCTGTGGAACCCTTCATTATTTTCCATGCTGTCAGGGTCTCCCTCAGGACTAACCCCTTCCTTTATGCCTAAAGTGGTGTCCAGTGTGGCTCTCAACCAATCTGTCCATTTGCCTACCTTCTTCCCTCATCCTCAAAATAAAGGGGAAAGGATCCTGCACTCCTTGGAAGTGCACAGACAGCTCATATTCTACCTTGATAGGACTAAGCCCTTCAGGAAATCTGACCAGTTACTAGTCAGCTTTGCAACAGGGGCAGAGGGCAAGGCCATTTCAAAGCAAACAGTATCCAAATGGATAGGACATTGCATCCATTTTTGCTACAATCACCATGGGAAACCAACCCCTCAGGGGATCAGAACACATTCCACTAGCGCAACTTCTACCTCTACCTCTACAACATTCCTCAGGGGAGTCCCTAACAGGGACATCCTGGAAGCTGCTACCTGGAGTTCTGTACAGACCTTTACCAAGCATTACCATCTGTCTATCTTTTCCAAATCCAGGGCACGTTTTGCAACAGCAGTCCTGCAAGGCATTCTAGCCAGCCCTAACTCTTCTTGACTGCTTCCACCCTTCTTCAGCTTTGGGAATCTACCTAAGTGTGATGACTGCAACAGTGAAACACGAAGAACATAGTACAGTTGTGTACACTTACCATAAATGTAGATGTTCGAGTATATTCACTGTTTCAGTCCTGGTTTCCCTCCCTCCAGCCCCCTGTTTTTCTCTCTCTCTCTCTCAACTCTCTATGCCTTTTACTACCCCCCCTTTTTCAGGGGTATTGGTATTGGTATTTACTTTTTACTGGTGGTGTTTTCCCCCACCATAACTTAGCTCCCTACTGGGGGCTCCTGTCATTTGGGGCAAGAAAAACTGGTGTAATGGCGTCGGCTGCCTGTTTTTATACCCCTGATGACCTGACGTCAGTCCTGGAGCGACAGCATCCGATGCAGAAATATTAAGTCTCTGGTATTCAGGCCGAATAAGGGCTACCTGCAGGCAGATAACCCAAGTGTGATGACTGCAACAGTGAATACACTCGAACATCTCCATTTATTGTTAGTGTACACAACTGTACTTTCTATTGTGGAATTAAAATTTTGTTCTCTAGAGACTAAAAAAACCTCCATTTTGAACCACCTTGTTCTACTGGTTTGAATTTCCTAATGTAGAAAACTGCACTTTTAGTGGAAGTGATGCTAGATCCATGAAATCTGGCCTCTCCTCAGGTTCCCCTTTAATCTTTGTTATACTGTGTTTGTGTAGCCTGGATGGTGCCAGTATGTTGCCTGGTTATTTTTTGTGATTCAGTCTAAAGTATCTCCTCGATGCAGGGAATTATGATATGAGAGGAGCTTGAACTTGTGAGGAGATTCATTGCTGAGAGAAAAAGGCACCAAAGGCCATGAATCCTTAACATTCCAGTCCTCAGACAGCGACCAGACAGAGGCATCATTCTGGTGAGTATATAACTTGTATTTTATTTGGAATCAACTGGACACTATCATGTCAAGACAGTTTTCTATTGGAGAGAATTCTTCCTATCCACAAAGTAGTTAATCAGTTTTTTATTCCCAGAAAGTTTCAGCAGCTCTGTGCCTCAAAACCCTGGACCTAACTGCAGCAGTTGTCTGTCTAGTACATCATGCAGTGATGTTAATCATAATGCTTACTGTTATGATGTTATGACATATGGGATTCCTGCTTGCATGGAGCCAGTCTGTCTTTGGGAGCTGTACCTTACACCTCCTGACTTTGGCCAACTCTCTCCTATTTAGATATCAAGATAACGGGTGCTTCATTCCAAGTCATTTTTAAATTTCTTGCCACGGTTTGGAAAGTGCATGCTGTTACAAACAGTCTGGTATGTCAACCTGCATCCAGGGATTTCTTTAAGTACCCAGTGGGGAAATGTTTTTATCTGCATTATGACTGCTGATCTTCTCACTTAGCAGATCCTGTTAGTCAATCTGAAAATGCTAACAGCTCCCTTGAATGTGTGAAGCAAATTCAGCACAAGAACTGTCACTGCTATTGCATCTTTGGTCTAAGCCCAGAGTGTGATGTGGCCAGTTGTCATTGTCAATGGTTCAACAGGTAGGGCACTTGTCTTGGGTGCTGGAAGACCAAAAGGCTGTGGGTTCTATTTCTAGTCATGGTTACTGGATTGCTGACACTGTAGTGCAGCATCAGGGTTTGCTCCACTCCTGAGTGTGCTGCATACCTCTAAATCTCTTACAACAAAAAATCTGGGAAACTCCTAAAATAATGGGGGGGGGGCAAAATCCCCCAAAATAAGGAAAGATTTTAAATATTGCTCTTGTAAACCTAGAAATTTACTAGAACAAAATAATTTGCGTTAGTATGCATTTTCTGAAGGATATGAAGTCTGAAACTCAAATACATGTCATTATTTAGTGACTTAATTCCTCAGAGGTTTGCCAGAAAACTGGAGATTTTACGAAGAACAGTCCAAAAAGCATGAACCAAAAATCTGGACATTCTGCGAAAATCTGGAGAGTTGAGAGGTATGGTGTGCTGTCCTTCAGATGAGATGTTAAACCAAGGTTCCATATGCTTGAGTTGGTGATAGCTCAGGTGGATGTAAAACATCCCATGGCACCTATCAAAAAGAGTACGGGTCCTTTATTTATATAAACCAAACCAAACTGTGGAGTGTAAAAGCAGAAAAATACAGAATTTAAATTGACTACTAAGTAAGTTCCAAAAAGAAATCTCACTTTATTATAACCAGATTGAGCTCTTTCTTTCCATAACCTGGAAGTTCCACAGAATCTATAGGCAATCAACCATTATTCTTTTTAAACATGTCTCTTAAAGAAACAGCTTTTCAAAATACAAGCCATAATGAAGTAAAACATAGCCACTGAAATTTAAAACATTTTAAAAAAATAAACGAGATCCTGATACTCCACCTGCATTTGATTTACAAGATGAGCAGGGCTTTCCTGATCTAAGGAGATGAGAAAGGATAGCAGCCCAATCAACCTTTGCCCAGGACCTGGGCTCGAGTTTGGATCCTCAAGAGCAGAGGAGACACAATCCACTGAATTGGGAGAGAAGGGAGAAAAGATGGTAATCATACATCAAGATGATGGTATTACGGTGTCTTATAATGATTACAATATTTATAATTATAGCAATATTTCCATCACTAGTGATCATTTTAATTTATTTTCTAAAGGGTTTAAATATATTCCATCCACCTCCTTTAAAACAGTGGATTCATTGATTGAGCTAAAGCTGTTTATAAGGAAATTAAATTTGGCACTTCTTTTCAATAACTCAGGAGGGAATGATGCAACACAAACAATGTTCAAGAAAAAGTATTCTTAATCCCCCTACAAATGCAATATTACAAGCTTTTGAAAGAGATTGTAGTAAAGATGATTAAAGACTTGTAATTGAGCAAAAGCATACTAAAATTAAAAATCTGAATGTTAATGAACAGGCTATTTTTGATTCACTGAAATACAATAGATCTTTTAAGGATCATGAGGCCGGACAAAGGGAGTGGAACAGTAGCTGCTGATTCTTTACCGTACTCAGCACACATGTTGGAGATGCTTTATGATATTGGCACATAAGTTACAACTTCTTGTAATAAAATTAATATTGCTCATCAAAAATAGATTTATTTTTGGAAGGATTATTACTGGATGGGATAACTGATACTGATATTTACACTTTTTTAACAATTAAAAAGCCAGGCATTCCTTCTTTTTTTTTGGAATTCTGAAAATACATAAGGGTACTGAGAATTTAAATGTAGCTCTATTGTGGTGGCCTATGGATTGAAAACATGTCCACTGGGTCACCTTTATTGATAAAAAATGAAAACCTTCATTGAATACTATATCACATTTGTTAAAAGATCCATTGGACTTTCTGGGCAGATTCCCTTCTTCAGTATGGTTGGACGGAATCAAATTTCTTACTATTGATGTACTAGATTTATTTACCTATATACCAAGAATAGAAGGTATAAAACTTTTTTCAGGACAGTCTTGATTGTTCCTTCTTTTTGGGAGAGGATGTTCAATTGTTGGTAGATCTTATGACCATAGTGTTAATTATATTTTCTTTGAAGGAGAGTTTTTAGGCAGGTTAATGGAACAGCCATGGGGGCAGTTTGTGCTCCAGTTTATACCAACTTGGTACTTCTAGCCTGGGAGAAAGCTCATGTATTTAATTCACCTTATTTCAAGTACTGTAAAATATATCTCAGATACCTTGATGATATTTTTATATTATGGTTGAGACCTCATATGGTGGTAGATGAATTTGTGAAATACTTTAATGGCACTACAACATTCTTAAAATTTACATGGCATTATAATGAACATGATATGAATTACATGGGCACATATATTATTTCACCTAACAAGGGGTTTGCATCTAGGCTATACCAGAAACCAGCTTTCAGTAATTTATACTTTCACTTTAATAGTTGTCACCCAGATGGTTGTAAGAGAAGCCTAGTGAGAGAACAATATAAAGAAGTCACATGCATGACTTCAAATAAGGAGGATTTAGTTGTTGAATTTCAAAAGCTGAAACAAATATTTTTGGAAAAGGTTACCTCATTCAATTTATTCAGAAAATATATTAGTAAGTCCATGATCTGTGAATGGGGCAATAAATATGTTCTGCTGTTAGGCACAGGGCTAGGGATGGGCACTGGCACCTTGGACAAGGACTGTGAAGTTTAATAGAGCCCATATTATTGAATATGACTGTGTAAGAAAAATTAAATGTATTATTAACAGGAACTGGAATATTATTATTTCATTTCCATTATATTCAAATATTTTAGGAATTCAGCCCTTATTTGCATTTAAAACTATTAATTTTAAACAATTTATGGAGAGTAATAATAAACATTGTACAACCACTTGACATCTGTGGGGACAACCAAATATGGTACATGTAAACAATGTACCTGTATTTTGGTTGACAAGCAAACTATGCTTGACAATGGTTTAAATAATATTTTAGACTGATTAAGGGTAATTGCAGAACATCTGGAATAGTTTATATCTATTTATGTACTTGTTGTTCTAGTTTTTATATTGAAAAAACATAACCTGCTCTACAAAAGAGAATTTATGAACATATATATATATCAAGCCAAAAAATTCTAACAGTGCTTTAAACATTCCCTTATATGTGGGGATACATGTCAGTTTAAATTTGCCTTCTTTGAAAAGATACTTATTGACCAAAGTGGTGGTGACTGTGCACTAAAACTTGAACTCAAAAACTTTGTATGGCAAATAAGGTTAAATGCCGTATACCCTCCGGGTCTCAGTGAGATTGTTTTCATTTCTCCTGTTCTTAAGATGTGATCAATACAATTGTAGTTATACACTGATAAATTACTATTTATTATGTATTAATCAATTTCTTTTCTTAAGATGTTTTATCAACAAGACTTTTTTATTCATTATTTTACCTCATGTGATATGTACATAGATTAAATAATATTTTTAACATTTTAGTGGCTATGTTTTACTTCATTACAGCTTGTATTTTGACAAGCTGCTTCTTTAAGAGACATGTGTAAAAAGAATAATGGTCGATTCCCTACAGATTCTGATGAAGGTCTGGGTTACGGATCAAAAGCTCTCAGTCTGGTTTTAATAAAGTGAGATTTCTTTTTGGAAGTATCTCTGAAAGGTTTTTTAACCTGGTGGTCGATTTAAATTCTGTATTTTTCTGTTTTTACACCTCACGGCATTGGTGTTGGTTTGTAGTTTGGAATTCATCATCATGCTTATTTGTGTGCCCTTTATTTACTAAAGTAACTCTTATTTACAAAATATTTACACATTTACAAATATTTATGTATATACAAATATATAAATATGCAAATCTGTTTACACATATTCATAATTTCCTTTACAATCATACTAACTTTTCATCCATATTAGATTCCCAGTCTTTTTTCCTTAACCACCATCTGATTTTATTTAATATTGTTGCTAAAATCCATTTGCCATTAAACATAATTTCTATTTATTCTTTCATTCCATATAACCCATATAACATAAAATAACTTTTTTATCTATTCTTTAATACATTCTTTACTTCTATTCTTATGATATCCATATTTAATCATATATATATGTTTATTTTATCCACTTCTTTTATATATTTGAAAAATTCTTTAAATAGGGTCAGATTCAACAACACCTACACTAAGTGTGCATGATCTGCATTCAAGAACATCCCTATCATATTTTTTTGTGTTTTCTAGTCACTCAGAATGATTATACTAAGTGTACATGTAGTCTACACTTTGTGGTAACCTTTATGAATCCCTTCAGTATTTAAAGCTGCAAGAAAATCAGTAGGAAAACTAAAAGGAAGAAGGTATGAGTTATGCTTGTGTTTGTTCACTGAGAACAGTGTACACTTAGTGTAGGCATTAATGAATCACAGGGAACGTTTTCCCCATGATTTTTTTTAATCCTTTACATTTCAAAAACGTGTTATGCAGTTGTTTCTTCTTGACAATGTAAACATATTCTCTTACTTTTCTTTGTATATGGCATATTTCCTTTTACTGGCAATTTGTCTGTTACCAGTTTCCACAAAAAATATTCACATTCTTCTTTCTGATTATACCATTTGCTTCTTATTTTTAAAGCTTTAATATTTTCATATGTTTGATCTTCCCATGGTTTTGCATAGTAATGATTTATCATTACACTCTTACACCATATTTTGCTATCTTTTTCTATATCATCAATTTTTATTTTCCGCAAAAATGTTTTTTCTTGGTAACATTTTATTTCTTCACTTATACACTCTCTTTCTCTTTTACTCTTTTTTACCATGCCCCCAAATTTATCATACTTATATTTATACAGTTTTGCTACTTATACAGTTTTACTACTAATCTCTCTTTTTCATTAATTCAGTTTAACACTTTGAACAAAAAGGGTAGAGGGAGTTTCTCAATGCCCTGGCCACATTTCCCGTAGCAGTATAAGTACCAACCCAGGTCCCCCCCTTAAAATAGGCCACTAGTTTAGGGGACTAACCCAGTAAACAATGGATAAATAAATAAACAGAGTGCATTTTGTGATACCAAATGCAAGAACCAGCTAGTATTGCACAGAATTTCTCTGGGACCACTTAACATGCAGAAAGACAAGACGCTGGCAAGAAGAGGCTCAGGCAGAATGGGATCACTCTTGAAACCATCAGTACTATGAGAAACATTCTCTGGAGAAGCAAAAGGAAACTTACAGACTTTTGGAATCTGAGGGTTTCCCTTGGCATAGCAATATGGAGTCGGGGAGGCTCATTAGCAGCTCCATACAAGAGGCAGTTACTTCCCAAGGATCTTGTGCATCTACCCTGGAGCAAGACATGGTAGACACCGACATGTCCTCACTAACCAATTCTGTGGTGCTGTCTTTTGGTCCAAAAGCCTTCCTGAGAGTCTCTGGAGCTGACATTACTTATCCTCATTAGTGAAGGGGAGGATGAATAGAGGGTGGTATTAGGCTTCTTCTCATGAACCAAGTCCTCTAAGGGAGCTGTGCCTGTCCAAAGCAAAATGGATGTCTGCCAGCTTGTCTTTGCCTAGGCTAGGCAGGTCCTCACCCCACTCCATTACCCAAGCTACTTCCCAGGACTTTTTAAAGACAGTTCAAGATTTCATGAGTTTTTGTGAATTCTAAGCAGCTTACATTGGAAATCTTTATAGTGTCAGTGGTTTTGTCTAAAAGAAGTAAGATTGAGCCTACCTCAACAAGGATCCAGTCACCTCAAATTCAGAGATGGATGAACTGGCATTCAGTGATCAAATGTCCCTACTCTCACACTTTGGTACAGACATGCTGAAGCTGAAAATAATATTTTCTGCTTCTCCACTAGAGGATGTCTCATTTGCGGACACCCTTCACAGGATGGGGACTTTCAAATGAAAGACTCCTGAGTTTTCACATACCCACTTAAGATACAAGGACTTTATCGGTATTCCTGAGCTAAAGTCACTGACTGGGCTTCCAATCAAAAAAGTATTGGAAGATGCATTTATCAGTGCATCAGTAGGCAAACTTTCTACCTCCTGCTCCTATGATGACTGTTTTTACAAGGTTCAGGAGTCCCACAAATTCTTATACAGGAACCCTTGTTTCATCCAGCTGTGGTGTCCCTGGTTTCCAGTAAGGGAGCCTCTTCAATTCTGTTCAGCAATCCTGTTACTAAGGAGAGAAAAGTACATGACCACTTTGGGAAGATAAACCTGTCATACCTTGACCATTAGAGCCCTTATCTGACTAACATGTTCAAGTTGCAAGAGTTTCTACTTGCTCAGCTGAAGTATAAGGCAGATGGAATCATGAACAGGGACCTGAAAGGGGAGATATTTGAGCTGTGCAACCTAAGTACAGAGGCTGCCAAGCACTCTAAGAAATGTGGCTGTAATGCACTTGATGCATTATGGTGGGCAGCAATTAATGGGTTGTTGAAACACAGACATTGGCTTGAGAACCCAGCTACTGATAGACTGTTTGAAGTAAAGTTCCTGAATGCACCACTGGACAAATAATTTTTCTCTGGAGCCCCTAGCTGAAAAGGTCTTTAAGGGGAAAGGAAAAATATTCTCATTTTTTTTTTATTTTCCATCCTATATATTACACACACGCACACACACACATATATGTATATATATATATATATATATGTGTGTGTGTGTGTGTGTGTGTGTGTCAGAAATTACCCAACCAAAAGCTGGCCTTTTTACCAAACAGGAGAAATGCAAATGTCATGAGAAAAAATATGCTATAGGAGGAAATGTCAGGCAAGCAGAAAAAGTAAGTCTGGGGGCATTTGACCATGTAACACAATCATAATTCAGGTGAGCTTAATGATCTTTTCCTCAATAAATTCTGACCCACCCCTCCCACTCATTCCCTCTTCCAATTCCATCTTCCGCCATAAAAATAGGGGGTCACTTGTGCCACTGTGTGAATGAGTGGTAAGTAATCATGCATGTCTAGAGGGTCCTCAACATTCTGAAATAGTAATTGTCTCCAGTTTCTAAACAAACCCAAATTTTCAAGAATCCACAGTTCTCAAGGAGTAAATACACTTGGTCCTACCTCTGCTATCTCAAGGAACTGCAAAGAGTGCAAAAGGAGGAAGAGAGAACATGCTTTTACTCAAGACTCTTTCTAGTGCCAAGAAGAGAAGGCAGTTTGAGCTCTATTTTAGATCTTTCAAGATTAAACAAATTCTTAAAAGTGCCAAAATTTAACATGCTTACACTGCAGGACCTTTCTGACTCTTCTCTCACCTCAGGCCCTCATAGTTGCTTTGAGTCTAAAGCATACCTTACTTCACATTCTTATTGCAAAGGTGCACAGAAGGTTTCTAAGATTTAAAGTAGAGGAACTTGATGCCAGTTCACATCATTGCCCTTTGAACTGTCTGTTTACAACCATAGCTTTCACAAGTGGCTAGCTCCAGTAATCACTTATTGCAGGACCAATGAAATTCCCCATTTATCCCTTCCTAAAGAACTGTCTGATGCAGGCAGCTTTTCTGGAAGAAATACAGAAGGTTCTGCAGTTCATTCTAGCATGTTTAAAAAGTTCTGTCTGTCTGTCCCCCCCCCCTCATTTTTCTATCTATCTTTACACTTGCAAAAGTCACATCTTGTTATAAGACAATTATTCCTGTTGGCATTACTGAGCACAGAGCAACACAGGGGCATTTCTTCCCCAGGGCAAAATACTTAATTGTCCCAATACCTTCAGGCATTTTAAGAGCAGAATACCATCGGGGCAAGGAAGTTTCCTGAGAATGCTAGATTATGTGGCCTTCCTACATATTGATGGTCCTACTGACAAGATTTCAAATGAGGAAGGTACAAGGTACAGTGGTACCTCAGGAAAAGAAACAATCTCTGAGGTTTATCCCCCTATTACCTTGCATAAGAAAAGAGCTCTCATGGTGTACTTCATCTTGGACATGAACTTCATGTTGGTCCTGGGGATGCAGGACTCTCCAGAGACTTACTCAACAAAGTCTGGGGGAGGGGTACATGTGGAAGATGAGTATTCAAGCCATACAGGACAAAACTGTCAGAAAAATGCACAATGTCAAATAAATAATGGCAGTAATCCTAGCCCTCTGGGTCTTCAGATTTGGACCCAGTGGACCCTATCCAACTTTACAGATAACATCACAGTTAAGTGGTACTTCAACAACCAAGGGTGGCTGAACTTCCACCTACCATGCACGTTAGCAACACAAGCTTGGGAGATAACTCATGAATAAGGGTGTGACCTAGAGAACATCCAACATCCCATATCAGGAGAATGTCTTTGCAGATAAAACTGTGCAGGACACAGACCCACATGAATGGATGTTAGCAGAGATCTTTAACATTCATCTATGTTCATGGACTTGACCCACATGTTGGTGTGCCAAAAGTATACTTTTTGCTTCGCCTGACAACTGGCAACTCAACAAGTTTTGTACCAGAACAGTGATTCCAGAGTTCATAAGCCTGGCTGATGGATGCCATCTTCATAACATGGGCAGATCTGTTTCTCAGTGCTGACTTTCCAGTACCACTAATTTCAAGGATATTACAGATGATCAAGGAGGAGAAAACAAAAAATGCTATTGATAGTTTTCTTATGACTCAGAAGTCTAGTAAGATCAGAGCCTAAAAATGTTATCTCAGCATGTGAACTAGCACAGCAGAGTCCATGCTGCATAGTAGCCTGAGGACTCTTAAGGCTGACAGTTTGCATCTAACACTCATCCCATTTAAGCATATGTTTCCAGATGACTTGGTAAACCCAGTGGTGGCTGGTGACTTCGAATTAATGGGGGGCTGCAGGAGACAGCTGAATGGGTGGGGCCAATGGGAATGGGGTGTGGCCAACTAGAAAGGGGTGGAGCTATGCTCAAAACCACAACAACTGGAACTTTAATTAAATAGGCTGCCAAACCATCATTATGAGAGTCCAATCAAGACAAAATGAAGTGTAGAAGTAAAAAAATATTTCAGTGCATTGGTTACATGACAACTTATTTAATATCTAGATGGAAACACAAAGGTTGTGAGGCATGAAAAAAATAAATTACTTTTTAAATACATTACTGGAACACCAGTCAAAATCAAGTATAAAAAAGCAAGCAGCACTCAACTTAAACCACTTCTCCTTGCACTGCAGTTCTAATTATAATTTATATTCAGCTTTATAAAATTATCAAGTTACATGCTGAAAGTAGCAATCTCTGTGATACCCCCACTTGTAAAAATGTTTCTTATGCAAAAAAGTGCTGCTGCCTGACAACAACTATTTACTTGTTTCATGGGGAAGACATGATCAAAGTAAAAAATAAATAGCAAACAAGAAACAAGCTCAAGATAAATTGCTTACAGGATTACTGCACAAGTTATGGACCACACATGATAGATTGGCATTCTGTTTAGTTTACGGGTAAAGCCTACAAAGATGACTGCAAGTCTCCAACAAATGTAATGAGCTTCTGAAAATACTGTAATCCTGTCCTTTATTGCAAATACTGTCATATGCATTTCAATGCCTAAGGCTTATACATTATCTAGTTATGTAAATATTCTCTGCATGGCAACAATGAGAAGGCTTTCAATGTTGGTAATTCTTTAACATTATGATTATTAATGCTTACTTGCATCTTACAATCTCTGACAAGCTTACTTGATGGTCATTAAAGCATTGCTACTTAAAGTCACACACACACACACACACACACACACACACACACAGTATTTTATATACTACACAAAGCCAATTAATACAGCTATCATGAAGTATTTACCTAGGATAGTACATCTCAAAACAAGAGAAGAAATGTTCTACAGCAGCAATCACAGTCAGCATACAATTGGTATTTAGCATAAATGAAAATATTCAGTGGCAGAATATATTGCTTAAAACATAGCATAATCAAGTATTTAGAAGAATATATTGCTAGAGGTAATATATCCAAGTTTGTTTTTATGTGCTTAAAATTTTTTATAAAACATCATATTGTGCAGTCTCAGTTCAGCATGGAAGAAGTCGTTAGGAAATATGAGCATGTATGCATTATGAATTATTTATTTTGTATAAAAATCTGATATCCATAGAGAAATCTGGATCTTGCTGTGTTACAGACTATAGTATGTACACATGACCTTATAATTCTTTTTTCAAAATTGCTAAATCTTACTTTCTGCAGTCACAGATTTACATTTGGGGTATTTGCTTAACTTTATATGTAGAATATTGTGTTTAAGTGTTTATTACATAATGTTGTACACAAGAGGCAAAATATATGTTTGGTATAAAATGTGCTTGAAAAATGAATAGGAAGAAAGATTAACTGAAACTTTTTTGAAAGATTGCTAGAATAACAAGCAAAATGAGGGTCACTTGCAAGGGCGCCCGCAGGCAGGTGCAAGGGGGTGCACTTGCACCCCCCTGGAATCCGCTGAGTTAATCTTTTGATTTAAAAAAAAAAAGTTTTTTTTTTTTTTAAGGCATTCTTCTTTAAGAAGCCCAGTCGCAGGTGTGCTGACATCATCGCGCAAAGTTTGCGAGCGGGAACTAAAATGAACAGTTGTGAGTGACATCATCACGCGGGAGCTGAAACGGACAGTTTTGGACCTTACTAAAGATGGGATGGGACTCTTGCAAGCGAGCGGGGAAGATGGGATGCTTTAGTGGAGCTGAAACAGGCAGCTTTAGTAAGGTGTGTGTGTGTGTGTGTGTGTGTGTGTGTGTGTGTGTGTGTGTGTGTGTGTGTGTGTGTGTGTGTGTGTGTGTGTGTGTGTGTGTGTGTGTGTGTGTGTGTGTAAAATGCCCTAGGAGTTACATGGTGGTGAAACACAAGTGTTCATGATAGTTCACAGGCTCAGCCCATTTCACAATTTGTGCACAAGTGTTCAGGATAGTGCATAGCCCATTTCACAATTTTTACACAAGTGTTCAGGACAGTAGTTGTAGTTGTAGGACAACGCTTAGCCCACTCCACAATTTACTCCACAAGTGTTCAGGATTATTAATGGCCTGAAACCATTTGGTTCAGCAGATGTTACTTCTTTGTGCAGTGCTGTAAGGTCTGCTTCTTTCGTATGTGCTGAAATGCAGCTTTCCTTATACTATTTTATTAGCAGTTTAAGGGGAATAGCCAAAAAGAAAGAAGCAAATGAAATGAAATTAGACAGTATAGAATCAGCACCAGGTGATCTGGCATTTTTAGTTTGAAATAAATTTCTGATGCAGCTAAAAGATATCTCAGAAACTTGAAATTATGATAGTTCATTTAGGTTGTATGGTAGTGGCAGCTATGGTGGGAGAGTTAAAATTTGGTACAGATTTTTTAAACTAGCTTAGTTGGTTTAGTCATTATATTGTTTTTGACACAGACAAGGTACCATTTAGGCATATTTTCATAAAACTAGAGACACTTTCAGCCCTTTTGTCCAATATGTCTTGTTTAGGCATTATGTTTCTTGGGTCTCTAAAGAAGTGCAGTGTGGATCTTCAAATGTATGGTTGTGACGTCTGATAAGTGTTGACACCCATGCAAGACCTTGTGAGGCTGACATCTGTGCAACTCACTGTGGGCTGTAGAACAGTGGCTGCTGTTTTTTTTTTTACCATTGCTACATTTATCTGCAAAAGCTCATTGACAGCTTTTGGTAGAACATCGTACTCATCGACATAAACATGACATAGTGATGTTGTGTCTATAGAACTGCTACACTGAGACAGACTCATGTTGTGCCATATAGATTTCTTGCTTTAATGACCTTTCATAAATCTTATGGAGAAAGTTCACTCTGCTTTCAACTGCCTGTGGTGCCATTCCTATCCATGCCTTAGTCAACACACTCCCTCAGAATCGGTGCCTGCTGTGTTACTCCATCAGCAGTAGTAATGTCTACTCGCACAGCAGCTACAGCTCCATATGTTGGGCATACAATGGGGATACTACAAGCTATCTAGCAGTGGGTACCAAAGCTGCAAAAGGCAAATCCCCACACACATAGGCATATTCTGTAGATGTGTCTAAAGGAGTAAAATTTGGACTCAGCTCATATGTTTCAAACCCAACTTCTCCTATATGGTCATTCACTCCAGTCACACCTATAACTTCTGCTGAGGGGACAATGTCCACATGGTGTGCTGTCTGTTGGCCCAATTGTGACAATGTTCTAATTTCACTAGGCACCTGCATCTGACCACCAGCATCATCTTATGTTTTCACTGCTAACCAAAGCCTTGTGCTGGAGCAGGGTGCAAATCTACAGATGTAGCCACAGACTCAGTGATTAAAGCAGCAGCAGTGAGAGAATAAGGCTTGAACCCTGTACCTTGGGCCCAAGTGGCAAGAGCCTGAATTCCCTACCCACCACCATTTATAAAAATGTTGCAGGCTTTTCCCTCATACTTTTTCTGTTCCTCATAAAATCTGTGGTTTCTGTATTTGTGTCCTTGTTGCCTGACAGCTACATGTTCTCTCGTTTGATTCTTGGCTGTCTGGAGTGTTTCTCCCTGGGCCTCTGCTAAAAATTAGCTTATTTTCCAAGTCAGACTTTCCTGGTTAACAAATGTTAAAAAAATGGGCACTCATTTCAATATCAGACTTCATATTCTTCAGAAAGTGCATGGTAACAAAAGCTTTTATTCTAGCAATTTTTTAAGTGTACAAGATGGATATTTGAAATGTATCCCTGTCTTTGGGACTATACCCCCCCCCCCATTATTGTATTCATCCAGGTTTTGTGCTAAGGTTGAGAGCTATGGCAAGAACTAAATTCACTGAATATGTTTGGGGGATGTATTCACCCAGTATTGGCTTTGTTCAGGTATTTATTGGCTTCATCCAAATTTTGTGCTAAGGTTGAGAGCTACGGTAAGAACTGAAGTCACTGAATATGTTTGGGGGCTATATTCCCCCATTACTGGCTTTGTCCGGGTGTTCTTTGCTAAGAGGTTGAGAGCTATGATGAGAACTGAATTCACTGAATGTTTGGGGGCTGTATTCACCCATTATTGGCTTTGTTCAGGTATTTTGTGCTAAGAGGTTGACAGCTGTGCTATGGTGAGAACTGAATTCACTAAATGGTAGCCATTTAAGTTTCAGTCTTCCTCTTTCACAAAACAGCTGAGTTGGTGTAGTGGTATGTTGCTCTGACTGTTTTGCACAGGGTCCCCTGGGTTCAAGATGTGGCAGTGAAATGTATGGTGGTAACGCAGCATTTTATTCTAGCAACTTTCCAACATTATACAAGCAATGTTTAAAATGTGTCCCTGGTTTTTGGCCTTTTCTCCCCCCCCCCCCAATAAATTTTGGCTTTTTCCAGATTTCTTGTGCTGCAAAGTTCAGAGATACAGCTGAGTGTCGAGTAGATTTTACGAGCTGAGAGCTGCAGGGGAGCAAAAGTTTAGTGCTGCTTATGTTTAGTCTGCTTGCATTGTTAATAGCACAACAGATAATGTCCTTGCTTTTGATGCTGAAGGCTGTGGGTTCTACTCCCACAGTAGGTAGATGCATTGCTGATACTGTACTGTGTTGTAAAGGGGGTGGATGCTGCAGTCCTTTTGGCAAAGATACCTAGTAACTATGAACCTGTTATCAGTTTGCTATCCATTCCCTATAGCAGTATTACTAGCTTATCACTTTTTTATTGCATGCAACAAAGGCAGTTTATTCTTCAAGGGTAACAGGCACTTTATTTGTAGATTAAATAATGACATATAAAGCAGCAACCTCTTTATTAGTTACAAATTTCTTTAATGTGGATTTTACTACTTCAGAGATTGTGCATATTTTTTACTGATACTGGTGGACTATAGAAGGTTAAGTAGACTTTTTATGATGGAAATGTTCTGAATTGGGCAGTTTTGTCAGTAGTGTATGCCTTTTGTTTCATTGTTTACTGGAAAAATGTTCAAAACAATAATTCTAAAATGCCGTCTAACAACTGTACTGTATTGTACAAGGAATATAATGTAATACAGTCAGGAAGGTGTATCAAAGAGCATGTGTATGTTATGTTCGAGGGGCCTATGATTTTGAAGACAGCCCAGAGTTAATATTTATCTGCCACTAGCAAAATGTATTTTCTTTGAATGTGGGTTTCAATGCATGTGAGTTTCAAGAGCAGAGAAGTTTTAATGTTAGTCTATTTTCATTGTAAGAATGCATTGCTTTGTTTAACAGATATGTATTAGGGTTTGTGCTGTAAAATGCAAAATAAAACTTTCAAATGAAATCCTAAATCATCGCAGAAGTAAAGCAGTATGCACATTACAGTGTTTATGGTAAATAGGGCAAAACAACCAAGGAATGGGACATTGGAATGGCTGCAGGGGGAGGCTCCATTCGACCATGATTTTGTGAGGGGGGGGTAGTGAACTCAGACAGCCCCGATTGAACTATACCTCTCAGTTGTCCATATCTTTGCAGAATGCATAGATATTTGCTTCTTATTTTTGGTTTGTTTCTCATAAAATTTGTGGTTTTCTAGCAAATCATTTAGGAATGAAGTCACTAAATGACACATAGTTTCAGACGTCATAACCTTCAGAAAAATGCATGCTAATGCAAGACTGTCTTAAGTTTATACAAGAGCAATTTTTAGTAGTGTTTGTATGTTCCCCCAATATATTTGGCCTTGTCCAGATTTCCTGCATTAAGAAGTTGAGAGGTATGTCCAAATCACTGTAGATTAGGAATATCCAAACCTCTCAATTGTCCCCAATTTTGGCTCAAAATGTTGCTCTCCCTTAATAATCCCTCCTCAAAAATGGCAATTTTGGAAGAAAATGTGGAGGGTTTATAATTGTATATAACTAATGATCAGACTTATAGATTACTTTACTTTTATTTCAGAAATGCATGTAGATGCTCTTATTTTGTTAGCTGCTCAAGATAACAATGTTACTACTAAAAAGGTGTCCCTTTTTGACAGGTATTTTTGCATCACATTTTGGTCCATTTTTCATAAACTTGTGGTTTTCTGGCAAATTAGTGGCAAGTCATTAAAGCTTGAAGTTAGAAAATAATGGCAGACATTTACATTTGAGTTTCAGATTTTATACCCTTCAGAAAATTCGTACTAATGCAAGATCTCCTACTGTTCTATTTAAGTTAATAAGAGCAATATTTAAAAATTGGCCTTATTTTTGGGCCTGTGTCCCACTTCTAGTTCTATGTATGGCTTTGTCCAGATTTCTTGCTCTGAAGTTGAGAGGTATGAGTGTTAGAGCCATAGGTTCATAGGTTCATAGGTTTATACTAGGCTATCTGCCCTAAGGCATTTATAAGCCTATCCCAGAGTTTTGTGGCTTACGCCACCCCTTATGTTAAAAAATACTGTGCCCATTAGTTTGTTGTGCCTCTGTCCAGCAGTGACACAGAGATGATTCCCGGGGTAAACCTACGATCTCCCATTCACCGGTCAAGATTTCTCTTGAACAGAGCCAGCGAGGTACTCTGCCTCACATGGACCGGGATTTTATTCCACAACATAGGGAGTCTCTGGGTGACAAATCTATCCCTCCAGCATGTCCTATTTATATCCTTGCTAAGGTTTAAGTTGCTTGCTCTAGTGGATCTGGTAGATTTGGATTTTTTGAGGTGGAGCATGTCCATTAATTCCGGGTTGGACATGGCCTTGTATGTCAGGCACAGGTCACCTCTGAGCAGACGATATGCGACTGAATAGAGCTGGAGTTTCTTCAGTCTGGCAGCATATGACAGATTTTGGAGTCCCTTTATCCTTTTGGTGAGGAACTTTTGGGGTCTCTCCAATTGCTGCAGGTGTCGGGTGAGATACATCCCGAATGGGGCATTGTACTCGATCATTGGTCTGATAATTGAAGAGTACAGGGGAACAATGACCTCACTTGATCTGGATGTGAATCCCTTCATGATCAGGTGGGCAATGTAGAAGGTTTTTCTAACCACTTTAGCAATGTGAGTGTCAAAAGAAAGGCCACTGTCAACCTGGGTCCCCAGGTCCCTGATAACCTCTTCTGTGCTTAGTGGATTGCCACCTATATGGTAGCTTGGGGTTACCTTGTTTTTCCCGAAGGGTATGACTATACATTTTTGGCATTTAACTTCAGGCCATGGCTCTGGCACCAGCTATCAGTTTCCGTGAGACCCCTCTGAAGGATATCTGTGTCCGATGTACTTCCCACTATGGCTCCCAGTTTGCAGTCATCTGCAAACTTTGTCAGCCATAGTCCTCCTATGTTTGCCTGTACTTCTGAGAAGTAGATGCCGAACAACAGGGGGCCAAGGACTGAGCCCTGTGGGACACCACTTGTGACCGGCTTGGAGTCTGACATGGCACCAGCTACTCTAACCCTGTGGGTCCTGTCCTTTAGCCAGTTTGCAACCCATCTTGTGACATATGGGTTTACATTTAAGCTGGTAAGTTTCTCTATAATACCCGAGTGGGGTATTGTGTCGAAAGCTTTTGCAAGGTCAAGGTAGGCTGTATGGACTGCCTTTCCCTCATCAATGGCCTTGGTGACTGTTTCGAAGAAGTCGACCAAGTTCAAAAGGCATGATCTGCCTGTTTGAGTTCCATTATGATCCTCTCCATAGCTTTGCAGACCAGGCTTGTTAAGCTTATGGGGCGGTAATTACCAGGGTCCATAGAGGCACCGCCTTTGTGGAGTGGGACCACAGTTGCTGTACGCCACTCCTTGGGCATGTATCCTGTGGTAAGGCTAAGATTAAACAGCTGCCTTATGTGTGGGTTTAGTTCCTCATTGAGTTTGTGTAGCACACAGCCGGGGACACCATCCGGTCCCATTGATGCTGTGTTTTTAGCTTTAGAGAGAGCAGCTTTCACCTGCACATTGGAGATGTCTGGGAGGCTGCACTCCGCTGGGACAGTTATCTCTCCTTTTGGGGGGGAGAGGGGGTGAGGTTTGCACTGAACCTGTCTGCCAGTATGTTGGCAATGTCTGTGGGTTCAGTGATTTTTGTATCATTTTGGACTAATTCTGAGCATATCTGGGAGTTTCCACCCAGGTTTCTAACATAGCTGAAGAAGGCCTTATGATTGTCTTTTGAATCTATGGCAATTTTTCTCTCAAAGATGGCCTTGGATGATTTTATGAGTGCTCGTATTTTTTTACTAATAATGATCAAAGGTGTCTTCTCTTTTATGGATTTTGCTCTATCATGTAACAGCTTTCTCCTCTTACTGTAAAGTTTGTTTATGGCTGGGGTCCACCAGACTGGACGTTTGCCCTTGGTGGAAAGAGTCTTGGTTTTATTAGGGATTGCCTGATCCATGCAGTCCTGGAGGTGTTTGTAGAAGGCATTTGTAAGGGCTTCCGCAGCTTGGGTTGTGGTTTCCACTGGCTCGGGGGCCTTGAAGGATACCACACCAGTCTTGAGTAGTGTCAAGTTTGCTTTAGAGAAGTTCTTCACTGTGGTCTTTTTTGTTTGGGGTGGGGGCGGGATGTGGATATCCAGTGAGATTAGTTTATGATCTGATCTCACCAATGAGGGATATACTTCCGGTGTGGAGCATTTTGTCCCCATGTTTGTGATGATGAGACTGTCAGCCAGAGACATTTCAAATTATGACATACTTATTGCACCCCACCCTCCATTGTAGTGGCTCTGGATGTGTCCAAGGAAGGCAAGGAGCAGTTATGCAGTTATGCAGTGCAAGTGTGCAGAGCATTCCCCCATCCAAGGTACATCACAAATACGACCGTGGCTTTTTATCTGTCCTTGATTTTGCAGAATGTTCTGGTTTTCTATCAGATTTTTATACTGTTGATTTATGCTTCTTATTATTGAGGAACTGCATGCTGTCCCAGTGCCCTGTTGCTCTGTTTAAGTAGCCATGGTTTAATGAACATCAGGTAAGCTTGTCGGAGATTGTAAGATGCAAGTAAGCTTTAGTAAGCATATTGCTAAATAATTACCAGCATTGAAAGTCTTTTCGTTGTTGTCATGCAGAGAATATTTACATAACTAGATAATGTATAAGCCTTATATCTTTAATGTGGAATTATTCAGATTACTTTTACTTAAGGGATATCATTCAATTATATATTATAATTAATACAATCAGGTAAATCAAAACTTTTGCATGGCCCTAACAGTGTGCAAGGAGCCTATTGCTTGAAAACAGTTCAAAGGTAAATAACCTGCCCTGGCCAGATGCATTTTCTTTGAATGTGGGTTTCAATGCTGTTTCATTGAATGTGAGTTTCAAAAGTAGAGAACCTTCAATGCCAAGTCTGTTTTCATTGTAAGACTATTGCTTTGTTTAGGTTTAGTAAATGTCTCAGTGTTTGGGCTATAATGTTTGAAATAAAAGTTGTAAATTAAATCCAACTGCCTATAATCATTGTAGAACTAAAGCATAAAACAGTATGCACACAGATTTGAACAGTGTCTACGGCAAATGGGAAGAAATAGCCAAGTAATGGGACACTGGAATGGCTGTGTGGGTGGGGCTTGGGGTGGGTGGACTTGGACGGGGCTGTGTTGGCAGGGGGCGGGGAGAGCTATGTGGGTGAGGCTCTGGGTTTGCACCCCCCTGCAAAAAATCCTGCGGGCTCCCTTGGTCACTTGGGTAGGTTGAGGTAAACCAGGCAGAGTCACACACACACACACACACACACACACACACACACACACACACACACACACACACACACACACACACACACACACACACACACACAGTATACAATCTCAGAGGATGAATAAAAACTACAAAAAAGAAGAAAAAGACTCCCATGACAAATCATCTAAAAGTAAGCACCAATGTAATAGAGTATCAGAGAAGGCTGGGGACTACCTGGACACAAAGAAAAGTGCTGTGAGCCCTGTGCAATGGTCCAGCAAACAAGGAGCCTCAATCTTCACCAACACCAGTGAGGGGCATCCCATATAGAGGAAAGGATAACAAATACACATAGTAAAGTGCAATTTCCCTTAAGAGCACACAGAGATCACAGTTAGTCTGGGGCTGGTTGCTCCCTTGCTCTCCAGGTCCCCAATAAGACTCTCCACTGGCACAGCTATAGGGTCTAGATCTCATCCTAGCTGGGCAAGCTAAAACCTCCAATGCCCTCTCTGTCCAACCAGTGCTTTGTGTCCCTGCCCAAGTAGCTGACACACACACACTTTGAGATAAGAGTTTATACAACCACACAGACACTCCTGGGAAAGGCTGGCGCAGGTTCTCCAGCTGTGCCCCTATTATCCAGACTATATACAGTAGTACCACCTGCCACCACCCAGCTAATATTTACCAGCTACTTGAAGGCCCTTAAAAAGGTGTCCAATTATTACTGTTCAATTTTATTATCCAAATGGTAAGTGTGACTAAACAGTCAAGGCTTATTAGAGTGACTTGGTACAGGATTACTATATGCATGCAATGTACTCCAAAGTTTAAATTATCTCTACACAAAACAGCCACAGTTGAAAGGTTTAAAATATTTAATAATAAATAAAAACACAAGACAATACTTCATACTACACAGTGCTAGTCAAGAGTGCAGAGATCACAGAGAAATGCTTAAAATAACACAGTAGTAAAGTTCTGACATCACAGAAAACATTTAGAAATAGCTAGGAAATAGAAAGATTAGACTAAGAGAAAATACAGTTCCAGAATAACTTACATATAGAGCAAAGGCAGAGAGCTGATGAGTTGGATGGTCAAGACAAAAATGCTCATTCCTCTCTGGTTCTCTCTGTTTAAATTGATATCACACTCCAGATTCACATTACATCATTCTTCACACTTTCCTGGGTTCCCTGGCTACACATTACATCATTCTTCACACTTCCCTGGGTTCCCAGGCTAACAAAAACTGCATTTATATTCTTTACACCTGGGCAGAAACCAGAGCGAGAAAGAACATTTATCCATGCAATTCTGGCCATTAACTCTGGCCTTAAAACAATAGGCAGGATGTCTTACCCTAGACTTACTGGCTCCTAATGCTAACATCAAAGGGTCACAACATGCTTTACTTTTGTCAGTACAGTGCACTGTTGTCACATTTTTTCCAGTTCCACATGTAACACTGTTTCTTTACATTTAAGACGACACGCCTGTAGTTTACATTCATATTTACAAATGACAGAATTATCTGCAAAATTCTATCTGGCCAGGCTGGCAGCCTTCATCTATCTTCGCCCACTCTTCTCAGGTGCATCACAGACAGAATTTGCTGTTATTTTATTAACCCATAATAAAGTGGTTGATGAAACCATACACTGATTATTGTGTTTACTTCTGTACACATCATCATTGTACAGCACAGTCAAGAAAAAGAAATTTCAGAGATGGATAACAGAGATGGTACATAGTCTGCACCAGAAACCATACAAATATTTTAAAATCAACAGAAAGCACCTGAAAACTAAATGAAATCAAGCTGAATGCCACCTCTCAAAAATAGATTAGTAAGCAAGAATTCACTTTAAATTTAAGGGATGGAAAGAACAGGGAAAAGAAAGACGCATTATTTCACAGAAACAGTATTCCATGATACTGCAGTCAAAAACAAAATTCAAGACTGCAAAGATTGGACATAAGGCATATCTTACATGAAGTGGGGAACTGAAGACATAAATAAACTGTTTATGTAAGCTCTTCAGCATTTCGGGCAGACTAAGAGAGTCAAGTAGTCCTTGTCAGAGTCTGTTTCTTTTTCTTCACTGTACTTCACATTTTGCACAGAAGTCACTTATATACTCTTGCTTTTTGAATGGAAGCATAGCTACATAATTGGAAGCAGTCTATCCATTTTTTCTGCCAACTTTTGCATGCAACCGGTTTATTCTCTACACTACTACATAAGTGTACTATTGTATTGTTGGAGCAACACTACACTATGATGCAGTGCTGAATGACTGGAATTCCATTTTACTTGAATGCTGAACTGTGCCGCATACCTTTAAATGTTGAGGAAGAAAATACAATGCTGCGAAACTAACATGATATTACAAGCTCTCCAGACAGAAGTCACATCAAGTGTGTGTGAATCCATCTAAAACTGTAAATAAAATAGTTGACTGTAGATAGGCAAGAGAAAACAGCAACATATAGGGAACTGGCTGGCTATGTGTTGAAACCCTTCTCACAAAGACATACACTGACAGGTATTTCACTTCATAGCTAGAAGTGTAGGTCAAGGTACAGAGAGAAGCTCTTGCAAAACATCAATGCATACCTGCAACAGTAACTGGAGCTCATCTATCTGACAGCTTTTTTATGTGAGTGCAGATAAATGGGGAGCATGAAATGGCCATCAGAGACAGCAACACTGATTAACTCACTCAGGTAGGTACTAGGCTATCAGCCCTGGGGCCTATACAAGCCCAGCCAAAAAGGTATCACTTAAGCTAACTCAAAACTCATTGACTTTGGAAGGAAATAAACATGAGATTTACCAAATAGCTACAGGCACACTTGCACTGGAATGAAATAGCTGCAGCCAGTTATGATTAAATGCTAATTAAATCCAATAAGATAAATCACAACAAATCAATATAAGTGAAAATCACCAGATGTCTGCAAAGGGCAAAACTTAGAAGGAAACCAAGCAAACCAGTACAACAACTATAATCTCATAAAAACAAAAAGCAATTCTGCGAATTCATGAAATTCAGCTCACCCAAAACAAATAACTGAAGGAGTCTAAACAATCACTAATGGGTCCTAGGTCCCCCAGACTGTCCACTACTTAAAGCATACAAGGGTCCACCTCTGAGATGTGGCTCATAGCTGCCAGGTTGGATACAACCTGCCTGAACAAAAGAGGCCAAGTCATCCAGGCCTGTGCCCCATCTCACCAGGCTCTCTACAACTTTAGCTTTCCAAGACTGCCCTTCTATCACAGAAGGATGGCCTTTCACCCTTCTGACAAGCATATTTCATCTTGTAACTCCTGAACAAACTTTAATGTGCCTTGCTCTGATATGTGCACTCCTATACATCTCAACTACCTTTTCACTAATGTTCACTCTACACAGTGACTTTACCATCTTCCTGACACACCTGTTTGTAAAGATCATAACCCTTTCTACTATTCTGCATTTGTCCCCTTGTATATCTGACCACATTAATTTATCATGGAAAATGACCTAAAAGAAGAGACTGTATTTGTTACAAAATCCTATCGTGAATACATTGAATAGTTGCACGTACCTCATTACTGTACAGGGCAGATCCATAAACTGCATAATAACCATACAAATAGAGGTTACAAGAACTTTAGAAATATTTAAGTGAAGAACCTGAAAATACTTCATGAAATCCAGATGAATAACTTCTCTCAAAAAAAAATGTATATATACAAGACTTCACTATAGTTTGCAGGACGAATTGGAAAAGGGTTCTAGCGAAAGAGAAGAAAATGAAAATGGCGTTACATGATGCACAGTGGGGTCGGAAACAAACCGAATTCAAGACTGCAGAGACTGGATATAATGCAAATGTTAGCAGGGTGGAAATTGCCAATACAGATAAACTGTTTATGCAAGTTCTTCCTGGGATTTGGACAGTGCAGGAGGGTCAAGTAGTACTTACCAGCTGTCACATTTTATGTTTCGTTATCTTCACTGCACTTCGCATTCTGAACAAAAGTCAACCATTTACTTGCTTTCTAAATGGTAGGAGATCTTAAACATGTAAAATAGTATAGCCATTTCCCCTGCCACTTTGCTTGCAAATGTTTTTTTTTTTCTGAGCAAGTGGGCATCACTATGGGGGGGGGGATTTGTTCATAAAAATATGCACATATGTCTTTGCACAACAGTGCTGAACATCCAATAATGCATCATAATGTAGTGATGTATAAGATTCCAAAAACTGGACTCTAATGAAATGTTAAACTCTGTAACACACATTTTATGAGTGTTGAGAAAAAAGTAGGGCACTACATAAATAACAATACGTAACACACGCTTTAGCCTCCAGTCACTCCAAATGTTTGACAGCATCAAAAGATGTAAATAACTTACTGACTTGAAGATAGGATGGGGAAAACTGCAACATATGGGCCACTAAAGGCACTGTCTTGAACATGAAAGAAACTCTTCCCACAAAAGCATGCATTCGCAGTTTTTATTTTCACTCCAAAGCTACAAGTATGAGATCAAGTTACAGAGGCAATCTGTTGAAAAACAGCAGCTTGTATTGAGGAACAACAACTGGATCTCCTATAAAAATGTATTTGTAAGTGCACCCTTGCAGGCAATCTGAAAGAACCATAACCCAGCAATGCTGGTTAACTCACTCAAGCTTACTCAACATACACAAACACACACACACAACCTTTCCGTACCTAAATCGCCCAAATCCAGTCTTCTGTCTGTGCAAGCTAACGACACACTTACTTTCCGTACCTAAAGCCATCCATGCAAGTTAACGGCCCGAATCTAGTCTTCTAATCTGTGCAGCTAATGGCCCCTCGGCAGTGGTTAATGTCTGATTTCCTCCTCCGCAGCAGCTGGTGTCCATTCTCCTATCCCGCGAGAGTAGGCTGGAGGCTCCAGCCTGCAGGTGATGCAGTCTGGTGTTCTTCTGTCCTTTGCAGTCGTCACCCGCACAGACTTCTGGGCTGCAGGGCAGTGGAGAAATTTTCCTCTATCCAGACTGCCCAACACAGCAGTCTGGAGTTCTGTGAGTACAAGGAACTCCAAGCATGCATGCATGGAGTTCCGGGACTCGCAATTTTTTTTTTAAATATTTTTTTCCTTCTTTCTACAGGTTGGGGGGGGGGGCTGTAGTCCTGCAGTCCTATAGCACAAGCCACCCCTGGGTAAACCTTATAAGGGAGGCATGGAAACTAAACACAGGAAATCCTACATAGCAAAGGGGGAAAAGGTTCTCTCTCTCTCTCCCCTGGTGTTGTGCTAGAAATCAGAACCCAAATTCAGCACGTGTCCCTGATTCTCATTTACCTGGCTGACCTTTACAGAACGGGATTGTCTTATGCCTTTCTGAAGATGCTTGTATCGATTTATTATAACTTACTTGCCTCGAGATCTGCCTCCTGTATTTTTAGCTTCCAGTTAAGTAATCCGTGAATGGGTTGCTGCACCTCAGACCACTTAAAAGAGTCATTACTCCACCATGAGTTGTTGATTAGAATTTAGAAAAACTCCCCTTGCCACTACTTGAGCTAGCCAAGTACCCTCCTGGAAAAAAAAAGTTTTGGTGTCTACTACCTCAGCAAAAAAGATTTCACAATTACAAGCTCATGTGTAAAATTAAGAACTCCATTGCACTTGATTAACATCCATACCTCTCAACCATACCGAATTCCTCGGCATTTATCAGTTTTGAGGTCTAAATAATGAGGTGCCACAAATTCCTGAGTGGCCCCATTTATTCCCAGATTTCCTGGCTTTTTTTTTTATTATTTATTTCCACAATTTTCTGCTGACGTCATCACGTGCAGAGGCGTGCACAATGACATCAGCTTCGTGAGCAGCCTGCCAGCTTGTTGGAATTGGCCGAGGGCTCAAGGGGTGTGACTGAATGATTCACTGTGCTTTGTTTATGGGCAGCAAGTGGAGTGTGCATGTTGACTGCAGGTCTGCAGCAGCAGGTCCAGACATTTTATTCTTATGTGCTGCTGCTGCATTTATTCATGATATACAACAGGACCATTCAGATGTTGGAATTTATGTGCGAATAGTTGAATTTTGCTTGGAATTGCTGCATTGCAATTGCAAGCATTTGATTTACTGTGATGTTCCATTCTTTCTGGTCGCACTTGTAATGGATTGTAGTGTTGGATGGAGTTATTGCTGCATGTGACTTACTGTATTATGTTTTGTGTGTGTGTATAAAATGCCCAAGTTAGGTATACCTGGCGGTTATGGTTACTCAGGCTCAAACCCTGTACCTTAGGTACAAGAAGTAAGAGCCTGAGTTCTCTACCCAAACCACCACTTCTGACTGAAGGAGTTATAGCTCTCAACTGTACACATTTTCATAGAATGTCTGGAATGTTTGGCTCATACTTTTGGTCTGTTCCTCTTAAAATTTGGACGGTGCAGTGGTAGCATTGTTGCCTCCCAGCAGAAGGTTCTCTGGTTTGATTCTTGGCTGAATTGCCTTCTGTGCAGAGCCTGCATGTCCTCCCTGCGTTTGTGTGGGTTTCCTCTGGGTGCTATTGTTTCCGCCCACGATACAAAGGCATCTGTCTGAAGCATTTCTCCCTGGGCCTCTGCTGTAAATTGGCTTTGTTCCAAGTCGGGCTTTCCCGGTAAACAAAAGTTAAATAAAAATAAGATTTGTGATTTTCTGGCAAATCCGTGAGAACTGAATTCACTAAATAATGATATCCATTTAAGTTTCAGTCTTCTTATCTTTCAGGAAACACATGGTAATACAACATTTTAGTCTAGCAACTTTTAAGATTATACAAGCAATGTTTAAAATGTGTCCCCGGTTTTGGGCCTTTGGCCCCCCCCCCAATAAATTTTGGCTTTTTCCTGATTTCTTGTGCTGCGCAGTTCTTCAGGGAAAGAGAAGTTTAGTGCTGCTTATGCAAAGTGTACTTGCATTGTTAGTAGCACAACAGGTAGCATACTTGCTTTTGCTGCAGAAGGCGGTGGGTTCTACTCCCACAGTATGTAGATGGATTGCTGATACTGTACTGCGTTGTACTTTTAAAGGGGTGGATGCTACAGTCCTGAGAATGTCCTCCTTTGGCGGAGATACCTAGTAACTATGAACTTGTTATTAGTTTGCCATCCATTCCCTATTGAAATATTACTAGCTTGTCATTTTTTTAATGCAACATAGGCAATTATTCTTCAAGGGCAACAGGTACTTTACTTGTAAATGAGACAATGAAATATAAAGTGGATTGTTAGCAGCAACCTCTTCATTAGTTACAGATTTCTTTAATGTGGAATTATTTAGATAATGTGGAATTATTTGTAGAACTTTGAGTAGAATTTTATGATGGAAATGTTCTGAATTGGGCAGTTTTGTCATTTTGTTTCATTGCTTACTGAAAAAATGTTCAAAACAATTTAAAATGTGCTCTAACGAGTGTGCGGTATTATACAAGGAATATAATTTAATACAGTCAGGAAAGTGTATCAAAGAACACATGTATGTTTTGTGTGCAAGGGGCCTAATGATTTGAAAACAGCCCAAAGGTAATCTTATCCACCACTGGCCAGATGCATTTTCATTGAACGTCGGTTTCAAAGAATGTGAGTTTCAAGGGCAGAGAAGTTTTAATGCTAAGCCTGTTTTCATTGTGAGACTATATTGATTTGTTTAACATATGTCTATTAGTGCTTGTGTTATAAAATGTAAAATAAAAGTTTTAAATGAAATCCAAGTAATCATTGTAGAAGTAAAGCAGTATGCACATTACAGTGTTTATGGTAAATGGGGCAATATAGCCAAGCAATGGGACATTGGAATGGCTGCAGTGGGGCTCTGGGGCCATATTTTGGTTGTCTGTTCTTCAGTTTGCATTTGAAAGTTGGTATCCCACAATTTCATTGGAGTGGGTGGGGTTACATAATTATGTCTGCAAATTTTATGTTAATCAGCATACAGATTTGTACCCATTTTTTCATAGGCCTTTGTCCAGACTGTTGATGTTTCCAGGTTGAGAGGTATGTTAACATCTGATTTGGAAGTAAATTATTTTAAGTAAGCTATTCGGCTTTTGTAAATAAATTATTTTGTTTCTTTAGCTAAATCAACTTTGTTAAAACTAGACCTCAGGATTAAAGACACAGCTTCAGTGGGGGTGGGGCTTGTGTTTTACAGGCCTGGGTACCTAGTTTGCATTTTCACAAAGCCTCCCTTTTGCTATTGTGATTTTAAATAGCCAGTGTCGCTGTCTTCCACTCCTTATAGTAATCAGACTACCAAAGCCCCTCCCTCTCCTCCTTCATTGCTATTGACAGTTGTATAAGCTATTTAAGTACGTCTTCCCTCTCACTGTTTTGTCTGAGACTGGTACAGTGCAGTCTACCTGCCATTAGTAAAAACAGTACCACATTGTTCACCATTGCCAAACTTACCCTTGTTCAAAGATGCAGCAGTGTTCTGTCCGTCGCTTCACCTTATCATCAGCTTGCATTACTGGAATTATTTTACACAGCACTTACTTCCCATCAACTCCAGTTTGCAAGTATTTTCATGTCACTTATTATTGGCCAGCATAATAGCAGGTGATAGAAATCATTACAGCAATGCCATCATATCTACCATTCTTGTTACCCATGGCAACCATCATTGTTACATTAAATAAAAAACACATATGCGTCAGGTGGATCAAATGGCTGCAGCCATGTCTTCATTGCCAATTATTGCCAATGTCCTTTTACTAAATCCAACTGATGGAGATGTGCACAAGGCAGGAATTCCAGGGAGGCAATGATCCCCTTGGGGCTGTCTGGCTTATGTGAGGTCCAGCTAAAGAGTCCTGTGACCTCCTCTACCCACTTACCTTCCCCTCTCTTACCTTTCCTGCCTTCTGCCACAGAAGGGAGGAACAGACCTCCCTTCCACCAAGCACATTTCAATTTACTCAAGGTCTCGGCCCTTTAGAGCTAAATCTGCTTGTAACTTGCTTGTAGAAAACCTGCATTCCCTCCTCTGACAGATGAACCCCATCCCCAGCATACCTTAATTCCCAGGTGAGAAATGTACAACCCACCACCTTAATAACATATCCATCATATTATTAATTCTTCGCCTCACAGTTTCCACTGCCTTAAGTGACCTAGCCCCCCTCCACCTTATTCTCTGAACTATTTCCGACCAGCAGATTGTAGCCTGAGGTCAAAAATCATGTCAGTAATTTACCTCCTTTCCATAAACTCCACTAGCTCTCTTACTGGACATTGGCAAATGTTGTTACCCCCTAGGTGTAGCACAGTTGCTGCCCTGTAACCACTTCCATTTCCAGGGAGAAGAGACCATCCTGACTTGAAACCAGTGCTGAAGCCCCTGAATAAAAGAATGCCCCACCAACCAACTGTAATTCTGATCCACTGCCACTTGTGCTGAAATAGAAAAACAACAGTTAAAGACATTTTCACCTGACATAACTTTTATAAGCATTGAATTTCCACCTTCCCAGTCTCTTTATCTCAGCCTGTGATGCTCACATTTCATGTGCAATGTATATCTATCCATGTCTAATCCTGATAGTTTAACTGCCTCTTTCAAGACTGCCCTTGCCTGGTACTGTGTAAGGAGGCCACCTTGCTGATGACAAAAAAATGGGCCATTTTATGTACCTCTATAGCTGTGATACTCATTACTGTGGACAACTTCCATTCTACATTCTTTGTTGTAACCACCCTCACCCACTGACCTTTCCCCTTCTTGGTCCATTTTGGATTTAGATATATAAACCTAGATGTCATCCTCTAGCAACTGCACCCATGCCAAAGGTAAAACTGTTCATTGGCCTTTCTTCTTGCTCAGTTGAATGATCTCTGACCACCTAAAAGCCCCACAGAAAGCCAGCAGAAAAGCCACTCTAAATAACACTACTTCATAAGCAGAAAAACAAATCGCTAACATAGCCATCCATGACTTACATAGTACTGGTGGACCTATAAGGTACCTTTTATCTAGGATCTTGGGTGTTTTCCTCCCCCAACCCTTAAACATTGTTCAGACTTGAAAAGAATTGGCCAAGTCCCTTAACTCTAGAGCCTAATGAAACCAAGTCAAAGCTGACAATATGCTTCTTGCCATCCCTAAACTCCAACCTCTTTCCTTCATTACCACAATGTAAGTCCTAATTTGGTGAGGTGGTATTGGCCATGTTGGCCTCTAGCCTCTGGATAACCATGTCTGCAAGAATTGCTGAATGTATTTATTGTATCTTACCCTTGTCATTGCATTACACATTATCCTCCATTCTCAGTTGCCCATAATTCCCATAACTGATCTGGCACTAGTTCTGGAGTTGGTTTTGCATTCAGAGCTAGTAACTTGAGCCTCGGCCACTGTAAACAAAAAAAGGAAATCTGCTAATGAGTTATCAATGCCTGGTATGTGTTGTGCCTTAAATGTAATATTTAATGTCAAACACTTTAAAGTAAAATGCCTCATCATGTTGCCCAATACTCCTTTACCCCCCAGCTGATAATGTGCACCATGCTGTTATCAGAGTGAGGACAAACCAACCTGTCCTTCATCTTTTCCCCACAGATTTCCAGGGGCACTACAACTGGAAAAAATTCCATCTCTGCAATTGAAAAGCTCAGCCTGCCTTTAACTTTATCCAGCCATGCCCCACTAAACCACTGTCCCTGGAAATAGTCATCAAAACTGCACCCTCCTGCGGCATCTGCAAATACCCGAAGCAGGGGTTGGCTCACCTTTTCCTGCTATATTGCCACCCCATTGCACCTTCTTAAAAATTTTAACCACACCTTTAAGTATTTCTTCATGTCTTGCAAACTCCTGATCTGCTGATACGGTTTTGTACAACCGGACCCTTTGGCAGCTAACCGACTCATGAATGTCCACAATATTGGAATTACTCTGCATGCAAAATTCATCAACCCGACTAATTCTTGCAACTCTTTGAGTGTCATCTTGCCTTGGCCCAAGACTGGACTCTAGGCTGACTGTAACTTCCTAACTTTGTCTAAGGGAAGCCTGCATTGCAGAGGTGCCGGAAGCTGTTGAAGACTGGGGAGGCGGAGGGTGAGAGGGGCACTTAATGATCTAAAAAGGGCAATTTTTAAAAACTATTTACTACCACAGCATAGGTACAAAATCAGCAGGCATGGCAAACACACACAAAATCAGCAGGCATGGCAGACACACACACACACACACACACACACACACACACACACACACACACACACACACACACACACACGCAATCAGCACTGGGCAGCAAGTATGGCAGCAATGATAAGAGCAACTCTCAAAAGTCTCTAGCAGCAATGATCAGCACAGAGCAAATAAAAGAACAAAACTCTCCACTGGCATGACTCTGGCTCTGGCAGTACCAACGGAACAGCAGCAGCATAACTCCTGAAACTCTCTTTACTGACAGCTAGTTTAGTTAGTTTAACTTCTGCACGTGAATCGATGTTAGAGATGAAAACTTCACTTCATTAATTTTTCCCGGCAGGTCTCGCAACCATACCTCTTAACCTAGAAACATCAAAAACCTGGACAAGGCCCATGAAAAATAGGTGCATGTATGTACGCTAATTAGCGTAAAATTTGCATGCATAATTATGTGCCCCCACCCACTCCAATGGAGTTGTGGGATACCAACTTTCAAATGCAAACTGAAGAACAGACAACCAAAATATGGCACCAGAGTCCCCCTGCAGCCATTCCAATGTCCCATTACCTGGAGATTTTTGCCCCAATTAACATAAACACTAATGTGTGCATACTGCTTTACTTCTACAATGATTATTTGGATTTTATTTTTACATTTCATAGCACAATGTACAAACACTAATAGATATCTGCTAAACAAAGCAATACTGTCTCACAATGAAAATAGACTTGGCATTAAAACTTCTCTGCCCTTGAAACTCACATTCATTGAAACAGCATTGAAACTCACACCACATCCAAAGAAAATACATCTGGCTAGTGGTGGATAAAGACTACCTTTGGGCTGTTTCCAAATCATAGGCCCCTTGCACACAAAACAAGAAACATACATGCGTTCCTTGATACACCTTCCTGACTTTATTAAATTATATTCCTTGTATAATACAGCACACTTGTTAGACTTAAGTTAGAGCGCATTTTAAATTTATTGTTTGAACATTTTTCCAATAGGCAATGAAACAAAATGCATGAACTAATAATGACAAAACTGGCCATTTCAGAACATTTCCATCATAAAAGTCTACTTCCACACACACACACACACACACTATCTATATAAAAATAGAATGACAGTAGTGTAAGCCATAGGCATCTTGCACAGCTTATCGCACTTATTTTCAATTTCAGTTTTTTTTTTTGGGGGGGGGGACAAAAGGCCAAAAACCAGGGACACATTTTAAATGTTGCTTGTATAATTTTGGAATGTTGATAGAATAAAATGTTGTGTTACCACACCATGCATTTCACTGTCAAGTCTTGAACCCAGGTTGGACCCTGTGCACTACAGTAAGAGCAACATCCACTTTGCCAAATCAGCAGTTTCCTGAAAGACAGGAAGACTGAAACTTAAATGGCTATCATTTAGTGAATTCAGTTCTCACTTCTCACCATAGCTGTCACTCTTAGCTCAAAAAACCTGGACAAAGCCTATAATTGGGGAATACAGAATTCTGTTCTCACTTCTCCCCATAGCTCTCAATGTCTTAGCACAAAAAACCTGGACAAAGCCAATAATGGGGGAATACAGCCCTAAAATAGGGACAATTCTCAAATACTCTTGTAAACTTAGAAAATTGCTACAATAAAAGGTTTTGTGCTACCATTTATTTTCTGAAGAATGTGAAGTTTGAAATTCAAATGCGATTAGCCACACAAATCCTGAAAATCCACAGATTTAATGAGGAACAGAACAAAAATATGAGGCATAAATTTGCAAGTGATGGTGGCTAGGGACTTTTGGCTCTTTGTACCTGTACCAAAGGTACAGAGTTTGAGCCTGAGTACCTCTAGCCACCAGGTGTAGTCAGTTGGGGGCATTTTCCATTTTCTCTCACACACACACACCTTGCCACCATACCTCTAACCTGTCCCTGAGTTTATAGACCATCCCAGATTTATCAAATGATTACATCCATTCAGTAATTCCACTCCTCTTATTGTTCAGTAAATGCATCTGGATGCAAGTCTTGTCACTCTATAATTTTTTTAAGTGGATTAGAAGACTTCCTGGTGTTGCCTAGTGTCCCACCCCCAGCTTTGCCCAGAATTCTTGGGCATGATCCCCATATGTCAGGGACCATCACAGTCATTCACAGTAATGACACACATTAATGTTTCATACTTTTTTATTTTTCTGTGCTGCAAAACCTGAGTGCTATTAACTTTTAAGTGAATCAGAGAAGCACTAATGAGTGCCCCCTCTATCTAGTGCTCCACTCGTATGTCTTTAGTGTTGCAAAACTTGTTGTTCCATTATATTTTGCTGTGACTTGTTAATGTTTAAAATTCACAGGTGTCTAGTGCTCCCCCAGGATTGCAGGAACTGCCATTGGTCAGCGTAAGTTTAGAGATATGGGAATCACACAGCTCTGTCCATTCACACAGTCTCACATACACACACACACACACACACACACACACACACACACACACACACACACACACACACAAAACTCCAAAAGTTCAGAAAAGCTCAGTTCAGAAATACCTCTGCTCACAAGGAAAGCTCAGGAACACCAACATTACGGTAAGCACCAACTCCACTCCGTGCAGCAAAATAAAGCAAGCCAACTCCATTCTGTTTCCTTCCGCACTTGCAACCAGCCAGAGCTGAAGTCATCCCATACCAGCTCAAAAGTGCAAAATCACAAGGAAGTTCAGAGCAAAATAAAGCAAGCCAACTCCATTCTGTTTCCTTCTGCACTCGCAGCCAGCCGGAGCTGACATCATCCCATGCCAGCGCGAAAGAAAAAACAATTTAAAAACAAAATTGGGAATGAAAAACAATGTAAAAATCAGGAATGAAGGTATGGTTGGGATGTATGCTTGCAACTGAAAAAAGTGGGGGGGCTCCCCTCCCCCCTCGCTCTATGGTTCTGGTGCCCATGCTGCTTTGACCTTTCAAACTATCGATCTCTATGCCCAAAAATGTTATTCTACTTGTTGGCCTCTCTGCTTTATCTGTTGCTAAAGGTACCCTGATTCTTTGCATATTGGACTGAAGATATCTACAGCTCACTGGCATTCCTCAGCGTCTTTGCTCCCTACAAATAGAAAGTCATCCAGATAATGAACAATGTTGTCTTCACCTAACCCACATACCACCAGCCAATGCAAAAAAAAAAAAAGTGATAAACTTTTTGAAAGTAGTGCATGCAATCGAACACCTCCTCAGCATGCATCTAGTAGTACTGACCCTCAAAAACTAAACCCAACCACCCCTGATCCCTGGCTGCAATGGGTAAGAGCCTAAAGGCAGACTCTGTGTCTGCTTTTGTCAGAAGGGCCCCAATTCCCTTTTCTTGAGCCTTCCTAACTGCTTCATTAAATGAAGCATAGGGTACCAAAGTCTCTTTACCATTTATATAGTCATTCACTGAATCCCTTTCTGGATAGGACAAATGATGAATGAGATGAAACTCGCCCGGTTTATTTTTGGGTACTACACCTATAGGGGAGACCTCAAAAGCCTTTCTGGGTGGATGAGAAAATGGGCCTGCTAATCTATCTGCTTCTAGCTCTTTCTTTATCTTTCTTTTTACTGTATCTGGATGCTCTCTTGCAGACTTCAAATTCTTAATGACCCCCCCCCCTTGTTTCCTGTTGCTTGCTGGTATCCTAAAACCTGTGGTAAAACCTTCCTCAAGTAATGCTGTTGCTTCCTTATCTGGATATATTTTGAGCCATTCTCTTAAAATGTCCCCTCTTGCAGGAGTTAAGAGAAGGCCCTCTGTATCCTTTAAAGGGGGGGGTGGCAAGTAGGTTTGTTTTGTTTGAGGTCCTGAGAGATGAAAATATGTCCTGGCCATCTGGTTGGCCTTTCTACATGACATGCATCAATGCTGATATTTACATGTAACTGATTCCCACAATAGCCGAAATTGTACTGGTAGCACCTCCCTAATGCCCTCGCCCACTGCAATTCTGTTGAATCTGTGAAAGAGTACGTACCATATCTAGTAAACATGCTCCCCGTTTGACTTAACAGAAACCCGGTGGTGTATAACCAACAGAGTAGCCCCAAATCCATCCAAGACCATGTTTTTTGGGGTATGCTTGCCTCATTCTTCTATAATCCTCATCATATCATAGCCACTTCTGTCCCCTTGTGCAAAACACATAGTGGTTACTCTATTAAAATGTGTCCACATGCCCTTGGCTTCGTCTGGGCACCTTTCTCCTAAAATCTCAGCATAGATGGAAAAGCCAATCACCCAGTTCTCCCATGTCCTTCTTACTGCTAGTTTCCTCCTTTTGCTTCCTGAATATTCAGCCTCACCCTCCTTATCCCTCTCCTTTTCTTCCTCCTCTCTATTCAACAGGGAAAATATGTCCTCATACTCTCTGCTTACGATTTGTTGCTTCACTTTATTAGTCAGATGAAAGCCCAGGGGCAAGTCTAATGACAGCACCCTGTGGTATCTCTCTTGTCCCCTTTTTCCCTCTCCCCCAATGTCCTATTGGCTGAACCTTGTGTATCTACTTTGTGCCCTCTTCTATTTCCTTTGAGTTGTGCTATTAACGTCCCAATCTGATTTAAGATATGCCCCTTGTCTTGTAACGGCTTATCAGCTACTGTTGTATCCATCACTGCCCCCACTAGCTGAGAATCATGCGATGCCTCCTTAACATAGCCAGCTTTGCTTTTGCCTATCAAGTCTTGACCACATGCACTCATTAAACTTTCATTACTGTGGGTTGGAACCCATAATCATCTACTTCATCCTCCTAAAACAATCCCTGGCTTTGCAACCACTGTAAAAACATTTGCTCATCGTTAAACTCATGCGTACCTTCCTGTTAGCCCTCTTACACTTCTTACAATGCTTCTTCTTCTCTTTGTGCTTCCACAGTTTCTGATCCTTCCTGTCATTTCCATCCTTTTTTTTTCCTTTGCTACTACCAAACACTTGACACCCAGTCCTGGGTCCTGTTTGGGGGTCAGGAAGTATATTACTCGCCGGTTGAACATTCCATGCCGGAAGAGCCTGCGGTTGTCCTGAGTCCATTGCCTGTTCATAAAATTCCACCCAACAATCTTTCCCTTTCAAGCTTATCATAGCCTGTAATTGAGCTTGCATTTGCTGATCCATCTAGTCAGTAAACAGAACAAGAAATGTTTTATTAACTCACCCTTACCCTCTTGCACTATTGCTCTCTCTCTCTATTTTATTTTTATCTTTTGTTCTATTACATTGTTACCAATGTCAGTAGCCCCCTCAGCCTTGGATACTCAAGGCCTCACCCTGTGCTCCTGACTACCAGCCTCCTATTCACGGGCCCTGCTGTAAACTACCCTCAGGTCTCCACTCCAAAACTCTACTCGGTAACTAAATTTTTTTTTTTTTTTTTTTTGAGTGGAGTGTGATACACTCCAGGCTGCCCTCACAGGATTCACTGTGAAACTACACTCATGGCCGCAGGATAAGGCCTCACTGTGACTTCCCCACAGCCCATACCTTTCACCTCTTAGAGTAAGAAATTTGGACAAAGCCATATATCAAGGAGGGCATAAAGGCTGAGTAAGGACACTTTTTCAATACTGCTTTTAAAGTTAGAAATTTGATAAAATAACAGGTTTGCATTAGCATGTATTTTCTGAGGGATATGATAGGCATATTATGGATGACCAAATCAAATCTTGTACCACAGGAACTATAGCTTACAGCCTTAACCATCTGCACCAAACAGGCAGAGGCCTGAAACTCAGTTGTCTATCATTATTTTTTACTTCAGCCCTCCATGATTTGCCCGTGTTTTGTCAGAAAAACACCATTTTATGAGAAAAGATAAAATATGAGGCAAAATCTGGGCATTCTGGGAAAGTCAGAACAGTGGAGTGGTGTGTCAAGCCCCAGCTCATCAGTCCCTGCTTGTAAGCCACTGTTCCACAGGCCCAACAAGTGACTACCTTAAAGGTTGCACGACAACCAAAAAGGGATGAAGGGAATCCCACTCCACACCACCCAACTACAGCTCCCAACCCTAACCCTATGTGTGCGTTTTTTTTGTTCCCATTCTGAGTCCAATTAAGACTCACATGGACTAGCACTGCTCCCGTTACATATACATGAAAACAAATAGCACAGCAAACATGAAAACCAATAACAGCAAAGTAAACACCCAACAGCAATTAAAACAAACAAAAAAATTAATCCTTGGCTAAGGCCTGTGCACATGAGAAATGCAGTGGCACAGAGTAATCCTACCTTGACCCAAACAAACGACAGCCAAATAACAACTCTGCTTCAAAGCATTTAAACAGACCTGCTGGTCGAAGAGCTAACAATTCACAAAATTTCACAGCTGCATTATACATCATTCTGGTACACTTTTAAAACAACATAGGTACATTGCTAGAATTAACCTTTGATAATTAAACAAATTAACCAATGCCTGTGAAATAACGTTACCGCGACACAAATTACAGCCCTTGCTAACCCTTAATAATTCAAACAAAATAACCAGCACTCTCTTAAATAACATACAGCAACCAAAAATACCACTTGGCAGACCTAATTATTAGTCTGCAAGAGTCCTTGCAAATTATATTGGAATGTTTAACAAGAGATCAGCATCCAGACATAAATAAAGGATTATCCACAAGTCAGACATGCTTGAGATAAAACACCCTGTAAGAGATAACATGAGACACCTTAGAATGCGGAATCTCAACGAACTTGCTGCACTACCTTGTAAATAAAAATACCGCTACTCCTTCATACAGTACCAAAAAATGCACACTACTTTTTAATACGATACCCATCAACTACTTTATGTAAATCATTTAATATCCACAAGCAACACTATCTTAATTTTACTTGTTTGCAATCATCACTATATTTTACAATTTGCTCCAATACTTTTAACTTCTAATGAAAAGCATCCACCCGCCAATTATAAGGTTCGGTGATAAACATACAGTTTTAGATACATTATAAATTTAACCTATCTAACTAGCCACGATTGTACATCATAGTACACTCTAGCAAAGAAAAGGAAGCAATTAACATTCTTCCTTTATAGATGCCTGTGAGGAACCTACCTTTCTGTAATACATTGGGATTGTATGCACTAGCCACAATTCACTGCACATGAAACACCTAAATAACCGCTACAAAATTAACCTGTCTAAATGCCTTAGAATCTTTAATAATTAGTCTTTTTTGCTGTGAAATTCGAAGTTCCCCTTCCCACATACCAGGATAAAGGGAAGGCATACCTCATTTGCGAAAAACACCCATGCTGATCAAAGAAGCTGAAGCTGCCAAGGCTGAAACTTAAAATACAGTTTTCCTTTACTCCCTGCCTTTTCAACCCACTCCAAGGACAAGTTGACCCACACTCACCTCTTGTCCTGTCCTGTCCCTCCAACTCCCCCCACTGAAATATGAGGCCTCGGACAAATTGACGGCTTGATGCCACCTGGCTTGCCAGCCTTTATTTCATTGATCCATAACACTGAGTGGCAACCCAGCCAAACCAGTACTGCTCTTTAGTAACCTCCTTCACTATAACTTGTTTCTGGAAACTCCTCCACATCTCATCTCATCTGCTTCACTGCTAGGAACTAGCAGAGCAAACTGGAAGCCCCCCCCCTCAAGACTGCTAAAGCTCAAGTTACCTTTCTACAAAAAGAAAGGAAACAAGCTGTTTTTTATCATTTTATTGCATTTTCTATCAACACTTTCTGTCACATGTACATTTATACATGCTTTTCATTTATGCTGATTTGTTTTCTATTTTTATGTAAAAAGTTTGCTGTGCTCTCTAACTTATATTATGGATGGTGCAGTGGTAGCGTTACTGCCTCACAGCAAGAGGTTCTCTGGTTGGATTCTTGGCTGGAGTGCCTTCTGTGTGGAGTCTGCATGTCCTCCCTGCATTCGTGTGGGTTTTCTCTAGGTACTTTTCTTCCTGGGCCTCTGCTGAAAATTGGCTTAATTCCAAGTTGGATTTTCCTGGTAAACAAATTTTCAATAAAAAAAAAAATATATATGGTGCTAGAGTCTTGTGCCTAGAATCTCAGCAGTGAGAGTGCTGAGCTTATAGCAAATTCTGAGTATTTTCCTCTAAATTTATTGTTTTTTTTTTCATGAAAAAGCTATTGCCCTGCATTTTTTAGTGTATCTGGTGCTACAGTATTGTGCTTGTATTATCAGCAGTGAGCGTGCTGGGCTTATAGCAACTTCATTTTGTTTAAGTGTGAACTAATTTTTACAGTAAATGTCTGCTTTAAAGCAGTATCTAAATGACCAGGAACCTGAAGGCTTAAGATTTAGTGTAGTAGTGTCAGTGTAATGATTCTCCTCCATTAATCTCATATAAAATCAACTGTTTTAAAATGCTGTTTTATACAATTATTTATTCCATTTATCTGCATTTTAAGATTGTAAAGTACATTTGTTTTCCAGGGTCCTTGATGCAGGATTGATTGCTTGATAATCACAATAAAAGTGTTGTCTTACCTAGCTGTTGAATTGATTTCTGTTAGCTTTTCACTTTTAGCTAATCTTTGTGTGTTTTTACATTTAAAATACTTCGGATTACTTATCTAGCAGCAATAAGGGGTAGCCTGGTCTATCTGAGTTGGGAAAACACATAGGAAGACTTAAAGTGAGGTTGTTTTATCAGCCAGAGGGCTACTGGCATTTAGCCACGCCATATATAGACACAGGAACTTAGAAATGAAATTTTCCCTATAAAACTACCTCTGAACCTGTACCCAGTAACTCAGTTACACAAACAGCAACTAGCCTGTGCACTGAGGAGCACCTCACCCCCCACAAATCTACTCCTACATAGCCTAGTTTTTTGCTTCTAGCTTTAAAACCACCCAAGTTAGTCTGCTATTAACCCCTCTTGTACCACAACCTAGAAGTTCACCTACAGCAGCCTCACATCATGGATATGCACTTTCCAAACTTCTCATTCTGGTGGATATGGGCATCCTGAGACAGTGTAGCAATTGTCTCATGTTCAGTGGCAACTTACCAATTCTTAGAGACACCTGTACAATAAGCAAGAAGTTTGGTTACACACTGTCACTGGAGGCACACCAGCATTCAAAATAACAGTCAGGTTGTTAGTAACACACACACTACACCTACCACACGTAGTATGCACCTGATACATTCACCAACATATGCTGAGGCACTAAAAAGCAATTTTCCTGAACCCCAAAGACCTCTCAGACAGCTGACCTACATCAATTATCCTTAACAAGCCCAAAAGCACTCTACCAAAACAAAACCAAAAACACATACAGCCACACCCCATGGGGCTTCAATTACATAGCTCGTAAGGTGCACTAACACACTACCCAATACTCTGATTTATAGGAGACTTCATTGTGAGACATATGGATACCCCAGTCACCAGACTGAACAAGGAGGCAATCATCACCATTGCCTATCAGAGGCCGGGATACACAAAGTCACTCTGACACTTGGGTCATTGAACCAAAGGTACCCGTATGATTCAGTCATAGTCAATGTGGGTGTAATTGAGCTGAGATGTACCTTCCTAGACTGTATGAAGAGAGACATTATGGAGCTCTTGGACCATGAGTCCCAAGCTGGCATGAGCATTAAGCAGCATTCTGTCTTCATCAAGGATGATACCACTATGTCAACATAAGATGAATGACTCTAATAACTGACTTAGCTTCTGGTGTCATTCAAAACAGGTACAGTATTTGTCAGTATGGAAGCATATTGCTTTGCCAAGGATGGTATGCTTTTATCCCCACTTGGTTTTTGAATATTGGCTATAACGTCATCTTCTCCGTAGTGCCTTCTTAGGCAATGCAAAACTGACAAACCTTCCAACTTAGCAAAATCACCCCAAGGGAATCTAAAGGTGTTACTGCTCATACCTCTCAACTGTACAGATTTTCGCAGAATGTCCACAATTTTGCCTCATGTTTTTGGTCCATTTTTCATAAAACTGTGTTTTTCTGTCAAATTAATGGCAAATTATTAATGGTTGAATTTAGAAAATAATGACAGACATTTGAGTTTCAGAATCCATACCCTTCAGAAAATGAATGCAAATGCAAAACATGTCATTCTATCAACTTTCTAAGTTTGTAAGAGCAATATTTAAAAACTGTCCCTATTTTTGTGCCTTTGTCCCACTTTTATGTATGGCTTAGTCCAGATTTCTTGCTCTAATAAGTTGAGCAGTATGTTACTGCTCAATGCTAGGAAACCAAACAAGAAACTCTGCTCCTTCCAATCTCTTCTCTCTTTAGAGAATGCAGACTAATGTGCAGTTACGGAAACATGGTTTAAAGCCATGGAAAGCATCCCGGCAGTACAGGAATACAATGCCTTCCACACATTTAGACCAGCTAATGTACAGTCAGGGATTAAAGCTGTAGCTGTCTCTATCTAAAACAAACATACCTCAAGGTTAGTCAAACAGAGTGATGTACTTGACCTTCTCCTTGTCCAAATTACCATGGATAGAGTCCCACATCATGTTCTTGCAAGCTATAGATTATCCTCCATGACCCATAAACCCCATAGCTCATACTTAGACCTACTGGAAACACTTATCATTCCACCCAATACCATATTCATGGGGACTTTAGCCACCACTCTATAAACTGGGAATCCTACACAACTCCAAACTTGCAGGCCCAGAGAGTCCTGGATTTTGTGAACACTAACACCCTAGACCAGTTAATCCATACAGCCACTAGGAGTGCAAATATACTGGATCTGGTGCTCACAAATATGGGGGAATGTTGCATCCAACCATGTAGTGTCCTGTCTGGTAAAGTCAGACCATAAAGCTGTCTTCTTTGAAAGAAAAAATCAGTGTTCTAACCCCAGCAAACCCCATAACAGTTAGAACTATTCTAAGGCAAACTGCCTGTTATTAAGCGATTACCTAACAAAAATCCATACTTCTCCAAACCTGGAGAACACAGCTGTCTAAGCAGAATTGGACACAGAAACCTTGTACAATCATTTAAATAGACATATAAAGACATCTATGCCTACCAGAAACAAGCCCAGAACAAATTTAAAAAACAAATCACCCTGAAGGAATCCAAACAAAGGTATTTTACAACAAAAGGAAAAAAGTCATAGCTAAAATTAGGAAGTGCAATGCCCAGCAGGATAAAAACTCTCTCATCGGGCAAAGCAAATAACTAATTGGACAAATTAAGATTACCATAGCCAATTCAGAGGTAAAGATAGCCTCCCAGGCCAAGAAAAAACACAAGGCTTTCTTTAGCTATGTCCAGAACCTTAATTTGGTACACAGCACTGCACAGAATTGGTTGGTAACGTAGCCACTTTCACAGAGCCAGAAGATATTGCAAATCTGCTGACTGACAAATTCAGCTCTAGTTTTACCCCATCTCCCCTAGCTGTCCCCCTAAAGTAATACCATCAGACATAACCCCCCCAAATATCACTAGGGAGCAGGTCCTAAATGTACTCTCTAAGGCTAATAACATTGCATTGATGGGCCCTGATAATATCCCAAGATGCCCCTATATGACCTGAAGCATGACCTATCTGGACCTCTGGAGTCACTATTTAAAAGTAGTTTCTAGTCAGGCTCTGTGCCATGTGAATAGAGGACTTCAGTAGTCATCCATTTAATCAAGGGCTGTCCATCAACAGACCAGGTCAACTACAGACCCAGATGTCTGACTAGTCTCATATGTAAAGCCATGGAAAGAGTTATCATGGATATGATTAAGAATGACATAAGAAACCTTCCTACACTGGATCCAACCCACATTGGTTTTGTCAAAGGCAGAGCATGGCTACTCAACCTGGTAGACTTCTTTAACAAGGTCACCAAGGGACTGGATGATGGCAAATAGTGCATGCTGCCTAACTAGACCTAGCTAAGGATTTTGATACAGTGCCCCACACTGTCATTGTAAACAAAGTCATGGAACTGGGCATTAACCTCTATGTTACATAACTGATAGCCATCTGGCTCTCAGATAGGACCCAGGAAGGGATAGGGTAGGCCAGTTACTAGCAGAGTACCTCAGGGCTCTGTGCTGTACCTGTTCTTTCTTGGCATTTACTTCTCGAAGTCAAATCCAGTATCAAAAGTATCTGGCTGACCAAGTCTGCAGATAAGTGCAATCTAGGAGCAGTCATAGAATCCCTGCAAGGCACTATCATCTTACATGAAGGACTAACCCAGACAGATGACTGGTGCCCAAGTCGCATCTTACAACTCAATGTCAAGAAATGCACAATAGTAGTACCCTTTGGGAAGTAAGCCACCCTGGGATACTAACTCATTGATAACATGCCCCTAAGGGTGGACAATGTAGTCAGAAATTTGGGTACATATGTGGATAGTAACCTGGCTTTTGACCAATTTGCATCAAAGATAGTATGGAAATCATTCTACATTGCTCAACTTATAAGCAAGAGCAGGGCATCTAGGTCCAACGAGTTCATTGATCTTTTGTACTCAGCCTTTGTCAGACCCATCAAGTACATTGCCCCCTTTGATATGTACCTGACCAGGCATATGCACCAGATGGAACATCGTCAGAGGTTCCTCACAAAACGAATACAAAGAATAAACAATATATCCTTCGCAGATCTCCTGAAAGCCCTATATGTAAACTTGGTTTCCTACAGAGTATTAAGAGGCAATCTGTGCTTGGCATACAAGGCATCTTTGGATTCCATTCTGATGGATCTTTTGCACGTCTACAAAACCAGTAGCACCAGAATTACTCGATCTAGAGACTTGAACTTGCTTGCAACATAAACAGGTCTTGGAAGAAGAGGTATGTGTCTCTAAGAACTTTCCTCCATTTGAACAGTGGCACCCATATGAAGCAGAGTTCTTTCCAAACTCTATTTAAACATAGCTTGACTAGTGGAAGGGAAATAGGAAATTCACCCCAGGTCTAGCACCTATGTCAGAATGGATAGAGGCTGTCTGTAAATCATACTGGAGCAAACATATAACTCTTAAAATAACCTCTAAGGCTCAACATTTGGTATGCATGACTAGGCTTATAAAGGCCCAGTGGATACACATATGAACCTGTGTACACAAGAACCATTTTTGCTTTTCCAAAAGTATCGTATCACACAACTAAATAATCATATATTTTTTTGTGTAAAGTGGTGACAACTGTTTCTAAACCAGGCCATTTACTTATTTCTCAAATCTGCAGAAAGTACAATTGTGTAAAATCTTACTATAACAGTAGATGTCCTTCTCTTCACTGTTGCAGTATTCATAACATAAGGGGTCTACTTCCAAGGATAGGCCAACATCTGACCAGTATACCAAAGCCTTTAGTACTTATAGGCACTGTGCTTCACACCTGTGCTCCCTGAGGAAACTGTAGGGCAAAAAGGTGATGCACAGACTCACACACTCAGAACTGAAAAAGCCCCAGGATTTACAGAATGCCCCTAGGAACAAGGCAAAATGTGCACCCAGAAGAGAGAAAAAGGAAAAGAGCCCCCCGGCTAGGTTGGCAAGAAAGAAGAGGCCAGAGCAGAGGGGGCAAGGAGGAGGGAACAAATACTGCAACAGTGAAGAGAAGGACATCTACTGTTACAGTATGATTTTACACAACTGTACTATGTCCTTCCATATCACAAGTTGCAGTATTCATAACATAAGGGAGAGTGCAAAAGCTTAAGAGGAAGCCTGGAGGGAGGAGGAGGATGGCATGGAAGAGCTCTCCAAAAACCCATGCAGGATAGCCCTGGCAAAGCCAGCTCTGGTCCTGGAAATAACATCCAACTTGTAATGCTTAGTGAAAGTATGAACAGAGGACCAGGTAGCAGCCTCAAGGGTGGAATTGGTATCCAGCCCTTTGAAATAAGCACCAGAGAAGGCAACAGCCCTGGTAGAATGAGCCTTTATTGAAGAGGAAAGACATTTACCATGAAAACAATAGCAAAAAGAAATGGTCTTAGAAATCCATGAAGAGATGGTTTCATTAGAAAACTAAGAAAAGAGGAACAGCCATGAGCACTTGAAGTTCAGACACACGCATGGCTGATATGAGGACCAAAAGAACAGTCTTCCAAGTACAGTGTTACAAGGAAGCTGAAGCAGCAGGCTCAATGCAACCTGAGTCAATTTTTCAAGTACAAAATTGAGGTCCCAGGAAGGTGAAAACTGGCTTCCTGGGAGGGCTGATATGAAGGTTACCTTTAAGAAATTACTTGACCTCAAATCTAGAGGCCAGAGGAGGAGTCAAAGGCAGGCAAGCAGAAATTGCTGGCAGGTGAGCTTTAAGTGAAGAATATGCTAACCCAGAATGGAGCAGATCACACAAATAAGAGAGAACCAGAGGAATTTCCACAGATAGGGATGGTGACAGAGGCACCAGAAAGAAAATTGTTTCCATTTAGTCATATGTGATTTCCTGGTAGTGGATTCCCTGGCCTCCTGCAGGACCCAAAGAACATCCTGAGAAAACAGATGTCTAAAAGGGATCAAAACCCTATCACCCACTGTGTCAGTTGAAAAGTGGACAAATGAGGATGGATAACAGGCCCCTTATTTTGTGTGAGAAGATCCACCCGGTGAGGTAACTTGCAGTGAGGGCCAAAAGGGATTCACTAGCAAGAGCAAGATTTTGGTAAAGTCCTGCCTGATCTTCTGCAAGACTCATGGTAGGAGGGAAGCTATACAGAAACATCTCCTTCCAAGGAAAATACAAGCTGTCCACCTTCCAAGCCAGAGGACTTGAGACTGTGGAACAGAACAGAGAAATATGTATGTTCAGAGGGGTGGCAGAAAGATCTACTTGAGGAATGCCCCACTGATAGACAATGTCTAGGAACACCTCTCTGTGAAGAATTCATTCATGAACTTGTGTGCTAGACCTGCCCAAAGAGTCTGCCACTAGATTGTGCTCTGAGGGAATGAAACCTCTTTGAAGAGTCAGTTGATTCTGGACAGCTAAATCCCAGACCTGAAGAGCTAGTCTGCAATGAAGATAGGACCTTGTACCCCCTTGCTTGTTGACATACTACATCACTGATGGTATGTGAAAATTTTGAGGGGCCCAGGATGAAAGTGGGAATTCAAATCCTGAGGGCATAGAAGCAGAGCCCTCATCTCCTTTATATTGATATAGTCTGGCCTCTGATGAAGAGGCGAGAGACCCTAAACCTTGAGATAGCCAAAGGAGGCACCCCATCCCTGCCTGAGGCATCTGTAAAGAGCTCTTGAGTCAGGATTAAAGCTTGGAAGGGACCCACCAGGTTGAGAGAAAGTTGATGACTCCACCACTGAAGCTCATGCTTGATGCAGTGAAGGAAGTTCAGAGAGTAGCAATGTTAGAGCCACACTGATTTGAGGCACCACTGAAGCTTTCTCATGTACAGCCTAGCCAGAGAGTGCATGGGAATGGTGGAAGTCATAAACCCAAGAACCCTGGGAAATTCCCTGACTGTGACATAAGCCAGAGGAAGAAGAAAGTGGAAAAAATAGTGAGAGAGAGGGCTTTGGGGGCAGGCAGAGATGCCAGCATAGGGATGGTCTGAAGCCTGCAACTGAGGAAAATATCATCCTGAGAAGGCATCAGAACTGATGTCTGGAAGTTTATGGTGAACCCCAGACTCTGTAACAGGCCAATAGTAAACTGAAGATTTTGAAGTTTAGCATCTGGGCAAGACATTTGAATGAGCAGGGCAGCCAGCCAGGGAAAGATCTGAACTCCCCTCATCAGGCAAAAGGCAATGAAAGGAGTGAGGCATTTGGTAAATACCTTTGAGGCAGTAGAGAGACCAAAGGGCAAAGCAGAGGAATGAAAATGCAAGGAAGAAACATATCATTTTCCTGAAAAGGGGATGGGTGAGGATATGAAGGTAGACATCTTTGAGGTCCAGAGAGACCATAAAGGCCTGGAGTAGAAGAAGTAGAAATAGAGACTGAAGTGAGCTCGTTCAAAAGGAAGCACTATTGAAAAAGATGCTGAGCTGGGAAAGATTCACTATTGATCTCCAAGTGCCCTCCTTTGTAGGAACCAAAAACATTCTGGAATAAAACTCCGTCCCTACCCAGGCAGAAGGCATAGCTTGAATAGTGCCCTGGACCAAAAGAGAAAGTTGTTCCCAAAGAGGTTGAGGGATGCACAAAAATGGAGGAAGAGATTTCCAAACCATGAAGTATCCCTGACAGATAATGGACAGAACCCAGGAATCCATTATGATTTTTAACCAATTTGGAAGAGACAGAGAAAGAAGAAGGGATAAGGGAACCTGGCCAAGGGAAAGGGGAAACGGATTATCAAATAGAAACTGGCTTGTCCTGGAACACAGGTTTCTGGGAGGTAGGGGGTTGAGTAGACTTAGCAGGAGGCACATGTCTAGAACCCTTGTTTCCCCTTATGCAGAGGGCAAGACTGGCTATGAACAAAAGTAGATTTAGAGGGATAATCCCTCAGAAACTTAGGAACTTAGGAATAGGTGAATCAAAAATATGTTTCAACTCCTGCAAGGCTTTACCCTTATCCTGGAAAGACTTTAAAAGTGCAACAGCAGCACCACCAAAAAGAGTTCCAGTACCCAGAGCATCATTCAACAGTTTGGTCTTAATGTCATTGGATAAGGACTGAAGATAAAGCCAAGGGTAACACCTCATAGCAGCCCTGGAGGAGGAATAAGCCACATTGTAGCTGCATGTGATAGGGTGGTGAGCAACTGGAGAGGTAGAGCACAACACTGAACGGGCAGAAGCCTTCCCCTCAGAATCAGGAAGGTCAGAGACCACTTTGGAAACCTGAGAAAGGACAGTTAAAACATACTTGGTCATATGAGTCTGATAGTTGATGGACCAAAAAGATAAAGTAGTGTTGCCCAGCCTCTCCATAGCCCTACTGTCCTTATCCGAATAGAGTAACTTGGTAGAGGGCAACAGCTTGGCGGACTTGTCAGAAGAGGCAGGCACTACAGGAGGATCAGCAGAAGGGCGTTTATAAAGAAATTTACATTTATCAGGCACCTTTTAAAATCTATCAGGTTTCTTGGGTGCAGGAGACTGAGAATAAGAGGATACAGAAGCTGCTGAAAATGTATCCCAGAGGGCACCTAGAACAGGGAGGACAGCTGATGGCTTAGGAGACCCCATCTAGAGGAGCTCATAATACCTTTTCTGAATGTCAAAGACTTGAGAACAATTCCACTTTAAAAAAACTCCATCATGCAGGCAACAGTATCACCAAAAGAGAGTTCCTGTAAAGGGAAATCTGAACTAATAGAATCCTTTTCCTCTGAACCATAGTCCAAAGGGAAAATAATTTGAGAAGAGTAAGCGAGGAACTCTTCCCCAAAATCCAGACCCTCATCTGAAGAATCTAGTTCCCTGGGTCTTTTAAAATGAGTTGAAGAACAGGGAGGAGCATGCACAGACACCCCCTAGATGAGGCTTTAAAGGCATTAAAGTATTAAATAACCCCTGAGTAAAATCCTGCTATTCATGTTGGGGGATTTTTGACTACAGGGGAAATATACTTAATTTTCTGTTTCTGTGTGATGTCCACACAAAACACCTTCAGAGGATGAAACCCCTGGTGACATTCACTAAGCATAGCAGGGATCTCCTCCCTAGTAAGATCTACAGAACCTCCCTCGGTCCCTCAGATATAACCTGCCAAGGTTCCCCCTCAACGTCAGAAACAGATGTTTGTAAAGTCTCTGAGGATGTGTGAGAAGTCAGATCCATGCCAGCTTCCAGAGGAGGTCATGGCAGAGGAATCAGAGGAGACCTTCAGACAATTCTCTTTCACTAGCCTCAAGAAAGATGTCCAGGGGAGGGCCTATATTTTTTGACTGTTTTCTTGGCAGATGGCTGACCCTCAGGAAGGGAAAATTCCATCATAGCACCTTGAGCCAATGGCTTAAAAAGTTGTTTTTTCAGGTAAATAGATAAAGAGAAGAGATGACTACTTAGGGTCTTAGAGACAGCCTGGCAGACAGAATACTATGTAAAGTCGTGGGAAGCACCCAAATAGAAAAAAACACATGATGTCTTTATTTGCCTCCCACAATGACAGTTTCCCTTTCTGGATGACATGAATCCAACAACACTAAATAAAAAAGATAAATAAGAAGAAACAGCAGTAGGGCACTTACTAACCAGCACAGCTAAAGTGTATTCAGACTGACATTCAGTGATGGCGTTCAGACCGGAGGAAAAGAAATTCTAAGTCTGTGCATCTATGCATCATGTTTATGCCCTATGCTTGCACAAAGAACGTAGATGTGATATACAGTGTCTATAAGTACTAAATTCTTTGGAATACTGGCTGGACATTGGGTTATCCTTGACAGGTGACCCCTTCCATTATGAATACTACAACAGTGGTATGGAAGGACATCAAGAGATGAGGATATTGCATTCTTTGGATGTATGTAGGCAACTATGATTTTTAGTTTGAACATAACAAAATTCACACCAGCTGTTTCCTTTGCTAAGAGCAAGGAAAGGAAAACCTGTAAACAGATCATATGTAAATGGCTAGTTCACTGTATCTATTTTTGTTATTCATTCCATGGCAAAGCTGTACCTTGTTACTCTGTGACCCACTTAACTAAAGCCACTGCAGTCACCATGGCCTTACGTGATGGGATGAACATTCAATCCATCTTGGAAGTAGGCACCTGGTCATCACACCACACAGTTCTGCAAATATTATAACTTTTATTTCTAAGGCAGGTTTTGCCACTGACATCATTCAAAGTCTGCTATTTTCACAACCTTCTCAATTCCAGCCAATCTCTGGTCCTTGTTGTCGTGGGAGTCTTCCCAGTTATTACAGCTGCATCAGTTAATATTATGATGAAACTAATATAGTTGTGTTAGGAGCTTAGTTGTAGATGTTTGACTTTATTCATTGTTGCAGTAACAGTTCTACACTGATATCCAATCTATTATCCTTTCTAGGCATCTTGGGTTTTGGGTGGGTACCCAATTCACCTTACCCCACCTACCCTCTGTATCCCTTACTAGGCACCAGGTGAATTGGAGCCTTGTGGTTCAGTCATGTTTTTTGGGGGATGACTCTCCTGGGTCTTCCTCTGTTCTGGTGCCTCTATGCAAGTCTTCTAATTTAGCTGATGCCTCTATTTTACCTATAATGTCTGAGGACAGTTGGATGAATGAGTTACCCAAAGCCAAGGGGGAGAAGGTACCAGTGAGCTCCCTACAGTTAGGAATCTTAACACGTCATGCCTGCAACAGTGAGTATATTTCAAACATCTACAAATATGGCATGTTTGTAACCCAGCTGCACTTGAAAGTTAAGGACCCTGTAGTGGATTCCCAAGGCTGTGTGGTCTCAGTGCATGGATCCTCTTTCAGATTAAGTCAGGATGTCAAAGAAATGCATGGAACACCTGCATTAGATTTACACTACCAACCTTACGCTGGGCAATCTCTTTCATGTTTCCACCACACTAGTGATGGTCACTGTGACATCTCAACACTAGCGCAGTAATCAAGGAGACTCAATCCTCACCACTGGCAACAGTGGGAGACGTGCACACTGGGAGGATGGTAATTACAAGCACAGTAAACTGCAATTTTTCCTTAAGAGCACACAGAGACCACAGTCATTCTGGGACTGGTTTCTCCCTCTTTCTCCAGATGATCAATAAGACTCCCCACTGGCACAGCTCAGCTATAGAGTTGAGATCTCAGCTGAGTAGCCAAGCCAAGACCTCCAGCACCCTCTCTGTCCAACCAGTGATTCATGTCCCTACCTAAGTAGCTGACACACACGCACACACTTTGAGATTTGATTTATACACAAACACATCTGAGAAAGGCTGGCATAGGTTTACTAGCTATGCCCCCTTTTGCCCAGACCATAAGGTAGTTATCACTGCCACCAGCCAACTCATCAGCTACTTTAAGGCCCTTAGCAAAGGGTGTCCAATCCTGCTGTGTAATGTTACTATTAATCCAAATGGCAGTTTGACCAAGAGCAAGGCTATTTAGGAGTGGCCTGTACAGTGTCACCAAATACATATGCAAGTACTCTCAGAGCTTAAATTTGTCTCACAAATATCAGCCACAAAGATAGGTTTAAATATATTTAAAAATAAATAATGAAAGTTCAAGACAATACTCCAGTAAACAAACACAGTTACTTCAGAGTTCAAAATCACAGGAAATATTAAAACAACATTGCAGGACAGTCTCAAATAAATAAAGAAAACATCTAAGCTATACTTCACTATATTCTTAACTGTAGCTAAGAGAAATGACTGTACCCTAGACTTACTTACATTACTTGCAGCAAAGCAAGTGCAGATGGTAGTGATGAGTGGATGTTCTTATTAGGTCAAAGACAAAGTACAAAATGCCCAGTCTCTCTCTGAGAGAGTTCTTAAATTAATATTAAATATTATTGCTGGCTTAGTTTGGAAGACATCACTTTTTCTCACCTGACTTTAGTTCTCAGGCTAAACCCCTTTTGTCAGAAACTAACAGAATTTGACATATGTGTAAAAATGCATAGCCTTCAGATATTTCCTCAGAGTTTTGCAGCTGCTAGGAAGTCATAAAGCAATGAAACACTTCTGCATCTCAGACCTAGTAATTCCTTCTCTTCCAAGACAATACGAAAAATGTCTAGCTCTAGGCATTGTGTCTGCTACACTGAAACTGAGAGATAACTTTTATAGCACAATCATAAAATAATTTAGTTTCAACTTATTTTCTTGAAGTTTTGCAAGTTAGCCTTTTATGTCCCAGTTTCTACTGTTAAAACCTATACAGTTACAGAATTCCAATAGTTTATATACATGTCTATTTTAAGCCAACAGGGCATGCTGTGGTTACATTTAACTCACTACATAACATACAGTTATGTATAAATCATATCAATATTCACAAATGACAGAATTATTTACAAAATTCCAGATAGCTAGGCTGACAATATTTCCTTTTGTTACAAGGACTTTCTTTTTCTTTTTTTACATTCTGAATGCTAAGTTCAGTTTAAATGCTTGGTTATCAAGCTAATGGTGAAAAAACACCCTAATCAAGCAAATTCCATTAAGAGTTTCTTCCTAGTTCTTAAAAGATGAAGCTTAAAACTTGACTTGTTAATTTGTTTTCCATTTGTGAAATCACAGAGAGCATCATGTTATATTTGTCTAAAATGAGAATACCTTAGTACTGCTGGTGTTCATAAGTATTACAAGCTGAAGAAATCAATATATACTAGTAAAAGGAATGTATACAAGTGACATGACATAGAAAAAAAAGACCAAAGTCCTGCACAAAGCAGGAACCCTCTCCCATGTCCATTTGCATTTATTTGTTAATGTACATGTGTATATACATTTGTATGTTTGTTAACTGGGTAGATGGGTTGGTCCAAGACATGGTAGGACTTATCAATAACAGAACCAGGTGGCTGTTTAGTGTATTTGGTTAGGGGTCACTGTCTGCCATTTATTTATTTAGTACAGACATCTGGCAGCAGCGTGTCCTAAAAATAAATAAATAAATAACCCACTGTGACCCTGTTCAGTGATGTGGCACCCTCTATGTTGGGAGGAAGGTGTGTCCACCTGACCACTCAGTTTGCTGTGCTTTCAGCTGTTTGCCATCTGACAGTCTACCTGATTTGTGGGATGACAAGGAGCAAGAAGTCTGCATGTATTCAACATTAGTTTCCACAGTGGAAAAGAATCACATGAGGTAATTTTTTTAATCTTGGTATGTTACTAGAACTGGGCAGTGGATGGCTTTGCAGGCAACTTTGTAGCCCTTACTTTATTTTTTTTTAATATTTTATAAGAATCAGACATCTGAGTTGTACACACAAAAACAAAGTTCTTATAATTGCTGGATCAGTCTGTGTGTTTGGGGATGACTGATTGTTGTGGTTTGTTCATTATTCTAGTTATGCAAGACCAATGAGTTTTGTGTGAAGCCCTGGCATAAGACTGGGATGAACATGAAGGCACAATTGGATGTACCCATAAAATTCAAGAGGCTGTTGTCATTCATATATAGAGCATGCCTCCTCTCCCCTACCCCTAAAAGACAGTCACTTTCTGTGTACCTCTCTGATATCAGACTGTGACAAAAGTGAAAGAGTAAAACGTGGTAGCATATTTCATCTTGTTGCTATCAGACATATATAAACAGCATGCCTCCTTACCCCTACCAACAAAAGATAGCCAAGTGGAAAAAATAACAATGTATTCCAGCTTTTTGCTCACAAACAGTACACTGCCCTGTGGACAGCATCACCCAGACCTCAGAAGCACAAGTCAGGAGGCTTCACATGCCTCATGTTCATTGGACCCTTGTGCCCAAGGCACACTGAGATGGAGGTGCACCTCGAGGGGAGTGGGTATGCAGAATCCCAGGGCCACCCCCCCCAGACTGACCAGACAATTATAAGAACTTCATTTTTTTGTGTTCATCTCAGAGACTATATTTTTGTGATAGGCAAGTGTCAGGAACTGTTCCCAGATATGATTTATATGTTCTCACAAATATTTGTCTTCTTGGTTTATTGTAAACTTTTGTTTAGCCACCACTGAACATTAAGCCTTAGGCACAACTTATTTCGTTCTTGAATAATAAAAAGACTGAATTTCTTTTCTACTGATGATTTTTTATTCAAGCCACCACTGGATCAAAAAGTTGGAAAAAGGTGTAAAATTAACTTCAGAGCATCTGGAAACCAATGTCTTAATTTAAGTATTTCCTCTACAGTTATTACAGTGCAGTCTTGACTAGTTAGTGCATATTAAAATGATGCAGGAAAAATATGAAGAGGAAAACAAAATGTGAGTAAAAAATGAGAAAAAAGTAATCTGGCTGCTGTGTGGAGACCAGGATAAAGGAAAACCCACGGGATAAGGGGGGTGCACACATGATGAGCAGTGAACAGTAAAGACAGGGGTGTGGCATGGAACCCTTTTCCCATGGTACCATTTCACCTTAAATTTCAAGAACTCATTTTAACCATGACCTAGGCCATAAGGCAGAAACAATGTGCTATAAAGAGTGAGGACAATGCAATTATTAAATAGTAGAAAGTTAGCAAAATTACTCACAAAAATTGCATAGAATAAGAGAAAATACTTGCTTTACTATTATATGGTACACAACATAATTAAATGTCATTTTTAACATGTAAAAATGTTTTAAGAGAAAATACAGTGCTTTATATGAACAGAAATGTGTGTCAGTCTATAGAATTTTGTAGTATGTACAGATATTTAAAGGTAGTTAAAAAAGAAGCATGGGAAAAAAACAGATAATGTCAACACATATTGTTTATTTTGCATTTATATTACACTGTTGAAAACTCAAACTGTCGACAGCGTAATAATCAACACGGAAATGTTGAAACCCCCAAACATTGAATACACAAAAAAAAAAAAAAAAAACACACAAACACAACACAAATTGCTCTATGCAGGGGCAAGGCCCTCTGTACCCCCCACATACCCCACTACTTAACTATACCAACTCCGAGATTGCACTACATTGCAGTAAATGTAAATCTCCCCTTACGGAGATTTCCTTTTACACACGCGATGACTCTCACTTTCGACATTTTGGTGCCGACAATATCAGCTTTGATATTGTCGGCCTTCGACAGGGTGAAGTAGACCCTTTAGTTTAGATTACCCCTTGTCAGTGAAACAAGCGCAATCAGATTTAGCAACATTAGCTTACTGCTTCAGCCATTCCTACTAGCCTCCATCCTTAGGGATATATTTTGTAAAGTTGTGAGTAACTGACCCCCTTTACAGAGAGGAATATTACCAATTTTCTCTCAAACATTTTGTTAATGAGATCTTATATCATACTGGCAGGAACTGTAGGATATGCATAATGCTAACAGACTAACAGTAACATCAAGCAGAGATACATGGTTTTCAACCATTTTATCCCTCACATGGTTAATAAATGATAAATTATGTTATAACAGCATGCTTAAAACCTGAAAAACTTTGTTGTATCTTTGTAGCTTCATTCTGAAGTAACACCCAGTAGTAGTAGCTGTGTGTGCGAACTGCCAAAAGGTTTGATTACCAGAAGTCCTGTCCTATTGTAATTCTTTTAGTAGATGTCCTACCCCCAGAATCTCCCTCTTAATGTCTTCTTGGTGATAAAATGTCACCCTTGAATTTCTGGTGTGGAAGCTCCTCCCCTGATACCCCCTGTACCTCTTAAGCCCCTCCACCCACCCTGATGTTCTACCAGTTTATATTGCCAAATTCACTATCCACTATTTTACATTACCACTTCTGCAAATCCATGTTTAGCAATTTTATTTTTGATTTTCTGTGTCTCTGTTGACCACGTTTCTCTGACCTCTAGTCCTGTCAAAACATTTACGTCTTCTTTCATACATCAGGACCACTATGCTCCATGGTACAGCATTTGTATTTCCATAACTTTTCTTTGTTTTGACAGCTAGTCCCTTCTACCTCAGGTTTGTGCTCTGTTTCTCTGTAAGCTTCCAGTTCTTTGCAGTGTTGCGTAACATGTGATGGCACTCCCAAACAAGCACTTTGGCTTAAGCTGTTTCACTCCTGTAAGTGTATCACAGAAAAGCACAGCCCTAAAATGGATGACACTGTTCCTGCATATTATTGGTTAATAGCTTGCTCATCACCAGTAGAGATTAGACAAGTGGTTTGTGATACAGTTGAATTAATCAAACACTTCATGTGGAGCTGTTATATTGATGAGCAATATTTTATGGCACAAGATGATAACATTGAAGAAATGTGGAGGGAGGAAGGAAGGCAGAGTTTTGTAAAATGTTTTGGTTCACAGGAGTAAATCTCCTTTGTCAGAGATAGTGTTATCAGAAAGGATTATTGCACTGTATTTGGTACAAGGCATTCTTACACAGCTACAAGAACTGATGACATAGTACTAGAAAATAAACTGGGAGGGGTACAAACTGTCTCTTTCTCTCTCTCCCTGAGAATACATAGCTGTATATACGAGCCAGACAAAGGCTGCTAGAATACAACATGTCTAGAACTACGTGAACACAACACATAAAACTAGTGGTTGAAGTAACAGCCTGGAAACTTTAGTGAACTGCATCATATTTTAATTAAGTTCAGGTAACACGTGGCACTTTAGTGTAATTTAAACAGCTGGCATGCATCATGAATGAGTTTGACTGTACTTATGAGCAACCAAGTGCTATACTACAGCAGACACTGAAAAAGCTGTTACATGGGGCAGTTAACCTTGTACAGAAGGAAAGTCCAGCTGCATACTACATGTGCCTGTGTCTTTGCCATAAGTTCTGATGAGGACTTCTGTGGTACAATGTGAAATTGTTAATACAGGTAACTGTTAATACTGTATAAAGCAATTATTGAAAAGCAAAAATGTGCAAATATTTTACAGAATATGATAGTTGAGTAGGTTACTGACAACGCCTTCCTAAAGTTGTATAATACCCCAAACTGTAAAAAACTGTGCTTTGTTCAGAGTGTGATGAGAGAAATTAAAATAGATGCATACTGGGGGTATTGGTAGGTAAATCTGATCCTGCATATAAACAGTGAAGAGGTGGACACTGTAAAAACTGTTTTGCTTTCAATATTTGAAGAGATAAACAAAAGTACACAGGACCATGTACTGGTAGCACCGACATACACTGTTGATAGCTGTTGTTAAAGTTTAAAGCACCAGACACAAAAAGTATTATACATGTACTTGACTTTGCAACAGATTTTTTTCAATTATGCAGTATAACAAGGACTGTCTTTTCTGTTGTGAAATATAAAAGTGTGGTGTATTCAAGGAAGACAGTGTATATATTGTGAAACATTGCAAGTATAGCTGTTGACTAATGAGCCATAATAACATGAAAAGAGTCATGCATTTTATTGTAATTCATCACTTAAGTCAAAGATGAGGAATATAGTGAAAAATATATTATGAACTGCAAACACTGGGCACTTTAGCAAGTGCAGAGAGAGGCTGTATGATGCTTCTAGAAAAAGTAGTCAAAAAATGAATCTCAATCTTGTATCAAAAGGGGTATCTTTACAGGGTGCTTACACTATGCACAACCCTGAGAGAAAGCATTTTCGTAGAAACAGAGCATTGAGAACAATAACAATGCACAATGACAATTTGGAATGTCAGGCCTTTCAAGGCATAATGATGTGTTTAAGTTTATTTTAACAGTGTCCTGTCCAAATAAACATTGAATGATACATTTAGGTCTTGTAAAAGTGTTGCTCGGGGTTTCAGTATGATTCTTAGGGGGGAATCAAAAAAATTGCAGACAGATCAAGGTCCTGACAGTGAAACTGTCGATTTTAATGCACTTTTGAAAAAGCAAAATGTACATTTTGCAACTGCTAAAAAAGGCTTGTACTGTGAAATGATTAATTGCACACCCCCTATAATACGGACACCTCTGATGCATATAGGTGTATGCACATATTGCCATGATTAACAAGTTTCCATAACAAGAGTGATCACCAAGCCATAGAAATGAGTCTCCTTCATCTGACCAATGTAAATTCTTTAGAGATCTGGAAACCGCTGTATGGTGATCTTAAATATGGGTTGGAAAACCCTTTACAATTTGAGTAGGGGATGAAGCATACATGTTACAGATTAAAAGACCTTTGATAAAGGGCACAAAACAAATTTTACAGATAAAATATTTATTGCTGAATGTAAACCTGTACTGGTATACAAATTAAAAGATTATGGTGGTGAAGAAATGAGAGACGCCTTTTAAAACAAAGAACTGGTAAAAGCAGAAGGTCCATTCATTACAATATATATAGGACTGAAAAATAACTTCCAGAAAAAGAAGGGAGTTTGTTTTAGTGAATGCCTTGGCTGGCCCTAAGAATTTAACAGCTGTGTAAATTTTAGACTGATGAAGACTGTGGAAGTATAAGAAGTCTTCCCCTCATGGTTTGCTGATAGGTGGTGAAACAGTGGAGGAGAATAAGCTTTATCGCACTGCTCAGAAATGTATTTTTATAAGCGCCTCCAAAAATAAACATTTTTGAATACATTATAAAACTAGCAAAAGTCATTAATTCAACAGGATCTTGAAACTGTGGCTTGTGAGAAATGCAGTAAGATAATACTGAGCATGAAGACAGCAATTTCAAGCTAGGGTGTCCAGCATTTCAGATGTCTAAAGTGAGACATTTTTTATGCAAACATGCAATTTTGTAGGACAAACCATACCCACAACTAGTGCGAAGGACTGGACTTTGCTTTGGTGCCGAAATACAAGTTGAAGTTTATAGAACTTGAGCTGTTTCTGTTGTTTCCTATAATACTGACATGTTTCAGATACAAAGTAGTCGATTTATGCTATTAGAGGAAACTTGGGAAGATTTATGTCCTTAAATCTCAGAACATTTGCCATGTTTCATGTTTTCCACAGGACACAATTCCCCAATTGCCCAAAGAGGGACTGTCATGCACAAAAAGGGACAGGTGGCAATGCTATTTCAAGCTGGTAAAATAGGTAAACCACTGCATAAGCTGAACCATGTGTAGATATTATTTTAAGAGTGTTAATGATGTGGTTACTGCCATCATTAAAGCTCAGTAGCATGCATGACTACCCCCGTCTTTAGACTGTGATCCAGGAAAACAATGTCATAATGGTACACGTTATGTACCCCATCAGGGATACTGCAAATTCATCTGATCAGGGGGTGTACACTTTGTAGACATCAGTGGGGTTAAACATGATGTATACAGAACAAACCCCAAATCCAATGAAAAAGGCAACAACTAGCAATGCAAGACCAAAAGCAATAGCAATAGACAAGCTTTCCTTGAATCAAATGTACATTATTCTGTGGAAGCACTTTCGTAATGAAACGTTACTTCTTCAGACACATAAAATCTTTACACCTGATACCTCTCATTTATATACAAGCTTATTAAAAACTATCCAATTAAATCATCCAAATTTACCTCCAAACTATAAAGCTAATTAATCTAAATAATTTAAAAAGACATATACATACAAGACATAGTCAAGTACCTCTATACTACTAAAAAGTAATGTGTATAAATGTAAAAACTTTTCTAATCCATTCATAAGACATTATACAAACAATAATAATGATAGATCAATGCTTCAATTTCCTATCTTTTAAAATCGGCTTAAGGGGAACCATATAATTCAGTCCTGACCCCCGATGAGCCCCTAAATGTAAAATCCACTTTAATTCATGGTATTCGGTCTTATTAGATAAGTCACCCATTCTAGGGTTTTCACGTATCACCTGAAACATGAAAGTATGAGTATCCCCTTCTAGCAATATGTGTTTAGCTATAGCGCTATGCTCCTGTCCTCTCCTCACACAATATGCATGGTTCCTAATCCTCTCTCTGAGCCTACGTTTCTTTTTTCCTACATAAAATCTGCAACACCTTGTGCAATGAGCACTGTATACTAGATTTTTAGTATTACAATAAGCACTGCACTTAATCTGCCATAAATGTCTGGTATCAGGATATCTAAAATACCTGGACTCATCAACGTATGTACAAAAATTACATGTCCCACATTTCCGTGTACCTATATTCAAGTCAATGGGGGATTTCAGCAATCGTGGATAACATAACTATTGCTTTAAATTCAATCTATTCTTCTATGTGTACTTAGGTTTCATACCATCTATCCCGGTGACCTCTTCATCTGTGATTAAAATATGCCAATTCTTGTTTATAATTTAATGTACATCCTGAGCAGACGATAAAACTACTGGAACCTGTGTTCCTTCACTTGACTTACGAGACACCATCCTATGACCATCAGAAAAGTAAGCCCCCCCCTTTCTTTTCTCGCTCTTGAACATGCACGTACCATCTCCTTCCTTGAATAGCCTCTATTAATAAAGCCTTTGTTCAAATATTCCAACCACAATTCAAAATCAGTGTGTAATGATGACAATCTAGACGCCCTAAATGTATGTCCTTCTACAATGCTATTAGACATGTGTGATGGGTGCATACTACTCCTTTCCAAGAACGAAGGACGATAACATTCCTTCCTATGTATGTGGGTAAAAAACTGCATCCTGTCTTTAACAATTGTCACATCTAAAAAATCAATTGTAAAGGCTGACCTCTGACAAGTGAACTTAAGAAAGTCACCACTCTTATTCAGAACTTCAACAAAGGCATCCAGTTGTACATGATCACCTTTCCAGCATATAAAGAGGGGACGCAATTTTGTACCTGCATACATATGAAGGAATGTTATCATCCCTTGTTCTTGGAAAGGAGTAGTATGCACCCACCACACATGTTTAACAGCATTGTAGAAGGACAAATATTAAGAGTGTCTAGGTAGTCATCCTTATGCACTGATTTTTGAATTGGGGTTGGAATATTTGAACAAAGCCTTTATTAATAGAGGCTATTCAAGGAAGGAGATGGTATGTACATGTTCAAGAGCGAGAAAAGAAGGGGGGGGCCTTACTTTTCTGATGGTCATAGGATGGTGTCTCGTAAGTCAAGTGAAGGAACACAGGTTCCAGTAGTTTTATCATTTGCTCAGGATGTACACTTGGTTAAACAGATTATAAACAAGAATTGGCATATTTTACTCACAGATGAAGAGGCCACCGGGATAGTTGGTATGAAACCTAGTTACACATATAAGAACAGATTGAATTTAAAGCAACAGTTATGTCACCCACGATTGCTGAAATCCCCCATTGACTTGAATGTAGGTACACAAAAATGTGAGACATGTAATTTTTGTACATACGTTGATGAGTCCAGGTATTTTAGGCATCTTGATACCAGACATTTATGGCAGATTAAGTTCAGTGATGATTGTAATACTAAAAATCTAGTATACAGTTCTCACTGCACAAGGTGTTTCAGATTTTATGTAGGAAAAATGAACTGTAGGCTCAGAGAGAGGATTAGGGACCATGCATATTGTGTGAGGAGAGGACAGGAGCATAGCGCTACAGCTAAACACATATTGCTAGAAGGGGATACTCATACTTTCATGTTTCAGGTCCTTCAGGTAATACATGAAAACCCTAGAATAGGTGACTTATCTAATAAGACCAAATTCCACAAATTAAAGTGGATTTTACATTTAGGGGCTCATCGGGGGTCAGGATTGAATGATATGGTTCCCCTTAAGGCCCATTTTAAAAGATACAAAATTGAAGCATTGATCTATCATTATTGTTGTTTGTATAATGTCTTATGTATGGATTATAAATGTTTTTATATGTATACACATTACTTTTTAGTAGTATAGCGGTACTTGGCAATGTCTTATATGTATATGTTTTTTTAAATTATTTAAATTATTTAGATTAATTAGTTTTATAGTTTGGAGGGAAATTTGGATGATTTAATTGGATGGTTTTTAATAAGCTTGTATATAAATGAGAGGTATCAGGTGTAAAGATGTTATGTGTCTGAAGAAATAATGTTTCATTACGAAAGTGCTTACATGGAATAAAGTATATTTGATTCAAGGAAAGTTCGTCTATGGCCATTGCTTTTGGTCTTGCATTGCTAGTTGTTGCCTTTTTCATCGGATTTGGGGTTTGCTCTGCATTTATTGGTTTTACTTACAACACCTTATTTCTGGGACTTTTGCTGATGATGTATACAGACATTATTGAACACCAGTAAGGGAAACGCATGTGCAGTTGCTTCAATATGTGGAAATTGTGGATATAAGTATAATCATAACTATCCACTATGATAAACCTGCCTATATACCCATCACAAGAAAACAAGTTTATATCATAACTATTGTGATATAGAACAAGCCTGACCAAAACAGTTCTGATTAATTGTTCCTTTTGTTTTATACTAACTTACATTAAATTTCTCTATAAACTGGCTAAATATTTCTCTAAATATTAAATCATCACCATATAACTTGCAATATTTTCTTAGCCAATGTTTTCATATTATGTCTAGTTTAGTATAATTCTATGAACTGTAGATTTTTTGTATTATTTTTGAAGATTGTAAAATTATTCATGGGAGCTTTTCTCCCTGGACCTCTGTTGAAAATAAGCTCTTATCCAGTCAGACTTCCTGGCAATTAAATTTCAATAATTAAAACAATAAAATAAAACATGTTATTTCTGCTTGGTAAGATGATTTTAAAGCTTCTTCTATAACCTCTTGTGGGTCCTTTTGAAAAGGTTGAAATGTTAAGACTTTATAAAGAAAATAATCTATATACAATGTATCATAATGCACAAGCAGGCCATGGCTTTACTAGGGTTTCATGGTGACTCAGGGTACTAGTAAGACTGCATCTATAGTATCTTGCTCAGTTTTCAAGGTCGCAAAGTGGAAGAGATGGTAGGCTACAAGCCATATATAGTGCTAAGTTGCCAAAATGGTGAAAGTGAGTGGAGAGGCCAGTATATGAAAAGGTAAAGACTTCAGGGCAGATATACATAAGAAAAAAATAGCATGAAATAATGTTGATACCGCACACTGCCTAGCCGCAAGTATGAGTGGATGATGTGAAGAGGAAGGGCTAGAAGGGCGGAGACAGGGATATGGGTGGTTACAGGCAAGAAAAGTATTCAAGGTAACCTTAAGGGGATACTGCTTCAAACAGAAGAGCTAGTGACCTATAAAATACTGACTGAACATTGTGTGGATAATCCTTTCAAGGCAACTTGGTACAGAGTGTAGAAAATATGGAAGAGACAGAGAAGGAGCACTTGCTTAGGGGGCTAGTCGTGATACTTGGGTATAATACATAGATCCAGTGTTGTCTTGCTTTTGCATTTTTTGTGTTTCTAAGGTTATATATTCCCCAAGTGAAAACATAGCAGCTAGCAACAACTACTGACCAGTTTTTATAATGCTTCAGAAAGAAAGGTGTGTGTGTGTGTGTGTGTGTGTGTGTGTGTGTGTGTGTGTGTGTGTGTGTGTGTGTGTGTGTGTGTGTGTGTGTGTGTGTGTGTGTGTGTGTGTGTGTGGTTTGTGTGTGTGTGTGTGTGTGTGTGTGTGTGTGTGTGTGTGTGTGTGTGTGTGTGTGTGTGTGTGTGTGTGTGTGTGTATGAAGCATAAAACATACATTTTTATGAGAGTGGGTATTGGTTATGTGTATTACCTGTAATACTAATAAATCTCTTTATGTTTGTTTTCATTATGTACTGTAGGCTCTTTCACATTCATCCAAATGATACCCACCAATATGCAAAAGCAGCTTTGGCTAAGAGTTTTATTACACACTATGTGCACAGTATCAGTTCTAGGTAGTCACCAACTACTAGGCCAGATACTTGCTTATATCACTGGAATGGGAATGTATAGCTCATAGGTTTAAACAGCATCATAGCCATACATTTGATACATTAATATGGGTAGGTAATATATCTCCTTTCAGCAACTAGCTAGGTCTACAAAGATCAAATATCCTTTTTCCAAGGACAGACTAAAAACTTGTTGCGAGTCTATGACTTTACTACTCTTGCTCCATACACTTTCTTTTTGTTGTCACTTTTGTCTGATTTCAACAAGTGTACTGTCAATCAACTTGTGTCATTTCATAGGTTCATAGGTAGGTACATAAGTAGGTGCTAGGCTATTGGCCCTAGGGCCTATATAAGCCTAGCCAAAAAGGTATCCTGACTTTCACTACCCAAAAAATTATTTTCCTGTGCCCCTGTCGAGCAGAGCCACAGAAGTGATCCCCGGGGTGAATTTCCTATTTCCCATCCAAGCATCAAGATTTTTCTTAAAGATTGCTCATGAGGAGCTTTGTTTGATATAGATAAGTAGTTTGTTCCAGAGTATGGGAAGTCTCTGGGACAGGAATCTATCCCTCCAGCATGTTCTGTTTATTGTGGTGACAAGGTTTTGGTCCCTAGAGCATGTAGCGGGGATTGGGATTTCTTTAAGTGGAACATGTCCAACAACTCTGGGTTTGACATAACTTTGTATGTTAGGCAGAGATCGCCTCTGAGTAGGCGATATGTCATGGAGTACAGCTGGAGGTTTTTGAGACAGTCTGCCTAGGGCATCTGTTTGAGGCCAGTAATCCTCTTTGTGAGGTATTTCTGCAGCCTTTCCGGTTGTTGTAGATGTTTTGTGAGGTACATACCAAAAGAGGCGTTGTACTGTATAATGGGTCTAATGAGTGGTGAGTAGAGGGGAACAATGACCTCTTTTTTCCTGGATGAGAAACCTTTTGTGATGAGGTGTGCCACGTAGAAAGATTTCCTGACTACTGTAGCAATGTGATTATCAAAGGAGAGACTACTGTCCACCTGTGACCCAGTTTCCTTCATTTTATTTAGTCTGTAGCATCCTTTGGTAAGCTGCACAGAAAGTGGAGCTGCATGTAACCAGTTCTCTATTATTCCTTTTCCAGGACTGTGATGTGTGATCCTATTTTCATACAAACCTAACATCTTGACAACTTAGTATCATGGGCAGATGCAAGTACTCTGAAAGAGACAGACATGTCTATAGAGTGTACATGAAATCATGCATAGCAGTCACCCCCTGACATGCTGTTTTATATCAGCTGACACTGCATATCCAGCTCCTTGTATTAAGCTATTTTGTATTTCTGCTCATGGCAAGTTAATTAACTGCAACTGAGGTGAGTACTTTACTTCAAGTCATGTAACTAACTGTAAAATCTGTTAGCACATGTTTTGCACGCATTTGAATGCTACTATTGTAGGAAACGCATAGTATTTTCAGCCGGTCAACTCACATTCACCTAATAAATGCCCACAGGTCAAGCGGTGTAGTAAACAAGATGACACCACTTTGCTGTGGAAACAGTCCTTAGAGAATTGCTTTTGAAGGTCTAATATGCACCCACAGCGAATGCTGTATTTTGGTGATGTCTCCAGCACTGGGTAACATGATGCAAAGGGAACAAACAGTGTTGCAGAAGAGGTCAGCTACATCTGAATGACACCCTGAATTGTTACACTCAGTCCTTATTTTGTGGTAGACCAGTGCCTCCGGTAGATCAGCAGTAGCGGTCTCAGTGGCTCCAGTAGTAATAATTGGAGCTGTAGAATGCAGTGTGATTACTGCACAAATGGGTGTGACCAAGGAAGGAAAATCCAGTTCCATTGGTAGAGCCTATCAAATTCTTAATTAGTGTGCAGTAAAATTCTCATAATCTGACCCTTTTTCAAAAGTTTCTATCTAAAAGATTAAAATAAAAATGGAAGACAATCCAATTACTCCTTAGTGCTGCCCAGTTTATTGAGACATTATTATTATCCTGACCCAGAGACTCCCCAGACTCTGGAATAGATTGCCCATACATGTCAAGCAGGGTACCTCTTTGGACCTCTTCAAGAGGAACCTTGACGATTGGATGGGAGAAAGGAAATTCACCCCAGGGATCACGTCAGTCGCCCTGCTAGACAGGGGTCCAGGAAAGTAAATAATGTGGGAAAAAATAGCCAGGGAATTGTTATGGCTAGGCTTGTATAGGCCCTAGGGCTGATAGCCTAGTACCAACCTATGAACCTATGAGAGTCCTTATGAGCGCTTTCATTGAGTAGACTTCATTAGATGCAAACACTAAAAAACTACACTGTACAGTGAGGCTAACTGGAGACTCACATGCTAGAAGAACACTGACATAAAGTAAGAAAATAAGAAAGGGGAGAAAATAAAATTTAAGTATTACTTGCCCTACTGATGTTTCATGTAGATATTTCACTGATGTGGGTTTGCAGAATCCATATGGCATGCATTCCTTCCTGAAAAGAATGTAACTTCGCTATGTTCTCTTTCATTGATTCTCTGCTTGTAACTAGCTTACTCCTTGTAAGATCAGCTGTAGTTTTTTCTTTTTATTATGGAGATCACTCCTAGATGTCATTTAATATCATGGCAGCCATACATAAAGCAGGCACTGGTTTTGTATCCATTCTGTTAAACTTTTTTACATTTTAAATAGGCACAGTTTCAGTAACCAGTATGCTTAGATTCCATAGCACATAAAGATCTGTGAATTTTACATACACAGTATATTCTCCAGCTGAACCCTTAGATGACAGTATCAGCGTGAGATGAAACTGAGACACTGTGACCTTTGATCTGAAAAAGCAATTGTTAAACAACACACATGTGGCTGTTGGGGTACTTCTGGGGTGTAACTGAAGGGCATATGTTAGTCTCTTGAGGGTTCCTTGATATTTTCTGAGGAACAGAATGGACTTATAGCATAAGGCAGTTAAGTCGAGCTTGAAAAATAATTCATGTGTCTCCTATAAGAAAAAGAAAAAAGGTTACTGCTGAAACTAGCATAGGTGCATGCCAGTTATCTATGAAAATCAATGGCAATCAATTAAAGGATTCTAAATATAGAAAATAGCTGAGCTTTAATATGAAGAATCATAATAACTAATAGGAAGCAAGTAGAATAAAGGTTTTCCAATGACAAAGGGTTATGTCAGTAGCCTAGGATGCTTACATTTTAAGAAGCTCTGCAGTATGCTGTCTGTTATGGTAACCTGATCTGGAGACAATGGCTTACTTTTCTAGACAGTATGTAAGTGATATCCTGCATTCCGGCCTGGGAATTGGCCAGAATAATTGTTATGGTCTCGGGCTTTTAGTCACAGCTTCTCATTGCATGGCAGGATGTACTAATGGTGAGGAGGGGGGGGAGAAAGGGTCATATTTCATGCAGAAATTGTAAGTTGAAGGAGTTGTTGGGGCCCACTGATGCATTTCGCACTCTGTAAAGTTTTGCTTTGTGGCTGAAAAAATAAACTGGTGGAATTAAAAAAAATACCAATACATTTTTATGAAGTACTGGAGAACAGAAACAGTCCAAATATCTGTGTAGTACACATGTATCACAAATTAACAATTATATATACATATATATAATCTATATTATATATATATATATATATATATATATATATATATATATATATATATATATATATATAAAATATATGGATCTATGTTTTTAAATCGAAAGTACGGTTCATCGAACCGTACTTCCTTGAACTTACTCCTGTGAAAGTGCATTCCATCGAAAATGCACTTTCGCGGATAAAAAAACAAAAACTAACTAAAAAGTAAAATAACACACTAAACAGTGTTATGCAGGGGGGGCAAGCCCCCCTGCACCCCCCACATCCCCCCTACTTTAATATTCTCACTCCAAGATCGCAGTACAGTGGGGAAAAGGGAATATTCCCTTACCCCCACTATACTACGATCTCAACAAAGCTTTCCTTAGTTGTACATCAACAGTATATGTTGATGTACAACTAAGGCAACATGCAAACTGCATGTTTTCCTTTTTATTTGTTTACTTTAGCAAAAGTGCATGTTCGACAAAATGCACTTTCGCTAAAGTAATTTTGACAAAGTACGGTTCGATGAACCGTACTGTCAATAAAACAAATAAATAGGACCTCTATATATATTTGCTCTGTACAGCTTTATTATTATATGCTTAAAACATTAACGCAGTTGCATATCTGTACCATTATATTTATCATATTGTTCCAGATAAAGACATGCTGAAAATGATGGCTATTCTAATTATGAAGTAAGTACCATGAACTTAAGTGCTCTGTTATACAACCAGAATGGTTCCAAAAGATGCCAGCAAGATAATTTATTACTCCATCTTGGTTTATAGTACTACATCAGGAAACAGTCCTAAAATAACAGTTTATTTTTCCACTTGGTATAACTACGTTTGAACAGTAAGATGTCTAAGGCAGTGAAGTGTGTGTATATTGAGTAAAGTGGAATTTGTCTAGGATGTAAGTGGATAGTATAACGTTGTATTTTAGTAAATTGATCAATAAATTATACATAGTTCTGGGTGCCTAACCTGTTTGAAGATAATGTAAGTGATTAAGTAGCCTTGAGACAAACACATATCTCTGGGAAGTACTCTAGTTAAGTACATTCTCAAATGGAGACTTAATTAACAGAGCATCCTTTAATATAAGCTTACCTGAACTGCAGTCAAGAAGCCAGAATGCTAACGAACGTAGTAAAATAAACACATAGTGCAAAGATGCATGTCTAAATATACCTTGGAGCTCATAATTTTCTCACAGTTTGGAAATTAAAATTTGTGATGTACACTTAAAAGCAAGCAGAAACATCTGCAAAGATTAGTCTGAAAATGCTAGTAATCTTTGAACCATACCTCTCAACTTCCAGAGGACAGCATCAGGTGCTTCTGGCCAAAATTATGGACATCTAATTATTAGCAAAAAGAGCAGGGGAAATTCCCAGATGCCCTCACCGAATTTCCCTTGGTAGTATAAATACAAACTTTGGTTTCCCCTGAAAGAGGCCAGTAGTCTAGTGGGATTAACATGATCGACAAAGGATAAATAAATAAATAAATAAAATAAATTACACATATGCAGAGATGCGGTAACCAGACTTGCAAATACCATCAGGATACAGTTAAGTTTTATTTTTATTTTATTGTAACCTCTTATATAAATGTGCACCGTGTATGAGCAAAGATTAAATACGGTTATTTAGTGGAGGAATATCAACTGTATAATCATAGCACCATTAACTAAATTTACAGCAGCATTAATGTTACTACCACAAAGAAAACCTTTCCTATACAACACAAAAAAAGAAACAATCATTCTGCTTTATCAGAAAATGCTCTATGTAAAAGTGCATTCTGTGAAAAATGCTATAACCATCCTGTTAAAATAAACATTTGCTAGGTTTAAGGCATACATTTGTTAGTTTATCTGGACATTATAAACAAAAACAGTCATCTGGTGCTTGACTATTTTTAAGGGGTACTTAAATATCCAATGACTCATGCAAACGTTTTTATGCGTTACACATCTGAATGCTGCCATTGGTGGATTCTACCCTGTTGCCTACTACAGCTACCTCCCTCCTGCAGTGGCTGTATCCCTTTCTCCAAATGCTGCAACCATTCTTGAATATTTTCATTTGTCCTACAGAGAACCACTGCATCTGACAATGCTTCCCAAGGCTCTACTACTCACTCTGCAAAGTAATATTCCCTATTATAGGTTTTATACTGTTTCCCTTTCCAAATACCACTCGTGCACCGTTCTCTTTTCTTCAACTTCACTCCTCCCACTTCCATCTGAACAATGTAGCTCCATATCATATCCTGCATTGCTTTTCTGTCTTCCATTATGTATGAGCCAACTTCTCAGTATCCTTCACACTCTCATAGTTTTGGTACTTTCATAGCAATCACAGGAACTTCAAGGTAATGGAGTCTTGTTGTCATTTAAGCCTTATCAATATCTACCCTCAGGCTGTGCCCCCCCTTCTGTAGAAGTGATAGGCCAGTCAAACTTGGAGTGAATCTCTGGGTACCTATCCAATCATCTAGTTTCTGTTTGAAAGCTGAATGTGAATTGTTCTGATTAATCAGGACCAGTCTGTTCCATATGTGGGGGAGGCACTATGTGATGAATCTGTCTCTACATCATGTTTTATTTAACTGCTGCTGTAGATTTAGGCTCCTTTTTTGTTAAGCTATTAGACTTGCAGAGATACTGGAGATCTAGGGTAACTGGTCTCTAATGGTGCTAGAGGCAAGAAATAGCCCCCTCTCAAGAATCCATAAGGTACTGGTGGGGAGGGTTCTTGTTCCTCTTTGTTATTTGCTTTATATTTAGAGCCATTGGTAAAGGAAACAAAAGATTCAGACATGCAAAAATTTAATTGGTATGGTAATATTGAAAAGTTGGGTTTATTTGCAGATGATATTATTTTGTACCTGATAAATCAGGAAAAGGACATCTCACTGTTGTGGAAAAATTTGAAACTGTTTCAAGTCTTTTCCAGATAAAAAAAAAAAATAATGAAGATAAAACAAAGGTTATAGCTGTAAATGATGCACTCACACACCAATTGGTTCAAAAATACCCATATTTATTGGGACATGATAACAGTAAGCATTTAGCAGTATGGATTAAAAAGGTTCCTGTTATGGCAGCTAAGGATATGTGGGAAGAGACTAAAAATATAACAGAAAAACTGAAAAAAATGGAAGCTCTTCTTTATTGATATGGATAGTAACATAAAAGAGGTGAAAATGTTTTAGTTACTTTAATTTTATACACAGGTTAGGCATATTTTATCAACCAGAGGAGACGTTGTGGACAATAATAAAGAGTTGCAGAGTTGAAGGAATTTATCTGGGAGGGAAAGGGCAAGAGTTAAGTGGGATAAGCTGATCCTTCCAATAGAACAAGGTGGTTAAGGATTACCTGATTTGAAGGGATATTTTAAAGCCACACGATTAAGGCACATATACATAACACAACCAAAACATTATAATTCAAAATGGAAACCAATGACGATGAAGTAGGGAGGAAATTTAAGGAATATAAAGAGAATGGGATTTTGGATGCAAATCCTTAAGTAGAATAATAACAACCATACAGAATATTATATTCATAAAGTAGCAGAAAGTATTTTAAGAAGCAAGCCAACACGAGAATGGAGAAAAGAGATTTTTGCAAATAGGGACTGCAAGTAAGGGTACAGAAAACAGGCAAGAGGGAGCTGGAATTTACTAAAGAAAAATGGAAAAGGATCCAAAGAATTGGTAGCAAATAACTGCAGAGGGAAAGGTAAAAGAGGGGTATGAGGCCAAGAAGATGTTTACACTGCAGGCTAGAGACTGCCTTCCCTACCAGGGATTGATATCAGAGTATAGGCTAAGAGAAAGGGATGGGGAATCTGAAGTGAAAGGCCTCCTCAGGTGGAGTTTTTGTTGAATCTAAAACCGAAGTTACTGTTAAATAAGGGATAACTAGTAGGTCATATAAACGCCCCATTTCACTGAACCCATTTCACTGACAGCTCATTTCACTGACAAACTTTCAAGGTGGGGGCTAAACCCACACCCCCCCCCCCCCCCACCCCGCCCTATAATATAACTATTACCACGCACGGCAACAGTGGGGGGGGGCAAAAATTTTGTTTTGCCCTGATTACTTTTGTCAGTGAAATGAGGCGGTCATATAAAATACTGCATGATAACCATAAGAATCAATCAGAGGAGGCTGAAAAGATTGGGAAGAGAGACATGAAAAGCAATTTATGAAACAACAATGGGAGGACATATGTATGGCTCCAAAGTATGCAACAAAGTCCAGATGGTTTAGGATTTTTGCTTGGAAGTGTTTACATAGGTATTTTTATACTCTAAACAGACTTCAAAGACTTTTGCCTTAGGTAGATAGCAAATGGAGGTGTAATAGAGAAGAAAGAGGTAACTAGAAACATATGTTTGGGAGTATATTGAGTTGGCAGATTTTAAAAATTCCCTACAGAGTACTCTGCTAGAAATACTAGGTGAGCAAATGGTTGTAATTAAGGAATTTTTTTTTTTTTTTGGAGATGGAACATTTGATCTGAATTGCCTAGACATAGTAAGGTCTTTTTAAGTTTAGTTCTGTTGGCTGTCAAAAAAGCAATTACTAGAAAATGGAAATCAAAGTCTAAACCGACTGTATATGAAGTATTGAATATTATAAAAGAGATAAAAGACCTGGAAGAGGCATTTTAGAAAAGGGAAAAAGCAAATTACATAGAAATAAATGGGAATTCTGGCAACAATATATGCATAATAATGCATAATAATGTCCAGGAAAAGGAGGGGTGAGGTTTAAGGGAAGGCAGAAGCTCAGCAATTTGTGTAATGCTGGACTGATGACAATTAAAGAAAGAAGATATATGTGCTGTATAATATGTAAATGAAAAAAAATGTTAATATGTTTTTCTTTTCTGTTAATGTATGCTTACTTATGTATTAAGTGATAATTTAATAAAGGTATAAGAATCTATAAGATCCTGAGTAAAGGGACTACCAGCCTGTCTTGGTAGCTCGGAGTACTAAGTCCATGATCTTCTTACTTAGGAACCTCTCAAATCTTTCTAGTTATTTGATATGCCTGATGAGGTACAACCCAAAGGTGGTGTGCAGTAATTAAAGATGAATATAAGGGAAGAATGACCTCCATAGATATGGATTTTTCCTTGGCAATTAGCTGCACTCTAAGTAAAAGGATTTTCTGACTACTGTTAGTGAATGATGGAGAGAATTATGAACCCATATTCCAAACTCCCTAATTACATTTTCATTTTGAAGTGGGGTGTTGTCTGTGTTGAATGCTGAGGGAAAAGGTTGTCTATGAAATCTGACAATATTGCATTTATTTGCATTTGAGTTCTTGCTGAAGGGTTTGGGTATCACTGGTGGAAGTGGAGGTCACAATAACAGTTTTTAGTCATCTGCAGATGTGCTTAATCAGATGTCCTGGTTTCCAGTCTGGAGATCAGAAAAGTGAATGCTTTAAAGGAGGGGTCTCAACACTGAGCCCAGGGGGCACCACTAGCTACCTTCATACTTTATGATGAGGCACCAGCAACTTGCACTGTGTAGGTTCTGTCTATTTACCCAGTTTGATATCCATATTACCACCTTAGGGATCTATTTGTAAAGTCTTAAGTTTACCTTCAATGTCAGGAAGGGTTATGGTGTCGAAAAGCTTAGCCAGTTTAAGATATGCCACGTGAACAGCATGACCACTGTCAACATTATGTCACCTTTGGCACAGTGGTGCAGAGCTTAGAATTACTGACTCACAATACTGGTTCTCCAGTTCATTTCTTACTGTAGGTCCAGAGAGTTTGCACATCTTCGCTATGTCTGCATGTCTTTGTTTTTTTTTACTCTGTATTTCATCTACTCTCACATCCTACAAGTGTGTGTGCGTATGCATTGGTGTTTATGCATGGATGTCTGTCTGTGTTGTGTATGCATGGACATGCGTGTGTGTGTGTGTGTGTGTGTGTGTGCGTGTGTGTGTGTGTGTGTGTGTGTGTGTGTGTGTGTGTGTGTGTGTGTGTGTGTGTGTGTGTGTGTGTGTGTGTGTGTGTGTGTGTGCGTGTGTGTGTGTGTGTGTATATGCACGCGTGTTAACATGAACACATTTATACATCCTGTAATACTAGCACTCTGTGTGGGATCAATTCCCTGCTGAGATAGGCTTTGGCTACCCTGGACTCCTGAATAGAATAATTGGATATCCTTGCATGAATGAAAGGAAATTAATTTTATACTGAAGCAGTTTGGTCTTTATTCTTTATGGCCTCCAGGACTGGGCACAGTACAAACAAAGGGAAGAGGCTTTCAGTGTCTTTAGAATTTCCTCTAATTACTGGCTGAAACATGATCCCTCTATCTCCCACATTCAAATATTGAATGCCATCGAGACTAGCTCCAATCTTATACCCCTAAAAAAGCTCCATTACACCCAGCTTATGTTACTAAACAATGCTTATCTTATACCTAACATAATTAATAAAATTCACCCCAACTCTACTTCTCAATGCCAATTCTGCAAAAATCAAAAAGATGACCTCCTACATATATTTTGGAGCTGTAAATGCTCATACAAACTTTGGTGTGCCCTAAGGGTCCAGTTAGAAAAAACAGGCTACGAAAAATCAACTTTGTCGTGGAAATTTACACTGTTACATATCCCCCTCCTGGACTATCAAAGGTACAACTTAGAATTTTAATTTCCATTTTCATGTTATAAAATATTACATCACACTAAAATGAAAAAACAGGCATTCACTTTCCTGGGAAGGATTTAAGTTACTTGCAATTAAACATCTTAAGGCTCATAGGTATCTATTTCACAAACCAAATCAGAAAGCTTATCTTAAAGAATATTGGAGGATGATTTTTGAACATATTTTAAAATGATTGTAACATTTCATAGATTCACTTCTGTTATTTTTGGGCATTGTATAAGTGTATATAGTTAAGTCTGTATGTAGGTCATGTTCTTTTGTATTAATGTATTTAGATGTCTAAACTTTTTTATAAACAAATAAAAAGAATTAAAAAAAAAAAAAGAATTTCCTTCTGCTGCAATGTACCCACAATTCTGTCAGATTTTGATACAATCCTTTTGTGAAATGCTGTCTAATTTTACTGTGGGTTAATTACAACTCCTCTCATCTTTTACCCTGTCTATAGTAATCCCTCCTATATGTATGCTTTTTCTGAGTTCCCACTCCAAATTGCATGACATTGTACTTTTCTATATTAAATCCTACCTGCCACTTATCTGTCCAGCCCTGACTTCTTGACAAGCACTTCCCTTCTCACTACCACCCTGTGCCTCTGGTTAGCCACACAGCTTCTTAGCTGCCCCACATATTTGGACCTCAATCCCAACCATACAACTTCATTTTCCCAACAGCCTTCTGAGAAGCACAGTACTAAATACTTGCTAAAGCAAAGTTATGTTACATCCACAAAGCTATTTTTGAGCACTTCTGTGGTAAACTGGTCATATGACTGGATCAAACTGACAAGAGCTCTGCTGTGTGTAACTATACTACTGACAGTCTGTGGGAGAGCTAGTACCCAGAAAGGCCACTGGCTTGCCTGTAGGATGTTTCCATTCTTTTCCCTTGTATGAATGTGAGGCTGACGGACCTATAATTACTTGGCTATTTCTAGGTCTGCCTCTGGACAAGGAGAGTACTCTGACCATGTTCCAGTCCTGTGGCACCTGTCCAGGAGCTGTCCATAGGTTTGAAAGTGACATGATCTACACCATGCTACCTCTGTGATTATGTGGATGGTAGATTACCAGATTGCAGATCTTATTATCTTTGCAGGTTGTTTTTGCATCCGTACATTCATCCACAGCCATACCCCCTCACCTTCTCATGCAGTCACTTGTCCTTTCAGTCATTTGAGAATGCTAATGAAAAAAATTAATTTAGTATTTCTGCCTGATTACTAACACAACAAATTGTCCATTTCTAGTAGTTCATTGCTCTGCCATCTCCTTTACTCACCAGTGTATTGGAACATTTTATTCTACACAGTTTGTAACTTTGTGGCTCTTTCCTTTCCAAGAGCTTCTTTGACCTTTTGAATGTTCCTTGCAACTTTTCTGCCTGGCTTTTTCACAGACCTTTGTTTCATCACTACCCACATTCTGCTCATTTCATTTCTCACTCCCTGCCACCTCAGTCTTAGCAGTCCTATTCTTTTCTTGTGGATGACTTCACGCCTGTTCTTCAGTGCGTCCCCCAGATCTCTGTTTTCAGTTTTACTACCCACCATACTATTTTTCACAGTTTCCTAAGATAATGAAATCCACCTTACAGTAGTCCCAGGCATTTTTCTTGTTGTACATCCCAGTTTGTGGCAGACATTGTGGCCGATACTACAACATAAAGACAGCTTCCTGGTGGCTCTTCACTCCTACCCTTCCACATACCATTATTAGTAAGAACTACATGACTAAATTATCCGTTTCTTGTAGTTGTACATACAATCTACAAAAATGTGGCTTGCAGTACAGCTTCTACTACTTCCCTTTTCTTTTTCTTCCCGGATTTAGGTTCATCGCCATCCCCTGCTGGACGGTTTGGGTCTCTCAGAAGCATGGTTCTTTTCCTTTCCCATCTGCCAATGCTTCTTATACACTGTAGTCAATCTCCCTGTTTGCATCTGGCGGACAGTATGCTGGTCTCTTTCTAAAACATTAACTTGTAGTGAAGGGGGTTGTGAATTTCAATGAAGTTATGAGCTATACTGTGAAGGGCCACCCAAAAATGTCAGGTCATAGTAGAGAGTTCAGACCATACATGGTCCAGTGGACAAGGTAATGGTAACCTACTCCAGTGTTATTGCCAAGAAAACACTATGAACAAAAACAGAGACATGTCAAATAGACACTGGAAGATGAGACTCTTGGGTCTGAAGGTATCCAGCATACTCCTGGGAAACAACATAAGGCAAGTAGAAGTAGTGCTGCAGGTTATGGTGCAGATGGATGAAAAAGCTGAAAGGAATTTTATCTGCTGAGCTTCTCAGAAATGAAAGCAAAGCCCCATGCTGCAAAGAACTATACATCACTTGAACTCTGAATACAAGAACTATGAATTAAGGTAAACTGAACGTGGTAAGGATGAAATGACAAGAATAAACACTGATATCTTGGAAATTAGTGAATGAAAATGAGCCACCATGATCATTACAGTTTCACAGGTTTATGCTCCAACTACAGATGCAGAAGAAAAAGTTGATCAGTTTTATGATGTTCTTCAGAACCTTTAGGAAATAACACCAAAAATATATATTACATTCACAACAGGTGATTAGAATACTAATGATTATAGTCTTTAGAGAATAAACTGAATAGGAACATAAGCAAGTAGAATTTTGCCAAGATAGCAAAAGGAATTTTTCAATAGCATAATAAAAGCTTTACACATCTATATCGTCAGATGGTCAACACCAAAATAAGATCGACTATATATTTTGTGAACAGAGATGGAAGAGGTGTCTACAGTAAAAAAAAAAAAAGGAAGCATAACCTATCAGCTTCTTACTATAAACTTTAGAATTAAATTACACAACAAAAAAGCCTTCAGGCCATCGAGATGCAACCACAACAATATTCCAAATGCAAATGTAGAGGACATGAAGAAAAGATTTAAGGGATTAATCCTGGTGGATGGAGCACCTGAAGAACTATGGACATATAGACAGAAGTTTGTGATATTGTCCAGGAGGTGGAAACAAAAATATTCTAAACAGAAAGAAGATTAAGGAGGTACAATGGCTGTCTGTAGAGGCTTTAGAAGCAGCACCAGAAAGGAGAACAAAATGCAGTGGAAATAGGTATAATATGTCAAACAATATGCAGAGTTCTGGAGAAACAACACAAAGAACTGGAAGATGATAGCAGAAAGGGAAAGACAACAGATGTCTTCAAGAAGCCAGGTGATATCAAATGTAAACTTCCCAGGTAAAATGGCCATAATAAAAGGCAAAGATGGGAGACACCTGGCAGAGGATATTAAGAAGAGGTGGTAGAAATATATAAAAGAACTGTATAAGCAGAACTGTAGCATCACTGATACATACAATAGTATGTTCCTTGATCTACAGCCAGGCATCCTGGACACTGACGAAAAATAGGCATTAAAAAGCCATGCGAATGGCTCGCTTAGGAAGTGATGGAATTTAGCTAATGGTTGTTAAAGTAATGCAATATGATACTGTTACAGTGTTGCTTGGAATTTGCCAGCAAGTTTGGAAAATGCAACAGGGTGGTCATTGGATTAGAAAAGGATGGACCAGATTGGTTAGGTTGGTTGTTGTATTTACATCAGAAAAAGGTGTTTGAAGGCTGCATTTGTCTTCATATCTGACCATACCAGAGCTATTATAGGTATTAGGCTAATGGCCCTAGGGCCCTTACAAGCCTAGCCAAGTTCTATCCTTATTTCCATGATCAGTGCCAATTGCCCCTGTCCAAGAGGGACACAGGGGGAACCCCCGGGTGAATTTACGATTAGCTATCCAATTGTCCAGATTGCATTTGAAGAGGGCCAATGAGGTGCTCTGTTTGACATGAAGTGGGAGTCTGTTCCAAAGGTTTGGTAACCTCTGGGAGACAAATCTGTCCTTCCAGCAGGTTCTATTAATGTCACATACCAGGTTAAGGTCTTTACAGTGAGTAATCCGTGTACCATTTGACTTGCGAATATGTAACATTTCCAATAAAGCAGGGTCAGAGATGGCCTTATATGCAGGGCAGATATCGCCTATGAGTAGTCTGTATGAAACAGAATAAAGTGACAGTGATTTCAGATGATCCACATAGGACAGATGCTGAAAACCTTGAATTTTCCTTGTGAGGAACCTTTGTGGTTCCTCCAATTGCTGCAGGTGCTTGGTAAGGTACATACCAAAAAATGCATTTTACTCAGTTATTGACCTGTTGAGGGAAGAGTACAGGGAGGTTATAAATTCTTTTTTCTGGTGGCAATGCCCTTACTTATGAAATGAGCAATATAGAATGTTCTTCTTACCACTGTGGAGACATGGTGATCAAAGGTAAGATTGCTGTCAACCTGTGTACCCAGGTCTCTCACCACTGAGTGCGCACTTAGGGTGTTTCTATTAATGTGGTAGATAGCAGGAACATCACTCTTACTGAAAAGGATGATAATACATTTTTTTGCATTGAGTTTATGGCCATGACTTTGGTTGGTATCATTTGGAGATTCTATTACCTCTCCCGTTTTGCAGTCATCAGCAAACTTTGTCAGCCACAGATCTTTAGTTTTTGCTTGTACTTTGGAGAAATAGATTCCAAATAGTAGAAGTCCAAGGACTGATCCCTGTGGAACACCATTGGTTACAGATCTGTTGGTGGAAGTGGATTCCTCCCTATTTTGACTATATGTGTTCTGTGAACAATTTTCCCAGGTATATAGACCAGTGTCAGACAGTCTTCCAAAATCTCAATTCTATATTTTTCATATATTTAACGTTGCTACATATAAATTCTCTACTCTGTGGAAAGAAGTACCAAAATTCTTCTACCACAAAATACTTCTTTGCCTAATGTCTCTAACATAAGATTCATATCACTCTGTTTTTTTCCAGGCAAAAATGCATGAAAGTAGTCTCTAAGCATATCATGGATTATTTTAATTCATGTGGAACATAAAAAACTTGCACTATGGATTTAGAAGAGGTCACCCTGAGGATGTTTTTAATATCCTTGTAGATAAACTCAGCTCCAACTTCTCCACCTGTCACCTCCAAAATTCCCAATATGAAGTATCCAGTCCATACCACCCCCATAATTACTTCTGGACAGATACTGAAAGCACTCCCCAAGGCCAATAATACCAGGCCTATGGGTTGAGATAACATATTGGGCTGTTTTACAGTCAGTATGAAATACCTCCTATCAGACCACCTCCTTAAACTGTTCGGCCCCTGCATCTCCAATACATATGAACCAGAAGTAGTTCCTCTACACAAGGGAAGCCCCACAATAGAACTGGGTAATTATAGACTTGTCAGTGATACCATCACCATTTGTAAGGCGATGGAACCCATTGTCACCATCTTCCAAAAGACTTGTCACTAGTGGTGTACCCTGGGGCTGTGTTTTGGGACCACATCCATTTGGCATGCTCTACTCTGACATCAAATCTGACATTAAAGGCCTCTGTATGAGCACATTCATGTATAACTGCAAGCTTGGAGCCATCAGCAACTCCCCCGAAGAGACTCAGATCCTCTAGGGCCTAACTGGGACAAAGTCATGTCTAAAGCTGAACCCCAAAATATGTAAAACTCTCACACACCTAGGTGTGTGTGTGTGTGTGTGTGTGTGTGTGTGTGTGTGTGTGTGTGTGTGTGTGTGTGTGTGTGTGTGTGTGTGTGTGTGTGTGTGTGTGTGTGAGCGTGCATGAGTGTGTGTGTGTGTGTGTATGTATATATATATATATATATATATATATATATATATATATATATATATATATATATATATACATATATATAAACCCTTAAAATAAGCATTGTCATTGCAGACTAGGTATCTTAGTACTTAATGAAGTCTTATCCTTACTCATTAGGAGAAAGCCTTCTACCTCATCCAAAAAATTACTCAGAACATTTCATGTTAGTCAGAAGAGGTGATCATTTCCACCTACTCATTCCTCATCAGGTCCATACCAGATATTACAGTGATCCTTTCTGCATGTAAATATCAAAGCTCTAAACCCAACTTGAAAAAAAAAAACAGCAGTGTCTCATTAAAAGATCATAAGTATGAGATGTCTATGTTATCCATAGCATCTATAAATCCTGTTGCACTCCGTTGTCTCCTACTGACTCCTACAGTGATCTATGCCTGACCTACAGAATTGTAAATTACCTAGTCCTGCTCAATTTACTACATATTTATGAAGCCAGTAGTCACACAAACACAAGATCAAGTGATCCAAATCTATATTGCAACATATATCACGTCTTCACATGACAGATGAGTACTATAATTAGGAGAGGACAAAGGGGGAAGCTTCCCTGAGTACATGCTGACAAGGAGCACAGGTTTAGGAACTGCTTACAGTGCCAACTGACCTAGGTTTGGTTCTATTAAATATATCTCTCCCTCAAAAATTCCCACTTCTGAAACAATCTTCCATTTTTTGTAAAGCAAAATATGGAAAACATAAAGGTCCTACCAAACACCCTGATATTGGATGATTTCAATTACCCAAACATTAACTAGGAGAACTACTCAAGTATGAACTCCCTTGCCCAACATTTCCTAGAATTTCTAAACTCAAATGCCCTGGATCAACTGGTCAACACCCCCACCAGAGGTGACAACATATTGGACCTGGTCATCACCAACATTGGCGGCTGGTGTTCCGCACCAGAGGTCAACCCCTCGCTGGTTAGATCTGAGCATAAACTAATCACTCTGGATATCCACATTCTGCCACCACCCCTGGTCAAAAAAACCACCATGAAAAACATTTCAAAAGCAAACTTCATGTTACTTAAGTCCAAGGTGGGAAGTTTCAAAGCCCCCATGCTAAAAGATAACGCTGTCCAAACTGCAAAATCCTTACTAATGCACTCTACAGGCACCTACAAGAATGCATGGATCATGCTATCCCAAACAAAACCAAGACTCACTCCTCCAAGAAAAGGAAACCAGTCTGGTGGACCCCTGCCATAAACAAGCTACACAATAGAAGGAGGAAACTAGTACAGAAAAGAGTAAAATCCCAAGAAGGGAAGACATCCCTAATCAGTATCAGCAAGAAACTACGTTCCCTCATAAAATCATCCAAAGCTAGCTTCGAAAGAAAAATTGCCATGGACTCCAAAGATAACCACAAGGCATTCTTTAGCTATGTCAAGAATCTAAGTGGCAATTCCCAGATTTTATTTTATTTTTATTTATTTATTTAACATTTGTTGACAGGGAAAGTCCAGCTAGGTTCCACAGATCCTGTTTTCAGCAGAGGCCTGGGGAGAAATGCTCCAGAAGCATGTCACCTGTCAGATGTCAGATCTGCTCGGAGTTAGTGCAGAATGGCACAAAATACTGACCGATATAGCCAACATCCTGGCAGACAGGTTCAGTGCAAACTTCACCCCCTCTCACCCCCAAAAGTGCCCATAACTATACCAGAAGAATGTATTGCCCCTGAAATCACAGACACTCAGGTTAAAACAGCCCTCTCCAAAGCCAAAAACACAGCATCAATGGGACCAGACGGTGTCACTGGCTGCGTCATACATGAGCTCAAAGATGAACTAACCCCTCACCTAAACACACTGTTTAAACTCAGCCTCTCCACAGGCTATGTGCCCACAGAGTGGCACACAGCAACGGTTATTCTGCTCCACAAAGGTGGAGCCACAACGGACCCCGGGAACTATCGCCCTATAAGCCTGACTAGTTTGGTCTGCAAAGCTATGGAGTACATCATCATGGATCTCATTAACAGAGACATTGGAAACCTCCAAACACTGGACCCTACCCAGTTTGGCTTTGTTAAGGGCAGATCATGCCTCCTAAACCTGGTGGACTTCTTTGAGACAGTTACCAAGGCTATAGATGAGGGAAAGGTGGTACACACAGCTTACCTAGACCTCGCAAAGGCCTTCAACACCATTCCCCACTCAGGTATTACAGACAAGCTCATCAGCCTGAACATAAACCCCTACATCACAAGATGGGTTGCCAACTGGCTCATGGACAGAACCCACATGGTAAGAGTTGCAGGAGCTAGGTCTGACTCTAAACCGGTTACAAGTGGCGTTCCCTAAGGCTCAGTCCTAGGACCCCCCTGTTTGGCATATACTTCTAAGAGGTACAGGCAAGCACAATAGGACTATGGCTAACCAAGTTCGCAGATGACTGCAAACTAGGGGCTATAACTGACTCTCCGGCTGACACAGACATCCTCCAAAAGGGTCTAGATACCTGGTGTCAAAACCATGGCCTCAAGCTAAATGCCAAAAAGTGCATAGTCACCCCCTTTGGAAAAACAATGTATCCATAAACTACCACATAGGTGGTAGCCCCCTAAATACAGAAGATGCAATAAGGAATCTGGGGACCCAAGTAGATAGTAACCTCTCCTTTGATAATTACATTGCCAAAGTGGTTAGAAAATCCTTCTATGTGGCCCACCTAATCACAAAAGGGTTTGCATCTAGATCAAAAGAGGTCATTGGGCCCCCCTACGCATCACTCATCAGACCCATCATAGAGTACAATGCCCCATTTGGGGTGTACCTTACAAGACACCTGCAACAACTGGAAAGACCACAGAAGTTTCTCACCAAGAGGATCACTGGCCTCAAGCAGATGCCCTATGCAGCTCAACTGAAGAAACTCCAGCTGTACTCGGTTGCATACCGCCTACTCAGAGGTGATCTCTGCCTGACATACAAGGCCATGTCCAACCCAGAATTGATGGACATGCTCCACCTAAAGAAAACCATAGCCCCTCGAGCCACACACTCCAGGGATTTAAACCTCACCACAACAATAAATCGGATGTGCTGGAGGGATAGATTCCTGTCACAGAGACTTTCCATGCTCTGGAACAAGATTCCAATCTACATTAGGCAGAGCTCTTCGCTAGCCCTCTTCAAGAGAAACCTTGATGAGTGGATGGGAAACAGAAAGTTTACCCCAGGGATCACTTCAATGGCTCTGCTGGACAGAGGTATAGCGAACTAATCTAAGGGGGCAGCGAAAGCCAACACATTCCGGCTAGGTTTATAAATGCCTTTGGGCAGATAGCCTAGTACCTACCTATGAACCTATGAACCTATGTTCCTCACTATCTTCAAATTTAACCCAAATTAATGGATGGGAAAATGCAAATTTTCCCCAGCCCTAGCAACCCTATCCTTGTGGATATTGGAGTAGCAAGTTGGGTTATGTGCCTTTGAAATTGCAATGACTAGGCTTAAAACAGCTTAACTAGTCTACCAACTACCAGCAACCAATAAATCTATGAACCTACACTTTGAATAGAATTACTGTAATAAACTGCATATGAATAACTGTATACACATACATGCAGATTCATGTTTAGTACAATAGTTCAAAATGTGAAGACATATTCAATATCTGCAGACTTACACCTAACTTTTTAAATATTACTACAGAGAAAAAAGTAATCACTGCCACAGCAATAAGGTCTAGAGCTAAAATCAATAGGAAGATGTTTTTGTTAATACTGTAAGAAAAGCTAGTAGAGTAGGGAGGTTCCCAATATATATATGAGAATGAAATTCCAGACTTTGAAGTCCTTAATGGGGACTGTCTCACTTCCAAAGAAGCGTACTCAGGAGTATTACATGCTACGATGTCTGGTAGTAGAACATTGCAGTAGGGCAGCGTGAGTTCCTGTTTGGCAGCAGAGTAATAGGTAAAGTGAAGAATTTGGCACTGCAAAGTGTGGGTATGTAGTGCTGATTGAAGGTGAGTCAGAAGCAATTTGATTTTTGTAATACAAAGTAATGATGTTTCTTCTAGGGGGCATTACTATAACTGCATTTTTTAGAAGATTGCATCATAGCTGTATTGGTTTCTAACTTTGTCAGTAAGAGAAATATATATATTGATAACATGGGTGAGCAGTCCCTTGTCAAGGGACAGAGAAGCTATGGAAGTGAAGAATCTAGAGTCCATGTCATGTTTCTACTGTGGATTGTACTTTTCCATAATTTTCCTTGCCAGCTAGGAAGAAAAAGGAAAAATAGGGATCAAGTGGCACCCCAAGATATTTGTAGGATTTGTCAGTTTTTAGTAAGCCACCTGAAAGAGATTGTGCAATTTAAACTTACAGAATGTCGCTTCCACTGGCAGTAGTGCTAATACTGAGTATTTTTTCATTGAACTGGTAAAAGAGAAATCATGGCTATCACATATAAGTGAACCGATGATGGAAGCAGAATGGTCTAATCTCCCTCTCACTCTGTGTGTGTGTGTGTGTGTGTGTGTGTGTGTGTGTGTGTGTGTGTGTGTGTGTGTGTGTGTGTGTGTATGTGTGTGTGTATATATATATATATATATATATATCTATATATATATATATATATCCTGATCATTTGCATATGGGATGGGTAGTATTTAAATAAATGGGAAACTATGCGTGAAAATGCAGCCTGGAAGAATCACGCCCAACACAGACTTTCCCAGTCCAGCTAGGAAGGTAGTTAAAAAACAACTTGGTTCTTTAACTAACCCATGAAATTCCAGCTCCTTAGGTAGACGAGGTGAGTGATGTGAATCAGAAGCTTCACGCAGTGCTATTACTGCCTCCAGGAAACTGGCCAGCACCAATACTGTTACAAATGAAGCTGGTTAAAAGCATTTGGCAATAGAGATAATGTGCCCCCTTCTAAATCCAAAGTGCAAGTTTTTTATGCTCCATATGAATTATGATAATCTATGATATGCTTAGAGACAACTTTCATGCATTTTTGCCTAGAAAAAACAGAATTATATGAATCTTATGTTAGAGACATTAGGCAAAGAAGTGTTTTGCGGTAGAAGAATTTCGGTAGCTTCATTCCAGAGAGTAGAGAATTTATATATAGCAAAGTTAAATATATGAAAAATGTAGAATAGAGAGCTAAAAATATTGGAGAATTTCATCAGGTTATGGAAGACTGACACTGGTCTGTATACCTGGGAAAATGTATTCATAGCTCTGGTATTTATTTGTTAGAAACCAATATCAGGAGTGAAAGCAGAATGCTCAGATGGTTTGTGGGGATTTGAGAGAAACTGTTTGGTGAAGGATGGTCCAGATTGGCTAGGCTGGTTGTTGTATTTACATCAGAAAAATGTGGTTGAAGGCTGCTACTTGTCTTCATCTCTGTAACCATACTGATGTCTGCCCAAAATTGTATTGAATGTGGAGATGGAGTAACTACTTTGTTTTAAAGAAAGAAGTTTTAGCTGTTCCTTCTAATGACAGGGAAATGCATGCTTAGAACAGTCTGTTAACACAGGCTGCTGGAACCAGACCTATATCTGCTTTCAATGGTACACAGCAGGACACAAAGGCAAAATCCAAATGAAGAGAACAGAAAGTCGTCTAATACGCCTGATGTTTCAGAAAAGGTAGAGAGTGTCATGCTTCACTGTACAATCTGAGGCATGAGGATAGCTTATTATAAAGCACTCTCTAATGTGTTATACTTTATGCACATAAACTGCTTCTAAGACAACTTCAGACAGAGCTGATTTAGTGTCCAAATGGAGTCCTTTTGCAGCAGTAAATTACAATTGCTACTGTAAAAAAGAATTGTTTAGCTGGAGACATACTATTTGAACTTGCTGCCATAAAAAAAGGTGGCAGCAAGCTCATAAAATTATTTAAAAAAACACTCTAGCTCTGCAAATATATAGTTGTTATTTAAGGGAAAAAAACAACTGCAATTACTCAAAGAAAATGCAAAAAAGATCACTTACTGCCTGCCACATTATCAGTAGCATAAATTACAACCATATTCCTTCATTGTTAGTGGGCATCTAGAGATATGTGCACATACTCACTGTGTAAAGTGCATGTCTCCATGTCCTGGTGTGTGCAGATACATCCACAGACTGAAAAGACAGGCGATACGCAACAGAGTTATTTAAGATCTCTTTAATGCATAATATGAATCATCAGCACTGACCACGGTGAAAGCAGGATTCACCTTCTCACAGTGGAATTTACCCATGATAGCTTTTTCCTTGTGGATAAAATGTTCCAGTCATGTGTCATTCCTGCTTCAACCTTGGCCAGGTGATGATTATTAGTACATTACAAACTGATACATGAAATCAGAAAATCTGACATTATTACCTGTGACTTAATCTTCTCATATCACTACTAGTGAAAATTAAATGCTTTGTGTTGCTCTATCTTGTACAGCACTTTGTACATCAGTATGTCACAGCAGTCTGTGATAAAATACACCCTGTTGTGAATTATTTATTAATTAGATAGCAGACTTGTATTTGTAGGAACCTGATGGTCAGAAACACTATAAATGACAATGGTCTGTCTTTTACTAAATGCCCACTAAATAAAAAGTGCAAACAGAGTTTGATCTGTCACCAGCTAATATCATTCTATTCACCATGTTAATTAAATGGCATAATTAAGCTAAACTGATCTTTTATCATAAATATGACTTTACCTTTTCTCACCAAGCAAAGCCCTTGGCTGCATCCTAAACATAAACTTTTCTTAAATTAAAGGTAGTACAATGACATGATTGTTCAAACTTTGTTTTCCCACGGTTCCTGTATTGCTCAACCTTTGTGAAGAGCTTTGGCTAAAGCTCTGTAACAAGACTGATTGACTTGAAGGACTAATTAATTGATTGGTCAATGTTCCTTTATTATTACAGTCACCTTACTCAGAAAATCAACTCCAAAGCATCATTATTGCATAGTTATTCTTACTTCTTGGTAAGTAATTATAAATCTTCCTTCCACATGTTCTTTTTCATCAGGTTGCTCTTATTTGTCATCAAGGCAGTTTAATAACTTATCCCAGTTTGTGACACTGGTCTTTGTTCTCACAATGTGAGTAGACTGAAAGTCTAACGTGCCACTGCATCACAGTTTTGAATGACTAGCAAGCAGGCTAACATTCTAAGATAAAAATTTACTATCCTGATATTTACGTATGTAGACTTATAAATTAAATAAATAAATAAAATAAATAACACAGGGAGGGTTCAGTAAGTCTACTATATCTCTTAATCAGGGAGAAAGCAGGTGAAACGCAATTAAGATGACATGGCATGCTTAAATATATTTCTGTGTATTTCTGAAGTAAATAAAGTCATGTATTTATTGTAAAACAATACTGTGCCAGTGTAAAAATGAGCTTTTCCGGTTTGCATAGAGCCTGTTTAGATTAAAACACACATGCATTCTTAATGAATATTCAGGTAAGGGACTCAGTGATGTTATAAGTTTTTAACTTAACCAATAAAGAAAGCTAAATACATGAATAGAACTGAAAGATTATAGTTATAGAATCATGTTTTCACATAAGAACATTGAACTATTAATTGCCTAATGTGTTCATTTTTTCCTCTGTGCCTGAACACATCAAAGTTCTCCCAGTGGGTTTTGATCCTTATTTGTACCTCTGTTTTGATTATCCCCAGTACAGAGGCATCAGCCAGCCTCAGGAGCCATAATCCTGTCAGCCATGGCAGTGTTTTATGCCCTTGTCAACATCCCAGCAAAGAGGACATTTCTGTTATGGTCCTAATGTGAGCATGTATGGGAAATCCTGCACCCTGTGCTTGCTTGTGTGTACTTTCACCTATAAACTATGAGAGATGCCATCATCATTTTGGGATCACCAAGAACACATCCCTGATTGTGATTATGTCTCTGTCATACAAGCCCCTGCTTCTATGATGGCGATCAGTTGACATCTGGTTATCTGGTCATAGTCCAAGCATCATCCTTTTCTCACACAGATTGACAATCAAACCCTCTGCCTGTAGTGTTATGCCAGTTTACACTCTTGTATGCCTGCAATACTGTCAGCCCTAATGCGTATTACTACTTTTTGAACTGTATGTGTTACGAAGGACATCATAATTGCTTGGCTGCACTGGGGACATTGTATGATGCTATAAATGCACAAGAAAATAAAGATCCTGACACAGTGTTTACAGTGGCTGGTGGCTTTAATCATTGCAACTTATGGTCTCTGAAGCCAGCATACCAGCAATATATTACCTTCCCTACATGGGAGAAAAATATACTGGCTCATGTGTACAGTCATGTGAAGGGGGCATACAAGGCTGCATCTCACCCTCATTTTGGTCAGTCTGATCATACTTCAGTATTTTTCTACCAGGCATATAGACAGCTCCTCAAACAAGCTCCCATTGTAAGAAAAACTGTTAAGGTGTGGACCGAGGAATCTGAACAAGAGCTTCAGGATTGTTTTCAGTGCACTCAGTGGGATGTTTTTAAGATGGCTGCTATGAATGAGAATGGTATTGTTGATCTGGAGGAATACAGCTCAGTCATTTCCAGCTACATAAGCACATGCACTGACCTCATTTTGCCCCATATCTGGATATATCCAAATTATAAACCATGGATTAACTCAGAGTTTCGCTCTGCACTTCATTCCCATTCCAAGGCATATGCATCAGACAATATCAGTGAGTATAAAGACATCTAGATATGATTTACACAGAGCTATCAGAGCAGCAAAGGAGAATTACATTCTTAAGCTGGAAGACTATTATTTGACTGCTGATACAAGGTGTATGTGGCAAGGCCTGCAAAACATCATAGGCTGCAGAGGCAAAGGCAGAGAGATGACTACTAACAGCCAGTTTTCACCTGACTATTTCAATTAATTTTATGCCCGGCTTGAGCTCCAAAACACTGAGTCAAAGGGTACCACCATAACAGAGAGGGGGGCAGAGAGGAGGCACCACCACCTTTCACAATATCACCTGCAGGTGTGGCAAAGTCATTGAGGAGGATAAATCCCCAGAAAGCAGCCAGTCAGATTAAATTACTGAAAGGACATTCAAAACCTGTGCGTCAATGTTTGCTGATGCTTTGTGTAATATATTCAATCTCTTCCTTGCAAGAGCTACAATTCCCACTTGTTATAAGGCAACCACTATTATTCCACTGCCGAAAAAGGCCAAAGCCAACTGTCTGAATGACTACTGGCTGGTTGCAATGACTCCTATAGTGATGTAATGCTTTGAAAGAATTGTTATGAGTCATATTCAGTCAGTTGCACCTGATACAATGGATCCCCTGCAGTTTGCATACAGACTGAATAGGTAGACAGAGGATGCAGTCAGTACAACATTGCATACAGTTCTTACTCATTTGGAGAATAAGGACTGCTATGCTCAATTGCTGTTTATTGATTATAGTTTAGCCTTCAATATGGCGATACCAATGAAGCTCATTAATAAACTGCCCATACTGGATGTGCCACCAACTCTCTGCAATTAGGTCTTAGATTTTTTTTAACAGGCAGACCACAGCCAGTCAGGCTGGGGAATAACATCTCTAAAACAATAATAATAAATACAGGAACTCCACAACACTGTGTGCTGAGTCCCATGCTGTACACCCTCTTCACTTATGATTGTGTTGCTTCTCAACATGACACCAGTATTGTCAAATCTGCAGATGGTACAACAGTCACTGGTCTAATTTATGGAGGTGATGAGTCAGCGTATAGGAGGGAAGTAGAGAACCTTATGAAGTGGTGTCAGAACAGTAATATCTCTCAATACCAGCAAAACGAAACAGATGATCACTGATACACGGGGGAATAGAGGGCAGGACTTACCATTATATATTGGTGAGTCTGAGGTGGAAAGAGTGGCTACATTCAAATTTCTTGGTATTAACATCTCTGAGGACCTTACCTGGACTCATAACATCACAGACGTGGTAGGGAAAAGCCAGCAGTGACTGTATTTTCTGAGAAGGCTGAGGAAGTTTGGCATGCCGAACACCATCCTCAGCAACTTCTACAGATGTACAATTGAGAGAATTCTCTCCACTCTATTACAGTATGGTTCGGGAATAGTACAATAATGGATCACAAGGCTCTGCAGCGAGTAATAAAAATTGCACAAAACATCATTGGAGTAACACTCCCTGCATTGGAGGACATCTACACCAAAAGAGTTTTTAGGAGGGCTCAAAACATTATCATGGACTCTACCCACCCACAGCACAAACTGTTTATGCTGCTACCGTCAGGGAGGTGTTATCAGAGCGCAGTGACCGGAACAACTAGGCTGAAAGACAGTTTTATACCTCAAGCTATTAGTCTGTTAAATAAAACTCACATACTACCTCTCTCTCCAGTATTGTAGGTTGCTTCATATATGGGGGGAAACAAGCTTTATTGCACAAATGTGCTCTTTTGCACAGTTATATATATATATTTACTAATACTGGTATTTATATTATCATCTATTTGTTGTCTTAGATTACATCTTTTTGTTAATTACTGTTGTTTTTATATGTTGCTGGAGGATTTGCAGAATAAAAATTTTATTGTACATTGTGACACTGTCTCTAGTACATATGACAAACAGTTGAATTGAATTTAATTTAATTGAATTGAATATCTGGCATCTGTTCTACGCAAAACTAATGTTTTGCTATCTTTAAGGTGAGAGGAGTGATTATGCTAGTGATTATTCAGACCTTTAACAAGGGAATTTATGGCTTGGGCATGATGTATGCCATTTGCTACACCCTTCCCTGAATTACCCTGCAGTAATTTGCTAAACAAATCAGTTGCTTTGCTAGTGGTGATTTATTATTTCACAGTATGGTGTCACATACTGACTAAAGCCTGTATAGTACAGTCAGCTGTGTCATATACTGACTACAGCCTGTATAGTACAGTCAGCTGTTCTGAATTCAAAAGAAACTCATTCTTACCTCACTTGTGATCCAGTTCTATTTAGGTTTACTTTATGGATTAGTACGAGGCTAACTGCCCTTGCCGGCCATTTCAAGCCTAGCCAATTACCCCATGGAGGAATCAAATGCTGCATCTTGTGTTTATAAGGTAAACACCTTAACCATTATGTCAACTTCCTATCTGTCTACAGTGCTGATGGGCCAGTTTTGCTCTGGATGTCTGCCCTGTTTGTCTCTCTGTCTGTCTGTCTGCAGCATTATTATTAGCCATCCTGTCACATCACAGCATTTGTATGCAGTTGCACTACACAGAAAGGTTTTGATTTAGAATGCATAAGAATTATTGGCTCAGTTTAAAAGGCAGTGGTCTGTTACTTCAACATGTTGATGACAGATCAGATGTATATATGAAATGGGCAAAACATTAAGCGGATATCAGTGCATTTATTTACTGATGTTTGTTAACTGGATCTATTTCAGCCAAAGAATACTTACACAGGTTAGTGCCATAGCTCTCAAATTCTTTCTTCAAGAATTTTGAACAAAGCCAAAAATAACCAGGAAAATGTTTAAATATTGCTCTAATTCCCAGCCCACTGCATAGATGGATAAAGCCCTGAGTATGACCCAAGTGACCTGAGTTCAATTAGCATCTCAGATGACTGATAGGCAGGGAAGGGAGGAAGGGCCAGATGACTGACAGGCAGGAAAGGGAGGATGGGCAGCGCCTATCTTGGGAAGGAGGGTGGTAGCTCTGTGATAGAGGTCACACATGACACCAAAGCAAAAGCCCATCATGAAGGGCACGTACTGCAGCTGCCCAAGATGCCTGAGCAAGCATGCACAGGCATGGGGGAGCATAGGAAACTGCATGTAATAATAACTGCCCTCGTAACTCTTTATATTCTAAATTGTTCTCCTTGTTACCACCCTTTGGTGACTTTATCACCCTGTCCACCAGGCAGTTATTAGTAAATGCCATTGCACCCCAAGTTTAAATGATAAAATATCTTTACAAGGTGTATTAAAACTGGGGACAGCTAAATTATAAATAAGGCTATTTGTTTATCATATGTATTCTATGTAGATTTTATCAACTTAGTCTTTCCTTCTATAGAGGTTAGCTGATTTTATCACATGATTTATTGTCCTATATAAGGAAAACCTTATGCATAGAGTGTTTGGTTCTGATGAAGTCTTAACATCTTTTATTACAAGACTAAAGCACTTAACCTATTTTCAATAAATTACAGTTGTGTCTCCTTTTCTGGATGTGTTTTCATGTTTTTGTTTTTTTTTTACAGTTTTTAGTGTCAAGCATTTCCAGTGGTGGCCATCTCTTATTTGTTTTACTGTAATCTGATTTACTTTAATTTCCATAAATGTATCAGCTTGTTAAGCAGCATTTTTTGTGAAAACTGAAGGTGCATTTGTTTATATTTTCTGGTAAACGTTTGGAAAGGTTTCTAAAGAGCACGAAAATTTGTTTACTCAGAGGAGAGGGATACTTTCTACTTTTTACAGGCACAGTTCCTAAGTGTGAATAGAGCAAGCAAGTTGGTTAACTCTTGATTTTGTCTGGTTTTAATAAGTCAGGTAAAGTTTTAAAATGTTTATTCAACAAAGTTAGAAGTAGGATCATTAGAGTGTTGATTGCTAATGTCAGGTCAAAGATGGATGTGATAAGTGACCAGCTGAGTTAGCGAAGCCATTGTTGAGAGCTGTGATGTTTGTTGTGATTAGTCTGAGAGGTTAGCAAAAAAGAAATCAGCCACGGAAAGATCCACCACACAAAGGAATTTATTATACTCTTAAGCGCTTTGGTCCGCACAATGTCTGGACTTCATCAGAATTAATAAAAAACATCACATCATCATTTAAAATAATTAATTGGGGGCGGATCTGATCTGTTATTTTAATGATGATGTAATGTTTTTATTCATTCTGATGAAATCCAGACATTGTGCGGACAAAAGCGCTTAAGAGTATAATAAATTCTTTTGTGTGATGGAGCTTTCCGTGGCTGCTTTCTTTTTTTGCTAAGTTGGCAGTTCGTTTGTTTACTATTAGTCTGAGAGGTAGTTACTTTGAATGGATATGAGAACAGAAGGTGACGATGCCATCATCACTGAGGAAGGATAAAGAATGGTAAAGGAAGAGATGATATCAAGGGTGTTAGCAATCATACGATCCAGAAGCAATTGATTCCAAGATCTGAACTTGGATCTGGTGGTCTCCTGTACAAGCCATGTAAGGCATAGATTGGTTAAAGAGCCCTGTAGACTTGCCTTGAGAGTACTTCCGTTCAGAAATTATTTAAATATTTTATAGGGAGTTCTGCAGGGAGATTTTGTGAGTCACTTATAAAATGCTGAAATATTTTGAGTCTAAGTGTCCACTCAATAGTTACTGGTAACTTCAGAACTGGGAGGGTTGTAAACACTGCTTTGAAGTTAAATACTATATTAAAGTCAAGGAGAACTTAAAAAAATATTTCCCAGGATTCAGCAAGCTCTGCATGGCGTGCAGGAACAGTACAAATGCTGATGCATGCAATATGGCCGATGAGCGATCCAGGAATGAGTTCCCGGGACATGCACAAGCGCTCCTACACTATTCCTGCACGGACACAGCTCCTGTATGTTAATTACCCCATTTGCAGGTGAAAACCATGCAAATGAGGTGAATTAGTGGATCGGCAGGTGTCTGTGCAGGAATAGTGTAACCTGCAGAAATGTATTCAGCTACTAACCAAATACATTTCTGCAAATTATAAAACGGAGGTATGACAGCTCCAAAGAAAGCATGTATTCAGTGTAGTAAGCATGCCAATGGCCAAATACATGACCATTGGCATGGTAAATAGTTGCAAAATTATAAAAAATAATTTTTGTTTTTTTTCCAATTTTTGGCCGTTTAAGTGTGGGGCAGCGGTGGATCGGCCCAAAAAAAAAAAAAAATAGGAAATAAGCTTTTAAACCAAAATCAGCATTCTCCCATAATAGTCAATTGCATGCAGAAGACAACAATACCATTGAATAGTGGTTGCTAAGGGGGAAGGCTGAGTGTCAGTCTTGTAACCATGCATTAGCAGTCAGTTTTATGCAAATGAGGGGATTGATACTGAATCACAGATTTCCCCTCAGCGTTAGCTAGCACCCAACATTGCAAGTGCAGCAACACCATGGTGCAAGCCTAAGAGGTAGATGACCTCATAAGGGGGAGGGTCATGCATGCTGTAAGCTTATTGGAGCTCTGTGGCCCGTGTTTGCCCTTAACTAAGCACAGCTAAGCATGGGGGTGTGTCTGAGGCTGCCTAGCAGTGTTTACATTGCCTAAACGGGTGTGCATGGTGTGCACTGGGTTTTAAAAAAAAAAAAAAACAAGAAATAGCAGCCATGTTCACATCTTAGCACTGGGTATGTGCGGCGTTCCTCGGGGCTTAAACGGGATAGCAATGGGAAGGGAAAACAGCAGTAGGAAGGCAATCAAGGAGAACTAGCATAGCTGGCATGTGAAATGTATCAGAATCAGCCAGTTACACAGGCAGCAGCCCATCCCAGCCCAGCACACTACTATAAACTATGCAAACACCTTTCACTCAGTTTTTCCAACAAACTCTACACCACTGGTGTACACAGACGGGGAAATTTTACCAGACAAAAATAAAATGAAAGGGGATGCTGTTGCTCTCATACATCAATATGTGGAAGAGGCTGAGGGTAGTGAGGATGAGAATGCTGATGGCCAACCCACAGTGAGGAGAAGGAGAAGGAGAAGAGTGTACAGACCCAGGATAACCTACCAGGGGCTACATGAGCTGGAGATAGTGGAGCGCTATAGGGTGGACAGGGATATCCTACTGCCAATTGTTGAGCTGTGCCGGCCACGCCTCACACACAGAAAGAACAGAGGGGAACCCATCCTAGTGGATACCAAGGTACATATAGGCTTAAGAATACTAGCCACAGTTACCTTCTAAAGGCCAACTGGGGATGTCATGGGGGTCTCATAGGCATCAGCATCCAGGATACTCCACCAGTTCCTGGATGCCATGTCAGCACATGCCAGTGAGCACATATATTTCCTCAACACCCATGAGGCGTTGACCAGCAATATGCATCTCTTCCACCAAATAGCAGAATACCCTGAGATAGTGGGTGCTATAGACTGCAAGCACATACACATCAAAGCACCACCTGGCAAGCAAGTTAGGGTCTACATAAACCACAAGGGCTTCTCTTCCATCAACTGCCAGGTCATGTGCAATGCTCAGGGCATTATAATGAATGTGTGTGCTGGCAGCCCTGGAAGCTATCACGATGCCCACATCTGGCATGACACAGTGTACCAGAGATTTGCCAGTGGGGACATCCCATATGGCCACCTAGTGGGGGATGCTGGTTATGCACTGGAGCAGTGGCTGATGACACCCATCAGAAATGCACACACACACGAACAAGAACTCCATAATAAGGCACACACAAAAACGAGAATCATAATAGGGCATGCATTTGGGATGCTCAAGTCATGGTTCCAGTATCTGGACATATCCGGTGGAGCCTTGCCGTACTCTTCAGCTACATGTACACAAATTTTCATTGTATGTGCCATGCTACACAATATGATCCTGCAGAAACAACTGCAGCTGGAACAGCACGGGGCAGGGCCACACAGCCCCCCACCATTGCCAAGGCCAGCACAGGTACAGAGTGACTCAGAGGAAGAACAACCTGAGCCTACCATGTAGGCAGAAGGAGGCGTGCCTAGTATGCCCAGACTTTGGCAAAAAGGCAATGCATAGCACATACACTGACACGGTAGGATCCAAGGGAATGACACCTCTCTCTCTGACTCACATGTACAGTAAAAAGGATGCCAAACCTGACACTACCTGTACTTTACCATGTATATGGAGTGTACTATGTTCATCCAACATAGTCAGCCCTCCAGCACCATCCTCAGTACTGGCACAGCCACAAGTAACTCACTCTTCCTATCAATTGCTGAATGGAGCAGTATGTTCTGATAGTTGTAGCTATGGTATGGATGTGAACATGCAAGGGAATCGGGTTGCTGAATGGGATGGCAGCAGATAGTGGACACCTATATAGGCAGCATGGAATCCATAACAAATACTGGTGTCAACAAAGTAGGCAGTACTAGACAAGGTGACAAATCCCACTGCAGTACATGTGGTGGCCCAAATGTGTGTCCATAGGACACATACATGCATGTCATTGAGGTTCACATACCCAACAACAGCCTCAATAAGCAGAACAGGTGTAGATGACCATAAAGAAAGGATGTGCTAAGGCCACCAATTAATGCAGTGGATAACAGCCCCCCCCTCCAGACCTACACAGACAGACTACAACAGGTCAGGCAGTTGTATGTTAGTTCTGCAGGGTATGAAGTCTGAAACTGAAATGTAGGTCAATAAAACCTATGATCTGTACTCTACTGATATGCCTCTAGTCTGCATGATAGGTCAGAATAAGTACCTGAAATACCAGTACAGTCATAGCAAATGTTTACAGTTGTCAGGTGTGCCCCCCCCAACAATTCTACGTAAAAATGCAGTAACATGTATGAGTGGGGTTAATAACAGTGGAGCACAGAATACCTGAGCTGGCCCAATTTACAGGATAGATTGTTGCATGTGCACAATATGCAAGGCTGTGTGTGTTAGGTTGTTGTGTATTATACATTGTGTGGAAGTGGTCAGCATGTAGGCATGGAGGGGTGTGTCCTGGTGGCCTATGGCCAATACTGTCGATGACAGGACGATGTTCTGACAACTGCAGTGCCAACCACAATGCATCCAAGCAAGACCAAATTCAGCAGTCATCCATACTCATTGTTCAGATGTCAATATCTGTCACCATCTGAAAGATGGACATGCCATGAATGTGGGCCCAAACATACACACAGTACACAGGTGGAAGTACCCTAGAAAGAGTACATAAAATGTAACTGTCAACTACACACACCTTTAGAATTGTACATACAGGTTAGCAGCACATTAGTTGTCTGTGTAGTATGGAATACTGATGTAGTCTGGACAATCACTGGCAGACCACAAAAGCCACAGTTATGAAGTAATGAGATAATGCCTATGTCCCCACACAAGGCAGCATAAGGAGAATGTCCTAGGTATATCTGCGAGACAGCTGCAAGAAGCCTCCATATCACACATGAACTCAGCTCACCCCACCATCATCCACAGGTTTATCACAGGTCATATCCCTGCTGTTGGGAATAAGTATAGTATGACTCCCACTTCTGTATGGGAATACCCACAGAATGCAGTATGCTGAAGAGGTGTCCTGTGTAGGTGTGTCTCTAGCTGTAAGCAGCACCCTGCCAGCATCCAGACCAATGGATTAATATGGACAGGAACTATTGCCATTAACACCTCACACACTTACCCTGTCAACCCAGGGGAATCCAGTGGTTCACAGCCTGGGACTGTAATGGCCTGCATCACTGCCAAATGCCCTACAGTCCTCTGTCAAAGACCTGTGCCTCACCCGTACAGCCAATGTATACTATCTCATGGGGTCCCAAATAACAACATAACACAGTCCACAGAACACAAATGCAAGGTCATGTCGACAAAACCCAGTAATGTGCCCACCATGTCCTACTGCACGAACTGTGGACCAACCCCTAAATAATGCTGGGATGTAGGGGCAGCTATAGGGATTCTTCTCAGATATCACTCACATAATGTTAGGAAGAGGATAAAATAACAGAGTGAGGGGGGGTGTAGAAGCATGGACTCCATGGAGTGTGTGAAGTCTGAAACTCTGATGTGTGCCCATACTACCCCTGCCTGCAAACCCAGTAATGGGTGGCTACAAACCCACTCATAAACCACAATGTGAAGGGGAACTGACCAGATACATGAACCCTACCTCTGGGTAACCTGGGTGAATCTGTACAGCTGAGAGGTATGGCCACAGTAGGATATGGCCATTCTGTTATGTCGATAGATGTACAAGCAGGGGATCCTCAGCCACCACAGTACCAAGGTGCTGGACCATTTACACAGATCCATCAGCAAGTGCCTGCAGCTACCCCTCCAGAATGGGATGAGTGTGCAAGAATATATAGGCTGCAGACCACAATACTGGACACAGCTTCATTCATCTTGTATTTCCCAGGAAAGAACTGTGAGTAAATAAGTATAACTATTGGTAGTTGATGACATAGTACATCACGGTGTAAACCAGTACATGTCTGAATATCTCTGCTAACACCAACCATGTAACACAAGCAGCACAGACAGCAATAGTTACAGTATCCCACTATCTGTCACCCATTGTGACTCCATATTGTCAGCCTATCTACAGATATCCTGCAAAAACAGGTTGCTAGCTGTAGGTGTAGAACCCAACATCCTGCACTAGAGTACAACCAACCTGGAATGGATTCACACACTCAATACAGAAGGTCATACTGGGCATGCTTCTACACTTAGAGAAATGAAGCCCATGTCTGACAACAACAGTGGACTATACATATCTGTCAGTCGCACACCACATTGCACACCATTCATGTTTGCACACACATTGGATAGGAATACTCACAAATATCCAAGGCCAACACACTGCAATAGGTCAAACATACAAACACAGAGATGTGGGGAAGAGAGAGCCAGACAGTGACAAAGAGATTGCCACCATGAGTCCTGTCCCACCCACCACACATCCAATTGGCCAATATCACATGATGTGTCAATGTCAATCACTGTAGACATTTGCTTTTGGTAGTCCTCAGCCCTATAGTGTTTGTGGTGCTTGTGATAACTGTGTAACATGATAGTACAAATCAGTATTCATCTAGCATTTGTATACCCAGTCCTGTAAAATGTAAAGTTGTGTGTGACTGAGCGTTGTGTGTGTGTGCCTAGAGGGATGGTTTATGGCCCATTCACACACACACTGCACTTCCCATAACCCATGTTAGCACTCATGTTGATGTCAGTCATCTTGAAATAACCCTCTGGCCAGTTATCAACCCCATAATCTCTGTGGTGCATGTGATAACTGTGTAATGCTGTAGTGTAACATACTAGTTAGGTAGGAGTTCTAATCCCAGACATGGCAATTGTATGTGTGTGTGTGTGTGTGTGTGTGTGTGTGTGTGTGTGTGTGTGTGTGTGTGTGTGTGTGTGTGTGTGTGTGTGTGTGTGTGTGTAGAGATTAATGATTTTGAGACCATTCACAGTCACTACACATCCCATTGCCCTACTTTAGCAAGCCTGCAGATGTCAGTTACCTTGAAATACCCCTTTGGACAAAGGCTATCCCTATAAGCTCTGTGGTGCATGTGTTAACTGTGTAATGCTATAGTGTAACATACTAGTTAGGTAGGAGTTCTAATCCCAGACATGGCAACTGTAAAACTGTGTGTGTATATACAGATTAATGATTTTGAGGCCATTCATAGTCACTACACCTTCTATTGCCCTACTTTAGCAAGCCTGCTGATGTCAGTCACCTTGCAATACCCCTTTGAAGAAGGGACAGCCCTATAAGCTCTGTGGTGCATGCCATAAATCTGGAACAATATAGTAGCAGTAACTACACAGGTATTGGTTTGAATCTCATCTGTGGCAAGTGTTGGTGTGTGTAACTCAAAGATTTTGGCCCCATTTACAGCCAATACACATCTCACAGCCTGGCTTTAGCAGTCCTGCAGATATCATCCACCTTACAAGTACCTGTTGCCAAACCTAAACCATGTCAGGTCAGTGGTGCATGTGGTAAATGCGTAACATAATGATCCATAAAGACCAGTGTCAGACACTGAGGAAGAATGTTTTTTATATCCGAAAGCTTTGTTGTTTTTTAATAAACTTTATTTGGCTTGATGGTGTGGAGAGACTATTTTCTTTTTTGCTGTTGACTTTGGTGTTGCTCTCTCCACCTTATCACTTGTTCCACATTTTTATTGTTTGAGTTCACCTTACAAGGACAACAGATGTCAAACACCAGAGAGATTGGTGTAGACAATCCGTAGCCCTACATGTGACATTATGGATCGGTGAACAATATAGGCAACCCTTGTATTACTGAGAACACTCTCCACCCATGTCTCATACACAAACACACTTGGCTAGGCAACAACTGTAGTGGACTACATGCCTGTTGACCATAACAGTGCCACTGACATCAGAAAGTACTGTGATGTGTAACATCTCCTGACTGAGAGTGTGCTATCCAGCAAGTAAAAGGACATGGTATCCTGTTCCATCCCTACAGTAGGCAAATAAATGCTTACAGTGGTCCTTTTGCTATGTTCCCCACTGGACGCCTGCAACACCTGTAGAGTCTGCAAATGTAACCCACAAAGGGAATGCCATGCCTTATACACATGCCCTGTATGGACAGATGCCACTAAATCCACTGGAATACCTGTATCATGCTGTCAATGTAAGTGCAAGCACGACCTCAGTTCCATAGCCAGGTCTACCCAAATGAGGTCAGGAATGCTACATCAGAAGATAACAATCTGTACACACAACATACCCCAGAGACCTCAAGTACACTTCCACATGTCAAAGAACATGCGTGTGGGACATGTGCATAACCCAGACACTGTCCATGTTATGGAATATAGATCACATACATGGGAAGCAGTGCACATCACTGGCCACCCACAATAGTAACCCAGATGAGTGGATGGTGAATACAATACCCACCTGTGGGGACCACTCCAGGGACTACACCCCTGAGCCACACTGGAGACCATTGTCATGTGGCCTGATGCCAAGGTACTCCCTTTGCCTAGTCTTGTACAGCCATCAGGCCTATTCACTTACTACACACCTGTGAAGCAATGAACCTATGCATCTCAGTACTGGCAAGTGTGTGTGTGTGTGTGTGTGTGTGTGTGTGTGTGTGTGTGTGTGTGTGTGTGTGTGTGTGTGTGTGTGTGTGTGTGTGTGTGTGGAAATTAATGATTTTGAAGCCATTCACAATCCCTACACCTCCCATTGGTCTACTTTAGCACGCCTGCTGATGTCATTCACCTTGAAATAACTCTTTTGCCATGTATCAGTCATATATGCTCTGCGGCACTTGTGATAACTGCGTAATATTGTAGTGTAGCAAACTAGTTAGGTAGGGGGTTCTAAACTTGATCTTGCCAACTGTGATGATGTGTGTGTTTCCCTAACAGAGTGTGTGTGTGTCTCCATTGACACCTGCTTTTGTGGACATTCACATGTACTACACTTCCCTTATCCCTTCTTTAGCACTGTTGCTGATGTCACTCACCTTCAAAGATACCTTTGGACAGCTCTCCAAAATGTAAGCTCCATGGTGCATGCAATAACTGCATAACACTGTAATAGCAATACATAGTCAGGTAGGGGTTTGGAACATGGTACTGGTAAATGTGTGTTTGTGCGTGTGTCACCGGCACCCTGTGTGGGTGTTGGGGTGAGTGTGTACTGACAGGATCCATTGCAGTGTGGGTTTTGCTACATCATTATATTGAGGACCTATATGTCCCATTGTCCACATTACAAAGTCAACAGTTTTCAAACACTGTATAGGTTGTTGTAGACAATCCTCAGCCATAAATGTGTACAGCCATGTGCAATTACTATGTGACAGTATGGATTAGTAAACAATATAGGCAACTGTTATAATACCCAGATACCACTCTTCACCCTTGAATCATACACAAACACGCTTGGCTCTTACTCTCTTACACCCTTCCTTTCTTACTTTGTCTCTGTCTCTCTCCCTCTCTGGTGGATGTGGAAAAATACATCTGTTTTGCATAGGCAGCAGCTTGAGTTTTGTAAGGGATGCGCATGATCAGCTGATGGCCTGTGCATGAATTGCAGTCCCCCACTTGCTAATTGCATCTGGAACAGCTGTGGTATCATTCCTATAGCCAATTGCATGGAAACACACTCCCATAATTAAGCACTTCATGTGGGTGTTGGCCCTTTTCCTTCACTGTGAGCAGGACTTCATGTGGGTGTTTGACAAACAGCATCACAGAGGGTAGTTGGAAATATTTCTTACAACATACACTGTGGAGACAGGCCAACAAACAGGAGGGGGATATTCCAGACATGGGGACAGAATGTAAGTATTGCTGTTCTACATTTGAAGTAATGCTGGTTTAACAGGGTTTGTGTGGACATGGCTGTTCTACATGATTTAAAGTCTGGCATGACAGTGTTATGTGGTTGAGGAAACTCTCACCTGTAGGGCTATCTGCAGATTGTTCAGAGTTTGGAGTCTTATATGTGTTGTGTTACTCACACATTTCCTGTCTTTAGATATGCAGTAGCATACTCTGATGATTGCAGTCAGTACATGGTGACATCCATGTGAGTTACTGACTTCATATCCCTCAAAAGAGATATGTCACAACAAACCCTGTTACACAGGAAATTTTCTCAGATTATCACAGCAATATGTCAATATTGGCGCTGTGTTTGTGCCTCTGTTTCCCAAGTCTGTCACCCTTTGTCCAGATGTCATGCAGTAAGAGGTGCATATGTACAGTACATCATTATTTACTGACATCATACCCGATAACAAGCTAGTGAGATATCAGACTGCCAGACATTGTATGTATAGTAGGCCATATTACATTTGAGGACAAAACCTGGACATTCTGTTGTAGTGTGTACAGTAGTGAGGTCTGTGTACTTATGGTGATTGCTGACAGAGTGTGTATTGTGAATATGTTACTTGGCCTGTGTACAGACTGTGGTAGATGTCATTGTTCTTGGTCCTGTTCTATCTGATATTGCATACTGCTCCAGTTTATGGTACCCTATCAGCGTACATGTTTGTAGAGCCAGACTGACACATGTCCCATACCACAGTCCGGCATCAGACTACACTGTGTATTGGCCCAGTATATGTAGGGTTACTGTGTGAGTGGCTCATATGAGGGTGGTGTTGTTCACACAGTACTTATACTGTAATATTACTTAGGCTTACCATAATGTGACTGTGTTCAGATTGGTTGTGGGTATGCACTTTCACACTGGTATCTGTTACTCTGTGCTGTTAGATGCCTGTAGTGCCTGCTATATTTGCAAGTACATGTGTATTCCCCCATAGGAAACTTGGGTCAGTGTTGTGGCAGTCTGCCTGTATTTTGCACAGTCTTTTGTGACATGCCTAGCAGCTCAGTGTATTTACCTAGTGTGATGTTATGTCCAGATATTTGTCAGATGAACTGTTGCCTGGCCACCATAACTGTTGTGTATGTCTAAAAAAGCAGTGGGATGGTGTAAAGATGTATGCTACTAAGTAGTGCGAAGTATGTGGGCTTGGGACCACTGCTCCTCCAGATAACATGTGTTAGGACAGACAGGAGTGTGTAAATGCATCAACTGTGTGAGCTTATCTATTCCAGTATTTGTGTGATATCCCCATTTACATTGCTGTAAATATCCACTTTGTCAGGCTTGGTCCACACGTCTTGCACTAAGGAGTTCTGTGTATACCTCTGCACTGACCAGATGGTGTCAGACTGTCCACTTTTATTGGTCATATCTCTGCTGTGTAACCAAGAATTGTGCGTCCACAACCAAAATGACCAAAAACGACCAAGAAGACAAGGTCCAGCCGACAGGAGTTTATTGACAATGTACACAATACACCATTGACCTAGGTTTCGTCCGAATGCTCAGACTTCTTCAGAATGCCACAATACTGCTACAAACCACTTAAATAAGCAGTATAATCAATCAATTAATTAACAATTCAGTAGAACCACATTAAAAACTAACCAGTGTTGTCTGTCATTTGACAACCTTGCAATTCATAATATAAAAATATGAAAATAAAACAATAAAATGAAAATAAAAATCACGTTGGTTGAAATATAAACCTCACATATATAATTAAGTTTAAATGAAAAAATATTTTATGAAAAAATGAAAAAATACACAAATAATGGTGTTAATACTGTTAAAAGTGCAAAAATCTTGTAAAATTAAACCTATATATGAGTACTAAAACCTAAGTAATGTTATTTAATACCTATAATATTCCTTAACTTAAGTATAGGCTTGACAGTACTATACTCATTTAATCCAGGATAATTGTGTACATTTAATCTAAGCTGCCATTTTAATTCACATATATCCAAATGTGTGTCTGTAATCCTACCCTGTTGGTCTACCTTTATCTGTTTCAATATACAGAATTTAAAGCTATGATCAGCATGGTCATCCAAATGCCTAGCAAGGGCATTAGTGGTTTTGAGATGTCTAACATCCAACAGGTGCTCCCTTATCCTTTCCCTAAAATACCTACATGTTTTGCCTACATAAAAGGCATTACAATCTTGACATAAAGCAAGATAAACCACATTTTTGGTGTAACAATCAAAGTGACCCGATATAGAAATATAACAATGATTGATCACAAGGCTGTTACCAGTAGGAAAAATATAGGGACACATGGAACACCTTCCACATTTGAAATTACCTATTGGTCTATTACAAGTAAGCCCCCTTCCCCATACGTTCATTTCAAACATGTCTTTGAATGATGAATCTTTCCTGTATACATAACTCAATTTACTTTCAAATTGGGGGGGCCAAATCTTTATCCAGCTTCAAAATACCCCAGTTCCTATTAATTATTTTCCTAATCTCATCAGAGTTACCATTGTAAGTTGAAATAAACAATAAGGATGACTTTGCCAAAAAGGTTGACCTAACCAAAGCATTCCCCACAGGATTATTTGAATTATTTTCAGAGTTTAAAATAGCTTGAAACACACCTATTTCCCTTTTGTGTGTTATTTCCTGAAACAAATCCAAGCATAATTTTTCAGGATACCCTCTGTTCAAAAATAAAGAAATCATAAAATTTAACTCATCCACGAATTCCCTATCATCACTAACCATCCTGGCGGCCCTAACCATTTGGCCCTTCACAATGGCCCTTTTCTGGTGGCTAGGGTGCCAACTGTTATAATGAAGATAGGAATTTGAAAAGGTTGGTTTTCTATATATATTTGATTTAATTGAACCACTTACCCTATCATAGGTTAACCTAACATCCAAATAAGTGATGGTCTCAAAATTTACCTCATGTGT